>NC_091282.1:1086782695-1087087185 GCF_032444005.1 Ranitomeya imitator | reverse complement strand
TCAGCGAGTCACTGACTGCTATTGCTGTTATTAGTGGCAGCAGGCGTAGGCTAATGAGAGTCGTCCATCAACCGATGCCTATGACCTTAGGTAAACTTTTGTCTCCTGTCACAGTTGCTGGCTCACACTGTCACCTGACAGAGAGGAAGCTGCAGCTCTCTGACCGTCTTGCCACTGATCAGAGCCACAGGTGTTTCTCGTGCTGATATACAAATGACAGCACAAGAAACTCCTGGTGTTTGGGTGCCAAACCCGAACACTAACACAGATTTCCTGGTGAAGTCCATGTTTGGGGTCTGTGCCCAAACAGTAGGTGTACAGTACGGGCCCTGACCTTTACTGTTTGGGTTCGCCCATCTTTAGAAATGTTCTCCTTTGTATTTTAGGCAAAAAATATATTTCATCTTTCACATTTTAAAGATAATAAAAAGGAAAGTGGGCAAAAAATGCAAAAGTTTGGGCACCCTGCAGGATTTGTACCTAGTAGCACCTCCTTTTGAAAATATCACAGCTTGTAAATGCTTTTTGTAGCCTGCTGTCACAATTTTGTCACATCTCCCTGGGAGACCTGAGCTTAGAAAATCATTACATAGTGTGAATCGCAGGTCGTCCTTTTAGCCTGTGTGTTTCGTATCCCAGATTAAATGGATTTCGTATCCGTTGGTGATGAAGAGGTTAACAACCCTTTCTATGCTGGCTAGAAATTTGTAGCTCATCTCACAGCTTTTCCTGACCTGGTCATTTTGTCTCTCTATAAAATCTGGCCAGACCTTCCTTCCAGTGAAAGTTTAAGTTTAGTTCCTAATTCCCTCTTGCTGTGCTCAAGTTGAATATCATTTTTGCTGCTGAAGATTGTTGTATGCTGTTTTTGAGTGTATGCTTTCCTCATTAGCCTATTCCCATTTGGTTTGTGCATTCCTACCTTTCACTGTATACCTCTTTACCTTTGGTGAGTATTGTGTATGCTTATTGCTTTGCTATCCCTTTGTCATGAGTGTTTATACACTGGCATTTTTGTCTCAGGCCTCCTGTGGTAGGGGACAGCTTAGGGTATAACAGGAGAACAGTAAGGCACATGGTCCAAACTTCCTTACCATCAAAGCTACCTTTGAGAGCAGGGAAAGTTAGGGCCCCAGCCCTGGGGACGATGAAGGGCTCCTTCCCCCAATCACATATAGTCACAGTGTGACACCAGCCAAGAGTCTTTTGATTCTTATTTGAGGGATTTTCACCCATTCTTCCATGGAATATTCTTCCAGTTCTGTGAGATTCCTGGGTCGTCTTGCATGCACTGCTATTTTGAGATCTAGCCACAGATTTTCAATCATGTTCAAATCAGGGGACTGTGAGGGCCATTGTAAAACCTTCAGTTTGCGCCTTTTAAGGTAGTCTATTGTGGATTTTGATATGTGTTTAGAATTATCCATTTGTAGAAGCCATCCTCTTTTCAACTTCAGCTTTTTTACAGATGGTGTTATGTTTGCATCAATAATTTGTTGAAATTTCATTGAATCCATTCTTCCCTCTGCCCGTGAATGGATTATTGTTGCCCAAGAGTTCTATTTTAACCTCATCACAGGACGTATTTCCAAAATGCATTAGGCTGTTTTGATGTACTTCTAAAGCTGAATTTTATGGTGAGGATGTCTCTTCCATGAATGCCATATTTTTGCAGTTGTCTCTGACCAGTAGAACAATGTATTACAATTCCTGAGTCTGCTGAATCTTTCTGAAGATCTTATGCAGTCAAGTGGGGGGTCTGATTTGCCTGTGTAGCAATTCTACGAGCAGCTCCCACTAAAATTTAGCTTGGTCTTCCAAACCTTATCTTGACCTCCACTGTTCATGTTAACTACCATTTCTTAATTACATTTCTGCAATCTCGCGTTGGAGCGAGCGGCCGCGGCAGGGTGCAAGCCACACGAGAGTAAGACCTGAGAGACGTGACCTTCGGAAGAGAGCTGCACGAGAGCAGGACCTGAGACACCTGTGCTAAGTAAATGATCGGTTAATTAGTGTGTGTGTATAAAAAGAGACCCAGCACACCAGACATTCACTTGAACTGCAACTTGAGCTCTGACAACATGCCAAAAATCCTTCCTGTGACCAAAGCCTGGATTATCAAGAGGCTGAAGATCAGATCCACGGCAGAGGTGGCTGGCACCTTTAATGTGTCTCAGCATCAAGTACAAAGAATTAAAAAAAAGATTTGAAGGGAATGGAGATGTGTTTGACAAGTCCAGGTCCGGTAGACACTGCAAGACAACTGCTCAGAAGGAATGATGTTGGTTAGAAAATCCAAAGCAAACCCCTCTTCCACTGCAGCAGAGCTCCAACAGACCTGGTCACCTCAAGTCCCTGTGTCAACTAGAACAGTTTGTAGGATTCTGTCTCGAAATGGCCTCCATGGTCAAATCAGTGCCCAGAAGCCAGCACTAAACAAAAGACAAATAAAAAAAACCATGTGGCAATTGCAAGGTCCCACAGCCTGCTAAACAGATGGATGCTGGAAAAGTGGCAGAAGGTGAATTTCTCTGATAAATCTTCAGTAGAATTACACCACAGCCGCCGCATATACTGCAGGAGACCTACTGGAGCCCGTATGGATCCAAAAAACACCCAGAAAACAACAGTTAAATTTGGTGGGGGAAAGATCATGGTCTGGAGTAACATTCAGTATGGAGGTGTGCGAAACATTTGCAAGGTGGAAGGCAATATCAATAGACTAAAATATCAAGAAGTATTAGCTACCTCTTATATTTCAAATCATAAAATGGGTCAAATTCTGCAGCAGCATGGTGCTCCATCTCAAACATCCATCTCTACAACAAAGTTCCTCCAGGCAAAAAAGATCAAGGTGCTCAAGGTCTGGCCAACCCAGTCACGAACATGAAAGAGGAAGATTGGAAGACAAAACCAAAGAATCTAGATGAACTCTGGGAGGCATGTAAGACTACATTCTTTGTTATTCCTGATGACTTCATGAATAAATTGTACGAATCATTGTTGAACATCATGGATGCAGTCCTTCAAGCTCACGGAAGTCACACAAAATATTAAATATGACTCTAATAGCACCACAACTTCATTCACCAATGTTATATAACATATATTTGTATTTTAAGTTAATGATTTGTTTGAATATCACATTACTTTCTGTGGGCGATAAAACTTTCGTCTCGCCAAAATCTGACCATTCTGTGTCCATTAACTGATCAATATTTCTGCATTGATGCCAATTTATTTTCTTAATCTAAACCACAGTTTGGAGGGTTTCAGCTTTAATAATGTAATAATAATTTATACAACCAATGGATGAATTTAACGTCAGGTTATGAGCTTTTATTTACGTAACGTGTAAAGCGACATAACTTCTGTCAGGGAGTGTATATATCTATATATAAATATATTTATTTTATTTTTTCCTTTTTTTTCCTAAAATACAAAGGAAATGTGCCATCTTTAACTTTAGGCCTTTTAGATATAATTTCTTCTTCACCTTTCTTAACTGTTCACAAGAACAGTAATTTTGACCAGGAATGCCCATACTTTTACATGCCACTGTATGTATAATTTTATCAGTGCACCTAAGTCTAATGTAATGTATGCCTCTCCTATGGGGGGTCACTGTCTGTTGACTGTCTTCCTTCATGTTCTTTCTTACTTTATTAGACCACGATATATAACTACAATTTTGCATTACAAGTATGTCTTAATAAAAGATTATTTTAATATTCCCTTGGTGGTTTGTGGCTACTCCAGCAGTGTTTTTTTCGTTCTAACAGATTTTAGCAAACAGCATAAATCAAAAGCACAAATTAAACTATGGAATATATCTTATTAGAAAATAATATGATTCTTTCTCCACTAGTGAGTCATTTTATTCCCTAACATCTCTCTACTAAACTTGTTGTTCAACATGAAAAATCAAATCCATCTTGCCCAAATAAGATGTGCTGCCAGTGCAGTGAGGTGTCATTTCACAAGACATATTAAAATCTATGAAGAGGGGGTATAGGGGAGAAGAAAGCAGCAGTGAGAAGAAACAAAACAGAAAATACAAATTCTAGCTTATAGCTAGGCAATTTCACTACTGTATTCACAGCTACACAGCTCAGTACAGCTGTACAGTATTTTCCTGCCACTAAAAGGAAAAGAGCAGGGATCCCTCTGTATTTAGTGTGTGAGAAACATCATATCAGTGTCCACCCACTAGCTCAGAGTCAATTGCAAATTACAGATAGAGCCTGCAGAGGGGGAAAGTGATGAAAATGCAGAATATAAGACACAAAATGACTAGAAAATGTTATTCCTCAAACACGCATGGCAGCTTATTCTGAAAGAATAGTTCCTCCTCATCCACGCTAAGCTACAAATATATTGTAAGTGATTAGGGAATAACATTTTCATCAGAGTGCTTTTAAATAACACTGTGAAAATCCACTTTAATTGCATATTGGCCTAATCTCTCAATCATGAGGATAACTAGAACATTGTCATTTACAATACTAAAAGACAAACGTAAAATAATGAAAAGGCTGTTGTTGGCATTTTATATATGTGAGCTGTAATAATGTGCTTGTTTCTATTTTAGTTTATTATGCTGACATACCTGTTCATGCTTGCCTGGCTCGGCGTCACAGCGTTCACCTCCCTACCAGTCTACATGTACTTCAATATTTGGACCGTTTGCCGGAATGCTACATTAGTCAATGAAGCTAACTTTTGTTTGGATCTTCGCCAGTTTGGTATGTGATTATTATATTTTATTACAATACATTTGTATAATACTGTAGCACTGGTAATATTACAAGGGAAACTTAAAAATAAAATATGAAAGGGATGGAAAATAGGATTCATGTGTAACCTTAAAGGGAATGTCTAGTCTTCTAATAAAAATGTGCAGCCGCTGTATGTGACCACAAACTTCTGATTCCTTACTGCATGCTGTTGGGATTCTCCGGGACTACCTGCAAGAAGGGGTGGTCAAGTGACCATTAGTCAGCACTTTGCATGCATGTGGTCACGTGATGACTATATGTGCTCGGATTCACTAAGGGCCAAGCATGTCTACCGCAATATGGCCTGAAATAATGAAATTGGAAACATCAGAGTATCCTGACATCGTACGTAGCGCACACTGTAAGGATTCAGAAGTCTGCAGCTACAGAGCGACTGCAGTCTTTTTTTTTCTTTAAGAAGGCTGGACAACCCCTTTAAGGATATGTTCAGATTAGCTCTTATCGGCTCTGTGGGGTGTGTATTTGTATGGCAAGAATAACAGACTACAGTGCTATCCACACCACTACTATTTTCTTAAATTTTTGTCTTTATTCATGTTTTATACTTTGTACAGTACAGACCAAAAGTTTGGACACACTTTCTCATTTAAATATTTTTCTGTATTTTCATGACTATGAAAATTGTACATTCACACTGAAGGCATCAAAACTATGAATTAACACATGTGGAATTATATACTTAACAAAAAAGTGTGAAGCAACTGAAATTATGTCTTATATTCTAGGTTCTTCAAAGTAGCCACCTTTTGCTTTGATGACTGCTTTGCACACTCTTGGCATTCTTTTGATGTGCTTCAAGAGGTAGTCACCGGGAATGGTCTTCCAACAATCTTGAAGGCGTTCCCAGAGATGTTTAGCACTTGTTGGCCCTTTTGCTTTCACTCTGCGTTCAGGTCGGGTTCAGGTCTGGTGACTGTGGAGGCCAGGTCATCTGGTGTAGCACCCGATCACTCTCCTTCTTGGTCAATTAGCCCTTACACAGCCTGGAGGTGTGTTTGGGGTCATTATCCTGTTGAAAAATAAATGATGGTGCAACTAAACGCAAACCGGATGGAATAGTGTGCCGCTGCAAGATGCTGTGGTAGCCATGCTGGTTCAGTATGCCTTCAATTTTGAATAAATCCCCAACAGTGTCACCAGCAAAGCACCCCACACCATCACACCTCCTCCTCCATGCTTCACAGTGGGAACCAGGCATGTAGAGTCCATCCGTTCACCTTTTCTGCGTCTCACAAAGACACGGTGGTTGGAACCAAAAATCTCAAATTTGGACTCATCAGACCAAAGCACAGATTTCCACTGGTCTAATGTCCATTCCTTGTGTTCTTTAGCCCAAACAAGTCTCTTCTGCTTGTTGCCTGTCCTTAGCAGTGATTTCCTAGCAGCTATTTTACCATGAAGGCCTGCTGCACAAAGTCTCATCTTAACAGTTGTTGTAGAGATGTCTGCTGCTAGAACTTTGTGTGGCATTCAGGGACGGATTACAAGAGGGTCAATCTGGGTGGTAGCCCAGGGCCCAGTGGTGTGGGGGGGCCCTGGGCTACCGCACAGATTGCCCGCCGCCATCAGGTCATTACTGCCCGTGCCCTGACTGGCGAATCATTTATGGGCCCAGTGGGCAGAGAGGGGGCCCTCATCGGGCCCTGTTTCATCTGCTCACCGGGCCCCTACCGGCGCTGCAGCGGTTTCACCTATTGATGTGCGGGCACGGGCCCGCATGTCAATAGTTAACAGCCGCCAGCCAATTGGACGCTGGCAGCTGAAGTCGGCCGCAGGTGCAGCGCACACGTCGCTGGCGTCTGACATCATTGTCAGTTGCTGGCGAGTGCACGCTGCTGGAGTGAGCTCACCGCCTGGAGCGCTGGTCAGGTGAGGAGAACTCGTTTTTTTTTTTGCTAACGGCAATCTGGGCGGGCCAGAATGCTGGACAGTAACACTGTCTGACTGGGGGCAATATGCTGGAGGACACACTGGGGCAGATGATTGCTGGACACACTGAGGCAATGCTGGAGACACTGGGGCAGATTGCTGGACACACTGGAGCAGATTGCTGGACACACTGGGGGCAATGCTGGAGGACACACTGGGGCAGATGATTGCTGGACACACTGGGGCAATGCTGGACACACTGGGGCAGATTGTTGGACACACTGGGGCAGATTGCTGGACACACTGGGGCAATGCTGGACACACTGGGGCAGATTGCTGGACACACTGGGGCAATGCTGGACAATTGGACATACTGGGGCAGATTGCTGGACACACTGGGGCAATGCTGTAGACACTAGGGCAGAATGTTGGACACACTGGAGCAATATGCTGGACATACTGGGGCAGATTGCTGGACACACTGTCTGGGGCAATGCTGGACACACTGGGGCAGATGATTGCTGGACACACTGGGGCAATGCTGGACACACTGGGGCAGATTGCTGGACACACTGGGGCAGATTGCTGGACACATTGTCTGGGGGCAATGCTGGACACACTGGGGCAATATGCTGGACAAACTGGGGCAGATTGCTGGACAAACTGTCTGGGGGCAATTCTGGACACACTGGGGCAGATTGCTGGACACACTGTCTGGGGGCAATGCTGGACACACTGGGGCAGATTGCTGGACTCTGGGGCAATATGCTAGACATACTGGGGCAGATTGCTGGACACACTGGGGGTAATATGCTGGACACACTGGGGGTAATATGCTGGACACACTGGGGCAGATTGCTGGACACACTGGGGGCAAGACTGGAGGCATGGGCAGAATGTAGATACGGGGCATGATTGGAGACACGGGCAGAATGAAAGACATGGGGCAGGATTGGTTCATGGGGCAGGATGGATATGATGGAGACAGATGGGGCAGGATGGGGAGATCATATGGGGTAGAATGGATACTCATGAGTGCAGGATGCGAGAACATATGGCTGGAGCCAGGAATGAGATACACAGGGCCAGGATGGGGGATATTATTACCACAGGGGCTAATTAAGGGATATTATTACTGCAGTGATGTATTTATTTTATTTTTTGAGTATACTGTTTTAAATGGGGGGGCGGTCCTGTTACTGTGCAGAGTGACACTATGTTGCCTTTTTTTCTTCATGTGGTGTAATGTAGAAGTTGTGAAAAATTAAGTAATGTGTTCTGCAAGCGGAGCTTGAGATAACTGTGTTATTTCCTGCAGAAACGAGTCCTGGCTGGAAGAAATAATGGGGGTCTGTGCTGGATGAAAGATGAAGGACTTCACCTAGAGATGTCACTGGTGAGTCAGTGTTACCTATACACTGACACTATACACTGTATACTATAAACAGAGGTCCTGTGTACAATGTCACCAGTGATCACTGTATTACCTATACATTATATACAGAGCTCCTGTGTATAATACCACCAGTGATCTCTGTATTACCTCTACACAGACACTGCATACTAAGTACAGATCTCCTGTGAGTACTGGCACTTATGGTGATAGTATTGTGTTTTTTTTTTATTACTGATCAGTATTGTAGTATTCAGTCACTATGTGGTGGTAATATGTGGTCTGGAAATGGTGTTGCGGTATTTGTCCCTTGTATGTGCTATTTGGTCACCAAGTGGTGGTAATATGTGGTCTTGACATGGTACGGTGGTATTTTTTCCTTGTATTTGATATTATTCGATCACTGTGGTTGTAATTTGTGGTCTGGTCATGGTGCGGTGGTATTTGTTCCTTGTATGTGATATTGGTCATTTTAGAAATTGAAAAATAAATCAAAATATACCTAAATTGTATTGCATATTTTAACAAATATAGAGGTTACAGTAGAGTAGGGCCCGGCCATTTTTCTGGAATAATCTGGTTCAGGTATATCATGACCCCCGTCACATGACCCTCATCACATGACCCCCGTCACATGACCCCCATCACATGACCCCCGTCACATGACCCCGTCACATGACCGGGGGGGCCCACATTGTCTGAACAGCCCGGGGCCCTGGCTACCCTTAATCCACCCCTGGTGGAATTGACCTGGTCTCTAATCTGAGCTGCTGTTAACCTGCGATTTCTGAGGCTGGTGACTCGGATAAACTTATCATCAGAAGCAGAAGTGACTCTTGGTCTTCCTTTCCTGGGGCGGTCCTCATGTGAGCCAGTTTCTTTGTAGCGCTTGATGGTTTTTGCCACTGCACTTGGGGACACTTTCAAAGTTTTCCCAATTTTTCAGACTGACTGACCTTCATTTCTTAAAGTAATGATGGCCACTCGTTTTTCTTTACTTAGCTGTTTTTTTCTTGCCATGATTCAAATTCTAACAGCTTATTCAGTAGGACTATCAGCTGTATATCCACCAGACTTCTGCACAACACAACTGATGGTCCCAACCCCATTTATATGGCAAGAAATCCCACTTATTAAACCTGACAGGGCACACCTGTGAAGTGAAAACCGTTCCCGGTGACTACCTCTTGAAGCTCATCAAGAGAATGCCAAGAGTGTGCAAAGCAGTCATCAAAGCAAAAGGTGGCCACTTTGAAGAACCTAGAATATATAAGACATATTTCAGTTGTTTCACACTTTTTTGTTAAGTATATAATTCCACATGTGTTAATTCATAGTTTTGATGCCTTCAGTGTGAATGTACAATTTTCAGAGTCATGAAAAAACAGAAAAATCTTAAATGAGAAGGTGTGTCCAAACCTTTGGTCTGTACTGTATATTGGCTCATAATCTATGCCACTGGCTGCAATAGGCCAATCATTAGCGCATTTTGCAGAGAGAGACATTGTTACTACTCGTTTTGCAGCTGCTTTCTTCTATGCTATTAACTTCCATGTATTTTATTTATTTTTAAATCATCATGTTATAATATAATATAGAAATATGTTAATTCCCGTGCTGCCAATCAATGGTCGGAGCAGGTTACATAGAGCTCATCATCAATATGGATGACGCCGTGACATCCTGCAGATAACACAGTGATTTTATAAAATCCACGACAAGCAGAACAGTAAGCGACACATCACTGGAATGAGTATCTCTGTCTTAACACTATGTTGCTCTCTGAATCGATGACAAGAAACTGGTGCTGGATTGCTGTATTGTGGACACCGCGTCTGAGACTCACATGCTCCAACATCACAAGCAAAAGATCCACTTCACAACCCCTAAATCTATCGATAGTCTTCTTCACTCTCCAAATGTGCTCTGCAAAGGAAATAAATTGAAATTCACCATATGGACAAAGTGAGATTTGATAAAGACCCATCACGGGGTTGAAATGTTACCTACTTTACCCTAACTTAATACTACGGCGACCTACTTTAACCTATCTTAATACTGTGGTGACTTGAATGGAACGTTGCTCATGTTATGCATTTAAAAACCGGAAATCTGAGTGCGACTGTTTCCTTAACTATTTGCCTTTAAATTACACACATATGAATGGCAGAAATTCGAGAGTCAGCCTCAGATTTCTGCTGCAGGTCCTCTTGTGAAATACACGTAGGCATATTCTTGGCTTCTGAAACTGCAGATACGTCTAGTGAGGCTTTTGCAACTTGTGCATAGATTTATGTAAACTTAATTTAAATATTTTTGCAGCAAATCTGCCGTGTGTGAACACACCCAATGACATAGTAAGATTATGAGAGCACTAAACCTACACCAACATCTACTGATCTTATGAAATGCTCATACTTTTACATTTGTGTGCTAAAAACAGGCACCAGATTATCAGATTTTCCAGATTACCACCTGAACGATTAAATATTAATAAAGAAGAAAAACAGACAGCTTCTGCAAGCAAAGCCCACAAAACTCATCTTCATGAATAAAACAGATAGTTATTAAGTGTGTTAATTTGTTGGAATGTCTCATTATCCACAATCTGAAAAAAGAAAAATCTTAAATAATAAATGAATTCTCTTATTATTTTGTAACCACAAAATCACCAAGAATCCGGAATTATTCCTACATAGCAGATATAATGGCAGATAATGGCCCTCCCATTTTTCTTTAATATGCCTTTTTCTATAGTTTAGGTCACAGCGGAGCGTTTTCTTTCTGCCGCTCCAGTCCAGCGTCCATTGATAAGGGCAGGAGCATATTTCTTCTCTGGTGTCTGTGTGCAGTTGCCTTTGTTGATTTAGTTTTAAGGTCAGGAGTTCCGGTGAACATTATTATAACTCTGTTCGTTTCAGATATAGATGGATTTTATTACTAACAGATGATTACACATACTTGTCGGAGATATATTACTTTTATAGCGAGGCAAGCTGCACCACAGTATATCACAGCAGGGCAGGGTAAAAGCGTGACGCTTGTCACAGGCATCATTGGAGAATAAGTAGTCGGCTTTATATATATTACTGTACATGTATAATGTTCCATCTGATTTGATTATGCTAACATTATAAAGGGATCTTGTCAGCAGCTTTTTAGACCCCAAACTAACATCATCTATGTAGAGTCCCTCTAATAAAAATGATCTACAAGTTCAGGGAGGTGGCCCTCTACTAGGTCTCTGACCTCTCTCCCTCTGCGCTGAGGGTCTCCTGTCAGTAACTGACAAGTCACTCCTTTTTGATCTGCTCCCCTGCCCCAGGTCTCGCACTAACACCATCATACCAGGGAGTGACACATGCGCAGATTGATAGTTCTTCTTTCGAATGCCATCAGGATGCTACTGGGCATACACAGTAGAAGTCTGTGTCCTTTAAAACAAGAGCATGAACACCCGATCGTGGTGCCAAAGTCAATCCAAATATTGAACTAGTAGACCTTTGTCATCATTGTTGGACTCAGAAGAATACTTGGGGCATCATGGAGCACTGGAGAAGAGGGTGCAAAATCGACTGGAAGTTTGGCAGACAAGCTCTAATAATCGCACCCAGACTGAAGTTCCTTGGACCCATCAAATGAAATAATTCTGAGTGCTCTTGTTCTACACCGAACATGTGCATGTCAGTGTACTGTAGGTTAGGTCATTTGTGTATCCACCATAAAACAAGTTTTGTCCTCTTCAAATTAACTCTTCTGTACACCTTTGTCTACTGGTACTCTGGTGGGCTATCCCCACCATGGTTGGCATCCAACACAAGAGAGCAATGTTTTCTTTCGCTGAATAAGGCATTAGTATTTTGTTAAAACATGCAGAATAGTACAAAAATATCATCTGTACTTCCCCTCCGCCCCACACAGACTGCTGTGACCTTATCTGAAAGGTGAAATACAGCAACATGACACATGTGTAAAAATAGGACAAAGTGACAAGCACTAAAATTCAAATACCCAAATATTCCCTTATATCGGGTATCAACTCATAGACCACAGTCGTGATTATTCAGTCAAAAATTAAGTTAAAATTCTCACATACTAGAAATAACGTTCATACCTAACCCATTAGATAGGGTCATCAAATTCATGTGCATAACCTGCACAAAAACATATGGCTATAGTATAGTACCCAATATATCTAACGGTAAACAAAACATCAGTGGATATATAATAAATTGAACTTTTTTTAACCATCTGCTTCACCCACATAGATGTAAATGAAGGTCCTCCTTTTCAGAGGATCCCCATCTGGTCAGAAGGATGCGGATCTTGGAGCTTGCCCCATAGTGCCCAAATTGTCATTGGATAGCCCTATTGTCCCAAAAGCTCCCACCCTTAAAAGGGTAGTCCACAGCTTTCCCTGCCTTGCTCACCCTGTATTTGCCCTATGTGCCTACCTATGCATTTATCCTGTGATAGGTCCTCAGTGGAGAGCATATGCACGTCTTCTATTATACATGGACATCAATGTCTAGTAGTGACCCTTATTATTAAGAGTTCAGTGTGGCACACATCACCAACTGATGCTTAATTTTAAACCTATTCTTGTGGTCAAAGTATTAAACAAACACTTTCATTTTAAATTATATACTACTAGCTGAAGAGCCCGGTGTTGCCTGGGCATAGTAAATATCTGTGGTTAGTATATAGCACGTCACTTCTCTTATTTTCCCATCACGCCTCTCATTTTCCCAATCACATCTTTAATTTTCCCCCTCACATCTCTCATTTTCTCCCTCACACCTCTCATTTTCTCCCTCACTCCTCTCATTCCCGCCTAACACTTGTCATTTCGACCTCACATCTGTCATTTTCCGATCACTCCACTATTTTCCCTCACTCCTCTCATTTTGCACTCACACCTTTTCATTTTCACCTCACACCTCTCATTTTCACCTCAGTATATACATGTTTGTCATCTCCCTTATATATAGTATACACCTGTATGTCATCTCCTGTATATAGTATATACCTGTATGTCATCTCCCCTGTATATAGTATATACCTGCTGTGTGTCATCTCCCCTGTATATAGTATATACCTGTATGTCATCTCCTCCTATATATAGTATATACCTGTATGTCATCTCCTTCTATATATAGTATATACCTATATGTCATCTCCTCCTATATATAGTATATACCTGTGTGTCATCTCCTCCTGTATATTGTATATACAGTGGGGCAAAAAAGTATTTAGTCAGTCAGCAATAGTGCAAGTTCCACCACTTAAAAAGATGAGAGGCGTCTGTAATTTACATCATAGGTAGACCTCAACTATGGGAGACAAACTGAGAAAAAAAAATCCAGAAAATCACATTGTCTGTTTTTTTAACATTTTATTTGCATATTATGGTTGAAAATAAGTATTTGGTCAGAAACAAACAATCAAGATTTCTGGCTCTCACAGACCTGTAACTTCTTCTTTAAGAGTCTCCTCTTTCCTCCACTCATTACCTGTAGTAATGGCACCTGTTTAAACTTGTTATCAGTATAAAAAGACACCTGTGCACACCCTCAAACAGTCTGACTCCAAACTCCACTATGGTGAAGACCAAAGAGCTGTCAAAGGACACCAGAAACAAAATTGTAGCCCTGCACCAGGCTGGGAAGACTGAATCTGCAATAGCCAACCAGCTTGGAGTGAAGAAATCAACAGTGGGAGCAATAATTAGAAAATGGAAGACATACAAGACCACTGATAATCTCCCTCGATCTGGGGCTCCACGCAAAATCCCACCCCGTGGGGTCAGAATGATCACAAGAACGGTGAGCAAAAATCCCAGAACCACGCGGGGGGACCTAGTGAATGAACTGCAGAGAGCTGGGACCAATGTAACAAGGCCTACCGTAAGTAACACACTACGCCACCATGGACTCAGATCCTGCAGTGCCAGACGTGTCCCACTGCTTAAGCCAGTACATGTCCGGGCCCGTCTGAAGTTTGCTAGAGAGCATTTGGATGATCCAGAGGAGTTTTGGGAGAATGTCCTATGGTCTGATGAAACCAAACTGGAACTGTTTGGTAGAAACACAACTTGTCGTGTTTGGAGGAAAAAGAATACTGAGTTGCATCCATCAAACACCATACCTACTGTAAAGCATGGTGGTGGAAACATCATGCTTTGGGGCTGTTTCTCTGCAAAGGGGCCAAGACGACTGATCCGGGTACATGAAAGAATGAATGGGGCCATGTATCGTGAGATTTTGAGTGCAAACCTCCTTCCATCAGCAAGGGCATTGAAGATGAAACGTGGCTGGGTCTTTCAACATGACAATGATCCAAAGCACACCGCCAGGGCAACGAAGGAGTGGCTTCGTAAGAAGCATTTCAAGGTCCTGGAGTGGCCTAGCCAGTCTCCAGATCTCAACCCTATAGAAAACCTTTGGAGGGAGTTGAAAATCCGTGTTGCCAAGCGAAAAGCCAAAAACATCACTGCTCTAGAGGAGATCTGCATGGAGGAATGGACCAACATACCAACAACAGTGTGTGGCAACCTTGTGAAGACTTACAGAAAACGTTTGACCTCTGTCATTGCCAACAAAGGATATATTACAAAGTATTGAGATGATATTTTGTTTCTGACCAAATACTTATTTTCCACCATAATATGCAAATAAAATGTTAAAAAAACAGACAATGTGATTTTCTGGATTTTTTTTTCTCAGTTTGTCTCCCATAGTTGAGGTCTACCTATGATGTAAATTACAGACGCCTCTCATCTTTTTAAGTGGTGGAACTTGCACTATTGCTGACTGACTAAATACTTTTTTGCCCCACTGTATCTGTGTGTCATCTCTCCTGTATATAGTATATATCTGTGTGTCATCTCTCCTGTATATAGTATATATCTGTGTGTCATCTCTCCTGTATATAGTATATACCTGTGTGATCTCCTGTATTAGACCTCGTTAACACGTTATTTGCTCAGTATGTTTACCTCAGTATTTGTAAGATAAATTGGCAGCCTGATAAATCCCCAGCCAACAGGAAGCCCTCCCCCTGGCAGTATATATTAGCTTACACATACACATAATAGACAGGTCATGTGACTGACAGCTGCTGTATTTCCTATATGGTACATTTGTTGCTCTTGTAGTTTGTCTGCTTATTAATCAGATTTTTATTTTTGAAGGCTAATACCAGACTTGTGTGTGTTTTAGGGCGAGTTTCGTTTGTCAAGTTGTGTGTGTTGAGTTGTGTGTGGCGACATGCATGTAGCGACTTTTGTGAGATGAGTTTTGTGTGGCAACATGCGTGTAGCAACTTTTTGTGTGTCGAGTTGCATGTGACAGGTTAGTGTAGCAAGTTGTGTGCAGCAAGTTTTGCGCATGGCGAGTTTTGCGCGTGGTGAGTTTTATGTCTGGTGCCTTTTGAGTATGTGCAAGTTTTGTGTGAGGCAACTTTTGCATGTGTTGCAAATTTTGTGCATGTGGCAATTTTTCCGCGTGTGCAAGTTTTGCGTGTGGCGAGTTTTCCATGAGGTGAGTTTTGCACTTGTGGCGAGTTTTGCGTGAGCCTAGTTTTAGCATGTGGTGAGTTTTGCACGTGGCGAGTTTTGAGCGGCGACTTTTGTGTTTCGACTTTTATGTGGCGAGATTGGTGTATGTGTGGTGAAATGTGTGCTGAGGGTGGTATATGTGTTCAAGCATGTGGTAGTGTGTGGCGCATTTTGTGTGTGTGTTCATATCCCCATGTGTGGTGAGTATCTCATGTTGGGGCCCCACCTTAGCAACTGTACGGTATATACTCTTTTGCGCCATCGCTCTCATTCTTTAAGTCCCCCTTGTTCACATCTGGCAGCTGTCAATTTGCCTCCAACACTTTTCCTTTCACTTTTCCCCATTATGTAGATAGGGGAAAAATAGTTTGGTGAATTGGAAAGCGCGGAGTTAAAATTTCACCTCACAACATAGCCTATGACGCTCTCAGGGTCCAGACGTGTGACTGTGCAAAATTTTGTGGCTGTAGCTGCTACGCCTCCAACACTTTTCATTTCACTTTTTCCCCATTATGTAGATAGGGGCAAAATTGTTTGGTGAATTGGAAAGCGCGGGGTTAAAATTTCACCTCACAACGTAGCCTATGACGCTCTCAGGGTCCAGACGTGTGATTGTGCAAAATTTTGTTTCTGTAGCTGCGACGCCTCCAACACTTTTCCTTTCACTTTTTCCCCATTATGTAGCTAGGGGCAAAATTGTTTGGTGAATTGGAACGCGCTGGGTTAAAATTTTGCCTCACAACATAGCTTATGACGCTCTCGGGGTCCAGATGTGTGACTGTGCAAAATTTTGTGGCTGTAGCTGCGACGGTGCAGATGCCAATCCCGGACATACACACATACACACACACACACATACACACATTCAGCTTTATATAGTAGACTAGCTGAAGAGCCCGGCGTTGCCTGGGCATAGTAAATATTTGTGGTTAGTTATAGCACGTCACTTCTCTTATTTTCCCATCACGCCTCTCATTTTCCCATCACGCCTCTCATTTTCCCAATCACATCTTTAATTTTCCCCCTCACATCTCTCATTTTCTCCCTCACACCTCTCATTTTCTCCCTCACTCCTCTCATTCCCGCCTAACACTTGTCATTTCGACCTCACATCTGTCATTTTCCGATCACTACACTATTTTCCCTCACTCCTCTCATTTTGCACTCACACCTTTTCATTTTCACCTCACACCTCTCATTTTCACCTCAGTATATACATGTTTGTCATCTCCCTTATATATAGTATACACCTGTATGTCATCTCCTGTATATAGTATATACCTGTATATCATCTCCCCTGTATATAGTATATACCTGCTGTGTGTCATCTCCCCTGTGTATAGTATATACCTGTATGTCATCTCCTCCTATATATAGTATATACCTGTATGTCATCTCCTCCTATATATAGTATATACCTGTATGTCATCTCCTCCTATATATAGTATATACCTGTACGTCATCTCCTTCTATATATAGTATATACCTGTATGTCATCTCCTCCTGTATATAGTATATACCTGTGTGTCATCTCCCCTGTATATAGTATATATCTGTGTGTCATCTCCTACTGTATACAGTATATACCTGTATGTCATCTTCTATATATAGCATATACCTGTATGTCATCTCCTCCTGTATATAGTATATACCTGTAGGTAATCTGCTCCTGTATATAGTATATACCTGTGTGTCATCTCCTCCTGTATATAGTATATACCTGTATGTCATCTCCTCCTGTATATAGTATGTACCTGTATGTCATATCCTCCTTTATATAGTATATACCTGTGTGTCATCTCTCCTGTATATAGTATATATCTGTGTCATCTCCCCTGTATATAGTATATACCTGTGTGATCTCCTGTATTAGATCTCGTTAACACATTATTTGCTCAGTATTTTTACCTCAGTATTTGTAAGATAAATTGGCAGCCTGATAAATCCCCAGCCAACAGGAAGCCCTCCCCCTGGCAGTATATATTAGCTCACATATACACATAATAGACAGGTCATGTGACTGACAGCTGCCGTATTTCCTATATGGTACATTTGTTGCTCTTGTAGTTTCTCTGCTTATTAATCAGATTTTTATTTTTGAAGGCTAATACCAGACTTGTGTGTGTTTTAGGGCGAGTTTCGTTTGTCAAGTTGTGTGTGTTGAGTTTTGTGTGGCAACATGCTTGTAGCAACTTTTTGTGTGTCGAGTTGCATGTGGCAGGTTAGTGTAGCAAGTTGTGTGCAGCAAGTTTTGCGCATGGCGAGTTTTGCGCGTGGTGAGTTTTATGTCTGGTGCCTTTTGAGTATGTGCAAGTTTTGTGTGAGGCAACTTTAGCATGTGTTGCAAATTTTGTGCATGTGGCAATTTTCCCGCATGTGCAAGTTTTGCGTGTGGCGAGTTTTCCATGAGGTGAGTTTTGCACTAGTGGCGAGTTTTGCGTGAGCCTATTTTTTGCATGTGGCGAGTTTTGCGCGTGGTGAGTTTTGAGCGGCGACTTTTGTGTTTCGACTTTTATGTGGCGAGGTTGGTGTATGTGTGGTGAAATGTGTGCTGAGGGTGGTATATGTGTTCAAGCACGTGGTAGTGTGTGGCACATTTTGTGTGTGTGTTCATATCCCCGTGTGTGGTGAGTATCTCATGTCGGGGCCCCACCTTAGCAACTGTACGGTATATACTCTTTGGCGCCATCGCTCTCATTCTTTAAGTCCCCCTTGTTCACATCTGGCAGCTGTCAATTTGCCTCCAACACTTTTCATTTCACTTTTTCCCCATTATGTAGATAGGGGCAAAATTGTTTGGTGAATTGGAAAGCGTGGGGTTAAAATTTCACCTCACAACGTAGCCTATGACGCTCTCAGGGTCCAGACGTGTGACTGTGCAAAATTTTGTTTCTGTAGCTGCGACGCCTCCAACACTTTTCCTTTCACTTTTTTCCCCATTATGTAGATAGGGGCAAAATTGTTTGGTGAATTTGAAAGCGCGGGGTTAAAATTTCACCTCACAACGTAGCCTATGACGTTCTCAGGGTCCAAACGTGTGACTGTGCAAAATTTTGTTGCTGTAGCTGCGACGCTTCTGACACTTTTCCTTTCACTTTTTTCCCCATTATGTAGATAGGGGCAAAATTGTTTGGTGAATTGGAAAGCGTGGGGTTAAAATTTCACCTCACAACGTAGCCTATGACGCTCTCAGGGTCCAGACGTGTGACTGTGCAAAATTTTGTTTCTGTAGCTGCGACGCCTCCAACACTTTTCCTTTCACTTTTTTCACCATTATGTAGATAGGGGCAAAATTGTTTGGTGAATTGGAAAGCACGGGGTTAAAATTTCACCTCACAACGTAGCCTATGACGTTCTCAGGGTCCAGACGTGTGACTGTGCAAAATTTTGTTGCTGTAGCTGCGACGCTTCCAACACTTTTCCTTTCACTTTTTTCCCCATTATGTAGATAGGGGCAAAATTGTTTGGTGAATTGGAACGCGCGGGGTTAAAATTTCGCCTCACAATATAGCCTATGACGCTCTCGGGGTCCAGACGTGTGACTGTGCAAAATTTTGTGGCTGTAGCTGCGACGGTGCAGATGCCAATCCCAGACATACACACATACATACATACACACACACACATTCAGCTTTATATAGTAGATTGGTAAGGAATCCTACCTACTTGCTTCCATGCCTCTGTTGAAACACACACCACATGTCAGATGTAGAGTTGAGCGACCTTGACCTTTTTAGAGTCGAGCCGTGTTTCGCGAAACCCGACTATCTCAAAAGTCGAGTCGAGTGGAATCGGCCGATTATCGCGAAAAGTCGGGGATCGACCGAAACACGAAACCCAATGCAAGTCAATGGGGGAGCATAGTCGGCAGTGAGTGGAGGCCAGGAAAACACCTACAGTGCCCATTTTAATGGCAAAAACATCCATTCTTGTTACTGAAGCTTGTCAATCTTAATTTACCTTATAATAATAGTAAGGCATTGGAAATTGGGGGTCATTTGGCTAAAGTTGTGGGGGGTAGGGCTGGTTCAAGTATTTAGTGGGCCCAGGAAATCTGGACCATGTCACGGCAGTGGAGCAGGGAGAGGTAAGTATTTCAACTTTGCAAGTGCTGTGATCCTGAGCATGCAGGGGGGGCCCACTCGTTGGCATTGGCACTGGCACAGGGCCCCTCAAAGTACAGCGGTGTGTTTGCACGGCGGGGGCGCCTCCCACCGGCAGCAAACACTTTTGCGTACTACGAGGGGCCCTGTGCCAGTGACGTCGCCAACGAGTATTCCTCCCCCCACCTGATGAAGGAACCTGCACCTTCATCTGCACCTTCCTCTTTGTCCCCGTGTAAGGTGGTATGGTATGCGGGAAGGGGGACCTGACTTTCAGCAGGGTCACAATCTTGCAGTGTAGCGAGCACGGGGAATGTTGCATTATGGGTCAATGTACCAGCAGACTCATCTATCACTGGCTGGGCAATGGGCAGGATGAGGGGGAAACAGATATGGGCCCAAAGAATAAAGTGGGCTAAATGCAGTTCAAAATTGGTAACAGGACTAACCAGGGGGCATTGTTTTGTTCAGTGGAGGACAACTGGAATGAGAGGCTGACACAGAGAGTAGGCCCAAATCAGTAAGTATTCTAAATGCAGTTCAAAATTGGCAACAGTAGTAAACCGACGGCACAGCTTTGTTCACTGGAGGAGAACAGCAAGGAGCGACAGACACAGATAGAAGGCCCCAACCCAATTAGTAGGCCTAATGCAGTGTTGTTTTCCACAACTACTAAACGAGAGCCAGAAGATCGAAGCAATGGAGAGGAAACCTGGAGAACACCTTGGAGCGAAAGACACCGTCTCTACAACCCAGACCCAACTTGTAGGCCGAATGCAGTGTAGTTTTCAACAACTACTAAACGAGAGTCGGAAGACCGAAGCAATGGAGAGGAAACCTGGGGAACACCTTGGAGTGTAACACACTGTCTCTACACCCCATACCCAATTTGTAGGCCTAATGCAGTGTAGTTTTCAACAACTACTAAACGAGAGTCGGAAGACCGAAGCAATGGAGAGGAAACCTGGGGAACACCTTGGAGTGGAACACACCGTCTCTACACCCCATACCCAATTTGTAGGCCCAATGCAGTGTAGTTTTCAACAACTACTAAACGAGAGTCGGAAGATCGAAGCAATGTGGACGAAACCTGGGGAACACCTTGGAGTGGAACACACCGTCTCTACACCCCATACCCAATTTGTAGGCCTAATGCAGTGTAGTTTTCAACAACTACTAAACGAGAGTCGGAAGATCGAAGCAATGTGGACGAAACCTGGGGAACACCTTGGAGTGGAACACACCGTCTCTACACCCCATACCCAATTTGTAGACCTAATGCAGTGTAGTTTTCAACAACTACTAAATGAGAGTCGGAAGACCGAAGCAATGCAGAGGAAACCTGGGGAACAGCTTGGAGTGGAACACACCGTCTCTACACCCCATACCCAATTTGTAGGCCTAATGCAGTGTAGTTTTCAACAACTACTAAACGAGAGTCGGAAGACCGAAGCAATGTAGAGGAAACCTGGGGAACACCTTGGAGTGGAACACACCGTCTCTACACCCCAAACCCAATTTGTAGGCCTAATGCAGTGCAGTTTTCAACAACTACTAAACGAGAGTCGGAAGATCGAAGCAATGTGGAGGAAACCTGGGGAACACCTTGGAGTGGAACACACCATCTCTACACCCCATACCCAATTTGTAGGCCTAATGCAGTGTAGTTTTCAACAACTACTAAACGAGAGTCGGAAGATCGAAGCAATGTGGACGAAACCTGAGGAACACCTTGGAGTGGAACACACTGTCTCTACAACCCATACCCAATTTGTAGGTCTAATGCAGTGTAGTTTTGAACAACTACTAAAGGAGAGTCGGAAGATCGAAGCAATGTGGACGAAACCTGGGGAACACCTTGGAGTGGAACACACCGTCTCTACACCCCATACCCAATTTGTAGGCCTAATGCAGTGTAGTTTTCAACAACTACTAAATGAGAGTCGGAAGACCGAAGCAATGTAGACGAAACCTGGGGAACACCTTGGAGTGTAACACACCGTCTCTACATCCCATACCCAATTTGTAGGCCTAATGCAGTGTAGTTTTCAACAACTACTAAACGAGAGTCGGAAGACCGAAGCAATGGAGAGGAAACCTGGGGAACACCTTGGAGTGGAACACACCGTCTCTACACCCCATACCCAATTTGTAGGCCTAATGCAGTGTAGTTTTCAACAACTACTAAACGAGAGTCGGAAGATCGAAGCAATGTGGACGAAACCTGGGGAACACCTTGGAGTGGAACACACCGTCTCTACACCCATACCCAATTTGTAGGCCTAATGCAGTGTAGTTTTCAACAACTACTAAACGAGAGTCGGAAGATCGAAGCAATGTGGACGAAACCTGGGGAACACCTTGGAGTGGAACACACCGTCTCTACACCCCATACCCAATTTGTAGGCCTAATGCAGTGTAGTTTTCAACAACTACTAAACGAGAGTCGGAAGATCGAAGCAATGTGGACGAAACCTGGGGAACACCTTGGAGTGGAACACACCGTCTCTACACCCCATACCCAATTTGTAGACCTAATGCAGTGTAGTTTTCAACAACTACTAAATGAGAGTCGGAAGACCGAAGCAATGCAGAGGAAACCTGGGGAACAGCTTGGAGTGGAACACACCGTCTCTACACCCCATACCCAATTTGTAGGCCTAATGCAGTGTAGTTTTCAACAACTACTAAACGAGAGTCGGAAGACCGAAGCAATGTAGAGGAAACCTGGGGAACACCTTGGAGTGGAACACACCGTCTCTACACCCCAAACCCAATTTGTAGGCCTAATGCAGTGCAGTTTTCAACAACTACTAAACGAGAGTCGGAAGATCGAAGCAATGTGGAGGAAACCTGGGGAACACCTTGGAGTGGAACACACCATCTCTACACCCCATACCCAATTTGTAGGCCTAATGCAGTGTAGTTTTCAACAACTACTAAACGAGAGTCGGAAGATCGAAGCAATGTGGACGAAACCTGGGGAACACCTTGGAGTGGAACACACTGTCTCTACAACCCATACCCAATTTGTAGGTCTAATGCAGTGTAGTTTTGAACAACTACTAAAGGAGAGTCGGAAGATCGAAGCAATGTGGACGAAACCTGGGGAACACCTTGGAGTGGAACACACCGTCTCTACACCCCATACCCAATTTGTAGGCCTAATGCAGTGTAGTTTTCAACAACTACTAAATGAGAGTCGGAAGACCGAAGCAATGTAGACGAAACCTGGGGAACACCTTGGAGTGTAACACACCGTCTCTACATCCCATACCCAATTTGTAGGCCTAATGCAGTGTAGTTTTCAACAACTACTAAACGAGAGTCGGAAGACCGAAGCAATGGAGAGGAAACCTGGGGAACACCTTGGAGTGGAACACACCGTCTCTACACCCCATACCCAATTTGTAGGCCTAATGCAGTGTAGTTTTCAACAACTACTAAACGAGAGTCGGAAGATCGAAGCAATGTGGACGAAACCTGGGGAACACCTTGGAGTGGAACACACCGTCTCTACACCCATACCCAATTTGTAGGCCTAATGCAGTGTAGTTTTCAACAACTACTAAACGAGAGTCGGAAGATCGAAGCAATGTGGACGAAACCTGGGGAACACCTTGGAGTGGAACACACCGTCTCTACACCCCATACCCAATTTGTAGGCCTAATGCAGTGTAGTTTTCAACAACTACTAAATGAGAGTCGGAAGACCGTAGCAATGGAGAGGAAACCTGGGGAACACCTTGGAGTGGAACACACCGTCTCTACACCCCATACCCAATTTGTAGGCCTAATGCAGTGTAGTTTTCAACAACTACTAAACGAGAGTCGGAAGACCGAAGCAATGTAGAGGAAACCTGGGGAACACCTTGGAGTGGAACACACCGTCTCTACACCCCATACCCAATTTGTAGGCCTAATGCAGTGCAGTTTTCAACAACTACTAAACGAGAGTCGGAAGATCGAAGCTATGTGGAGGAAACCCGGGGAACACCTTGGAGTGGAACACACCATCTCTACACCCCATACCCAATTTGTAGGCCTAATGCAGTGTAGTTTTCAACAACTACTAAACGAGAGTCGGAAGATCGAAGCAATGTGGACGAAACCTGGGGAACACCTTGGAGTGGAACACACCATCTCTACACCCCATACCCAATTTGTAGGCCTAATGCAGTGTAGTTTTGAACAACTACTAAATGAGAGTCGGAAGATCGAAGCAATGTGGAGGAAACCTGGGGAACACCTTGGAGTGGAACACACCGTCTCTACACCCCATACCCAATTTGTAGGCCTAATGCAGTGTAGTTTTCAACAACTACTAAACGAGAGTCGGAAGACCGAAGCAATGTAGAGGAAACCTGGGGAACACCTTGGAGTGGAACACACTGTCGCTACACCCCATACCCAATTTGTAGGCCCAATGCAGTGTAGTTTTCAACAACTACTAAACGAGAGTCGGAAGACCGAAGCAATGTAGACGAAACCTGGGGAACACCTTGGAGTGTAACACACCGTCTCTACATCCCATACCCAATTTGTAGGCCTAATGCAGTGTAGTTTTCAACAACTACTAAACGAGAGTCGGAAGACCGAAGCAATGTAGACGAAACCTGGTGTACACCTTGGAGTGTAACACACCATCTCTATACCCCATACCCAATTTGTAGGCCTAATGCAGTGTAGTTTTCAACAACTACTAAACGAGAGTCGGAAGACCGAAGCAATGGAGAGGAAACCTGGGGAACACCTTGGAGTGGAACACACCGTCTCTACACCCCATACCCAATTTGCAGGCCTAATGCAGTGTAGTTTTCAACAACTACTAAACGAGAGTCGGAAGACCGAAGCAATGTGGAGGAAACCTGGGGAACACCTTGGAGTGGAACACACCGTCTCTACACCCCATACCCAATTTGTAGGCCTAATGTAGTGTAGTTTTCAACAACTACTAAACGAGAGTCGGAAGACCCGAGCAATGGAGAGGAAACTTGGGGCACACCTTGGAGCGGCAGACACCGTTAGTAGGCCCTACCAAAGTAGTAGCCCCAATGCAGTTTTCAAATTCCTAGAGGCTGAAAGCAAGACTATTGACGCTCTGCTGTTTTCAAAGGAGGACAGCTGTATTGAGTGGCGCAGACAGACACAGGTAGTAGGCCTTAAACCAAAAATGTGGCTCACTGCAGTTTAAAAAAGGTTACAGGGGTACACAGGCAGCATTGCTCTGGTCAGTGGAGGACAATTTCAATAGTGGACCGCAGACAGACTTTGTACGCCTACTATTAAAAAAAGGATGCTCTATGCAATTAAAAATAGGTTCCAGGGGTCCACGGGCAGCAGTGGTGTGGTCAGTGGAGGAGTATTGGAAGGAGGGACCGCAGACAGGCGTAGTAGGCCTAACATAACAAAATTAGGCTGTAGGCACTTTAAAATTGGTTCCAGGGGTACATGGGCAGCAGTGGTGTGGTCAGCGGAGGACAATTTGAATTAGGGACTGCAGACAGACTTTGTAGGCTGTCCCCTGTGGACCATGCATCCAACACATTAACCCAGTGCGCCGTAATGGACACGTAACTTTTTGTGGACATGCCTACTGGTCCATGCGTCTCTTGTCAGGTGCACATTTCTACTGTTTGATTGCCTGAGTGCTATGACAATGCAGACTTTTTCATGCCGGTGGAGGGCTGGGATGGCTTTTCTCGCAAAAGAAATGTCGACTGGGTAGCTTGAACCGTGGTACAGTGTAGTTCATCTGGGCTTTCTAAATATAAAACAAAGAAAAAAAAGAGGCTCCATGCACTTTCAGCTGGGTTCCAGGGGTACACGGCCAGCATTGGTCTGGTCAGTGGAGAACTATTGGAAGGAGGGACCGCAGACAGGCTTCGAAGGCCTAACTTAATAAATTAGGGCTGTAGGCACTTTAACATTGGTTCCAGGGGTACACGGGCAGCAGTAGACAGGTCAGTGGAGGCCTAGTGGAAGGAGGGACCGCAGACAGGCTTCGAAGGCCTAACATAATAAATTAGGGCTGTAGGCACTTTAATATTGGTTCCAGGGGTACACGGGCAGCAGTAGACAGGTCAGTGGAGGCCTAGTGGAAGGAGGAACCGCAGACAGGCTTCGAAGGCCTAACATAATAAATTAGGGCTGTAGGCACTTTAACATTGGTTCCAGGGGTACACGGGCAGCAGTAGACAGGTCAGTGGAGGCCTAGTGGAAGGTGGGACCGCAGACAGGCTTCAAAGGCCTAACATAATAAATTAGGGCTGTAGGCACTTTAACATTGGTTCCAGGGGTACACGGGCAGCAGTAGACAGGTCAGTGGAGGCCTAGTGGAAGGAGGGACCGAAGACAGGCTTCAAAGGCCTAACATAATAAATTAGAGCTGTAGGCACTTTAACATTGGTTCCAGGGGTACACGGGGAGCAGTAGACAGGTCAGTGGAGGCCTAGTGGAAGGAGGGACCGCAGACAGGCTTCGAAGGCCTAACATAATAAATTAGGTCTGTAGGCACTTTAACATTGGTTCCAGGGGTACACGGGCAGCAGTAGACAGGTCAGTGGAGGCCTAGTGGAAAGAGGGACAGCAGACAGGCTTCGAAGGCCTAACATAATAAATTAGGGCTGTAGGCACTTTAACATTGGTTCCAGGGGTACACGGGCAGCAGTAGACAGGTCAGTGGAGGCCTACTGGAAGGAGGGACCGCAGACAGGCTTCGAAGGCCTAACATAATAAAATTGGGCTGTAGGCACTTTAAAATTGGTTCCAGGGGATCACGGGCAGCAGTAGACAGGTCAGTGGAGGACTAGTGGAAGGAAGGACCGCAGACAGGCTTCGAAGGCCTAACATAATAAATTAGGGCTGTAGGCACTTTAAAATTGGTTCCAGGGGAACACGGGCAGCAGTAGACAGGTCAGTGGAGGCCTAGTGGAAGGAAGGACCGCAGACAGGCTTCGAAGGCCTAACATAATAAATTAGGGCTGTAGGCACTTTAACATTGGTTCCAGGGGTACACGGGCAGCAGTAGACAGGTCAGTGGAGGCCTAGTGGAAGGAAGGACCGCAGACAGGCTTCGAAGGCCTAACATAATAAATTAGGGCTGTAGGCACTTTAACATTGGTTCCAGGGGAACACGGGCAGCAGTAGACAGGTCAGTGGAGGACTAGTGGAAGGAGGGACCGCAGACAGGCTTTGAAGCCCTAACATAATACAATTGGGCTGTAGGCACTTTAAAATTGGTTCCAGGGGTACACGGGCAGCAGTGGTCAGGTGTTATGTTTGCTAATGACAGGTGTTATGAAGGCAATCCAGAAACACAGTGTGCTTAGCGATCAGAGCGCACACAGTGATCTGACAAATACCCAAAAATACAAGAACGAGCTCTGAGACGTGGAAACTCTGTAGACTGCACACCTGATCCTATCCTAAACACAACTAAAAGCGGCTGTGGATTGCGCCTAACAACTACCTAGGCAACTCGGCACAGCCTAAGAAACTAGCTAGCCTGAAGATAGAAAAATAGGCCTGACTTGCCCCAGAGAAATTCCCCAAAGGAAAAGGCAGCCCCCCACATATAATGACTGTGAGTAAGATGAAAAGACAAAACGTAGGGATGAAATAGATTCAGCAAAGTGGGGCCCGATATTCTAGGACAGAGCGAGGACAGTAAAGCGAACTTTGCAGTCTACAAAAAACCCTAAAGCAAAACCACGCAAAGGGGGCAAAAAAAAACCCACCGTGCCGAACTAACGGCACGGCGGTACACCCTTTGCGTCTCAGAGCTTCCAGCAAAACAAAAGACAAGCTGGACAGAAAAAAAGCAACAAAAAAGCAAAAAGCACTTAGCTATACAGAGCAGCAGGTCACAGGAACAATCAGGAGAAGCTCAGATCCAACACTGAAACATTGACAAGGAGCAAGGATAGCAGCATCAGGCGGAGTTAAGTAATGAAGCAGTTAACGAGCTCACCAGAACACCTGAGGGAGGAAGCTCAAAAGCTGCAGTACCACTTGTGACCACAGGAGTGAATTCAGCCACAGAATTCACAACAGTACCCCCCCCTTGAGGAGGGGTCACCGAACCCTCACCAGAGCCCCCAGGCCGACCAGGATGAGCCGCATGAAAGGCACGAACAAGATCGGAAGCATGAACATCAGAGGCAAAAACCCAGGAATTATCTTCCTGAGCATAACCCTTCCATTTAACCAGATACTGGAGTTTCCGTCTAGAAACACAAGAATCCAAAATCTTCTCCACAATATACTCCAATTCCCCCTCCACCAAAATTGGGGCAGGAGGCTCAACAGATGGAACCATAGGTGCCACGTATCTCCGCAACAACGACCTATGGAATACATTATGTATGGAAAAGGAGTCTGGGAGGGTCAAACGAAAAGACACAGGATTGAGAACCTCAGAAATCCTATATGGACCAATAAAACGAGGTTTAAATTTAGGAGAGGAAACCTTCATAGGAATATGACGAGAAGATAACCAAACCAGATCCCCAACACGAAGTCGGGGACCCACACGGCGTCTGCGATTAGCGAAAAGTTGAGCTTTCTCCTGGGACAAGATCAAATTGTCCACTACCTGAGTCCAGATCTGCTGCAACCTATCCACCACAGAATCCACACCAGGACAGTCCGAAGACTCAACCTGTCCTGAAGAGAAACGAGGATGGAACCCAGAATTGCAAAAAAATGGAGAAACCAAGGTAGCCGAGCTGGCCCGATTATTAAGGGCGAACTCAGCCAACGGCAAAAAGGACACCCAATCATCCTGGTCTGCAGAAACAAAACATCTCAGATATGTTTCCAAGGTCTGATTGGTTCGTTCGGTCTGGCCATTAGTCTGAGGATGGAAAGCCGAGGAAAAGGATAGGTCAATGCCCATCCTACCACAAAAGGCTCGCCAAAACCTTGAAACAAACTGGGAACCTCTGTCAGAAACAATATTCTCAGGAATGCCATGCAACCGAACCACATGCTGAAAGAACAAAGGTACCAAATCAGAGGAGGAAGGCAATTTAGCCAAGGGCACCAGATGGACCATTTTAGAAAAGCGATCACAGACCACCCAAATGACTGACATCTTTTGAGAAACGGGAAGGTCAGAAATGAAATCCATCGAAATATGTGTCCAAGGCCTCTTTGGGACCGGCAAGGGCAAAAGCAACCCACTGGCACGAGAACAGCAGGGCTTAGCCCTAGCACAAATCCCACAGGACTGCACAAAAGTACGTACATCCCGTGACAGAGATGGCCACCAGAAGGATCTAGCCACTAACTCTCTGGTACCAAAGATTCCAGGATGACCAGCCAACACCGAACAATGAAGTTCAGAGATAAGTTTATTAGTCCACCTATCAGGGACGAACAGTTTCTCTGCTGGACAACGATCAGGTTTATTCGCCTGAAATTTTTGCAGCACCCGCCGCAAATCAGGGGAGATGGCAGACACAATGACTCCTTCCTTGAGGATACCCGCTGGCTCAGATAAACCCGGAGAGTCGGGCACAAAACTCCTAGACAGAGCATCCGCCTTCACATTTTTAGAGCCCGGAAGGTACGAAATCACAAAGTCGAAGCGGGCAAAAAATAACGACCAACGGGCCTGTCTAGGATTCAAGCGCTTAGCAGACTCGAGATAAGTCAACTTCTTATGATCAGTCAATACCACCACGCGATGCTTAGCTCCTTCAAGCCAATGACGCCACTCCTCGAATGCCCACTTCATGGCCAGCAACTCTCGATTGCCCACATCATAATTACGCTCAGCGGGCGAAAACTTCCTGGAAAAGAAAGCACATGGTTTCATCACTGAGCAATCAGAACCTCTCTGTGACAAAACCGCCCCTGCTCCAATCTCAGAAGCATCAACCTCGACCTGGAATGGAAGAGAAACATCTGGCTGACACAACACAGGGGCAGAACAAAAACGACGCTTCAACTCCTGAAAAGCTTCCACAGCAGCAGAAGACCAATTAACCAAATCAGCACCCTTCTTGGTCAAATCGGTCAATGGTTTGGCAATGCTAGAAAAATTACAGATGAAGCGACGATAAAAATTAGCAAAGCCCAGGAACTTTTGCAGACTTTTCAGAGATGTCGGCTGAATCCAATCCTGGATGGCTTGGACCTTAACTGGATCCATCTCGATAGTAGAAGGGGTAAAGATGAACCCCAAAAATGAAACTTTCTGCACACCGAAGAGACACTTTGATCCCTTCACAAACAAAGAGTTAGCACGCAGAACCTGAAAAACCATTCTGACCTGCTTCACATGAGACTCCCAATCATCTGAGAAGATCAAAATGTCATCCAAGTAAACAATCAGGAATTTATCCAGATACTCACGGAAGATGTCATGCATAAAAGACTGAAACACAGATGGAGCATTGGCAAGTCCGAACGGCATCACTAGATACTCAAAATGACCCTCGGGCGTATTGAATGCAGTTTTCCATTCATCTCCTTGCCTGATTCTCACCAGATTATACGCACCACGAAGATCTATCTTAGTGAACCAACTAGCCCCCTTAATCCGAGCAAACAAGTCAGATAACAATGGCAAGGGATACTGAAATTTAACAGTGATCTTATTAAGAAGGCGGTAATCAATACACGGTCTCAGCGAACCATCCTTCTTGGCTACAAAGAAGAACCCTGCTCCCAGTGGTGATGACGATGGGCGAATATGTCCCTTCTCCAGGGATTCCTTCACATAACTGCGCATAGCGGCGTGTTCGGGCACGGATAAATTAAATAATCGACCTTTAGGGAATTTACTACCAGGAATCAAATTGATAGCACAATCACAATCCCTATGCGGAGGTAGAGCATCGGACTTGGGCTCTTCAAATACATCCTGATAATCAGACAAGAACTCTGGGACCTCAGAAGGGGTGGATGACGAAATCGACAAAAGTGGAACATCACCATGTACCCCCTGACAACCCCAGCTGGATACCGACATGGAATTCCAATCCAATACTGGATTATGGGTTTGTAGCCATGGCAACCCCAACACGACCACATCATGCAGATTATGCAACACCAGAAAGCGAATAACTTCCTGATGTGCAGGAGCCATGCACATGGTCAGCTGGGCCCAGTATTGAGGTTTATTCTTGGCCAAAGGTGTAGCATCAATTCCTCTCAATGGAATAGGACACCGCAAAGGCTCCAAGAAAAACCCACAACGTTTAGCATAATCCAAATCCATCAGATTCAGGGCAGCGCCCGAATCCACAAACGCCATGACAGAAAACGACGACAAAGAGCATATCAAGGTAATGGACAGAAGGAATTTGGACTGTACAGTACCAATGACGGCAGACCTAGCGGACCGCTTAGTGCGCTTAGGACAATCAGAAATAGCATGAGTGGAATCACCACAGTAGAAACACAGACCATTCAGACGTCTGTATTCCTGCCGTTCAACTCTAGTCATAGTCCTATCGCACTGCATAGGCTCAGGTTTAACCTCAGGCAGTACCGCCAAATGGTGCACAGATTTACGCTCGCGCAAGCGTCGACCGATCTGAATGGCCAAAGACATAGACTCATTCAAACCAGCAGGCATAGGAAATCCCACCATGACATCCTTAAGAGCCTCAGAGAGACCCTTTCTGAACAAAGCTGCCAGCGCAGATTCATTCCACTGAGTGAGTACTGACCATTTCCTAAATTTCTGACAATATACTTCTATATCATCTTGACCCTGGCACAAAGCCAGCAAATTTTTCTCAGCCTGATCCACTGAATTAGGCTCATCGTACAGCAATCCGAGCGCCAGGAAAAACGCATCGACACTACTCAATGCAGGGTCTCCTGGCGCAAGAGAAAATGCCCAGTCTTGAGGGTCGCCGCGCAAAAAAGAAATAATAATCAAAACCTGTTGGATAGGATTACCAGAAGAATGAGGTTTCAAGGCCAGAAATAGCTTACAATTATTTTTGAAACTTAGAAACTTAGTTCTATCTCCAAAAAACAAATCAGGAATAGGAATTCTTGGTTCTAACATAGATTTCTGATCAATAGTATCTTGAATTTTTTGTACATTTATAACGAGATTATCCATTGAAGAGCACAGACCCTGAATATCCATGTCCACACCTGTGTCCAGAATCACCCAAATGTCTAGGGGAAAAAAAAAAAGTGAACACAGAGCAGAAAAAAAAAAAAAATGATGTCAGAACTTTTTCTTTCCCTCTATTGAGAATCATTAGTCTTGGCTCCTTGTACTGTTATGTTTGCTAATGACAGGTGTTATGAAGGCAATCCAGAAACACAGTGTGCTTAGCGATCAGAGCGCACACAGTGATCTGACAAATACCCAAAAATACAAGAACGAGCTCTGAGACGTGGAAACTCTGTAGACTGCACACCTGATCCTATCCTAAACACAACTAAAAGCGGCTGTGGATTGCGCCTAACAACTACCTAGGCAACTCGGCACAGCCTAAGAAACTAGCTAGCCTGAAGATAGAAAAATAGGCCTGACTTGCCCCAGAGAAATTCCCCAAAGGAAAAGGCAGCCCCCCACATATAATGACTGTGAGTAAGATGAAAAGACAAAACGTAGGGATGAAATAGATTCAGCAAAGTGGGGCCCGATATTCTAGGACAGAGCGAGGACAGTAAAGCGAACTTTGCAGTCTACAAAAAACCCTAAAGCAAAACCACGCAAAGGGGGCAAAAAAAACCCCACCGTGCCGAACTAACAGCACGGCGGTACACCCTTTGCGTCTCAGAGCTTCCAGCAAAACAAAAGACAAGCTGGACAGAAAAAAAGCAACAAAAAAGCAAAAAGCACTTAGCTATACAGAGCAGCAGGTCACAGGAACAATCAGGAGAAGCTCAGATCCAACACTGAAACATTGACAAGGAGCAAGGATAGCAGCATCAGGCGGAGTTAAGTAATGAAGCAGTTAACGAGCTCACCAGAACACCTGAGGGAGGAAGCTCAGAAGCTGCAGTACCACTTGTGACCACAGGAGTGAATTCAGCCACAGAATTCACAACAGTCAGGTCACTGGAGGACTAGTGGAAGGAGGGACCGCAGACAGGCTTCGAAGGCCTAACATAATAAATTAGGGCTGTAGTCACTTTAACATTGGTTCCATGGGAACACGGGCAGCAGTAGACAGGTCAGTGGAGGAATAGTGGAAGGAGGGACCGCAGACAGGCTTCGAAGGCCTAACATAATAAATTAGGGCTGTAGGCACTTTAACATTGGTTCCAGGGGTACATGGGCAGCAGTAGACAGGTCAGTGGAGGCCTAGTGGAAGGAGGGACCGCAGACAGGCTTCGAAGGCCTAACATAATAAAATTGGGCTGTAGACACTTTAACATTGGTTCCAGGGGAACACGGGCAGCAGTAGACAGGTCAGTGGAGGCCTAGTGGAAGGAGGGACCGCAGACAGGCTTCGAAGGCCTAACATAATAAAATTGGACTGTAGGCACCTTAAAATTGGTTCCAGGGGAACACGGGCAGCAGTAGACAGGTCAGTGGAGGACTAGTGGAAGGAGGGACCGCAGACAAGCTTCGAAGGCCTAACATAATAAATTAGGGCTGTAGGCACTTTAACATTGGTTCCAGGGGTACACGGGCAGCAGTAGACAGGTCAGTGGAGGCCTAGTGGAAGGAGGGACCGCAGACAGGCGTAGTAGGCCTAACATAATAACTTTGGGCTGTAGGCACTTTGAATTCTCCTGCAGGGGTACACAGGCAGTGGGCACCATTGGTGTTGTCAGCGGCGGCCGATTGTAATGAGTGCCTGCCAGTTAGTAGTCCCAAAAAATAAATACATGTTAATGTCTCGCATTACAACAAAAAGAAAAACCAAAAGGGTGCAATCATTAGGTACAGGGGTGGGCTCCTCTGCGTAGTTTCAGACCTAGTAATTTGGCACAAAGTATTTACTTGGGTAAATATAGGACACTGCCACTGACTATATTAAGTACTAGGGTTGAGTGAAACGGGTCGTTCATTTTCAAAAGTCGCCGACTTTTGGCAAAGTCTGGTTTCATGAAACCCGATCCGACCCCTGTGCGGGGTCGGCCATGCGGTACGCGACTTTCGCGCCAAAGTCGCATATCAATGACGCGAAAAGCGCCATTTCTCAGCCAATGAAGGTAAACGCAGAGTGTGGGCAGCGTGATGACATAGGTCCTGGTCCCCACCATCTTAGAGAAGGGCATTGCAGTGATTGGCTTGCTGTCTGCGGCGTCACAGTGGCTATAAAGGGGCGTTCCCGCCGACCGCCATCTTACTGCTGCTGATCTGAGCTTAGGGAGAGGTTGCTGCCGCTTCGTCAGAAGCAGGGATAGCGTTAGGCAGGGTCCATTAACCACCAAACCGCTTGTGCTGTAGCGATTTGCACTGTCCAACACCACTGTCCAACATAGATAAATCTCCGGGTCCGGATGGCATACACCCACGAGTACTAAGAGAACTAAGTAATGTAATAGATAAACCATTATTTCTTATTTTTAGGGACTCTATAGCGACAGGGTCTGTTCCGCAGGACTGGCGCATAGCAAATGTGGTGCCAATATTCAAAAAGGGCTCTAAAAGTGAACCTGGAAATTATAGGCCAGTAAGTCTAACCTCTATTGTTGGTAAAATATTTGAAGGGTTTCTGAGGGATGTTATTCTGGATTATCTCAATGAGAATAACTGTTTAACTCCATATCAGCATGGGTTTATGAGAAATCGCTCCTGTCAAACCAATCTAATCAGTTTTTATGAAGAGGTAAGCTATAGACTGGACCACGGTGAGTCATTGGACGTGGTATATCTCGATTTTTCCAAAGCGTTTGATACCGTGCCGCACAAGAGGTTGGTACACAAAATGAGAATGCTTGGTCTGGGGGAAAATGTGTGTAAATGGGTTAGTAACTGGCTTAGTGATAGAAAGCAGAGGGTGGTTATAAATGGTATAGTCTCTAACTGGGTCGCTGTGACCAGTGGGGTACCGCAGGGGTCAGTATTGGGACCTGTTCTCTTCAACATATTCATTAATGATCTGGTAGAAGGTTTACACAGTAAAATATCGATATTTGCAGATGATACAAAACTATGTAAAGCAGTTAATACAAGAGAAGATAGTATTCTGCTACAGATGGATCTGGATAAGTTGGAAACTTGGGCTGAAAGGTGGCAGATGAGGTTTAACAATGATAAATGTAAGGTTATACACATGGGAAGAGGGAATCAATATCACCATTACACACTGAACGGGAAACCACTGGGTAAATCTGACAGGGAGAAGGACTTGGGGATCCTAGTTAATGATAAACTTACCTGGAGCAGCCAGTGCCAGGCAGCAGCTGCCAAGGCAAACAGGATCATGGGGTGCATTAAAAGAGGTCTGGATACACATGATGAGAGCATTATACTGCCTCTGTACAAATCCCTAGTTAGACCGCACATGGAGTACTGTGTCCAGTTTTGGGCAACGGTGCTCAGGAAGGATATAATGGAACTAGAGAGAGTACAAAGGAGGGCAACAAAATTAATAAAGGGGATGGGAGAACTACAATACCCAGATAGATTAGCGAAATTAGGATTATTTAGTCTAGAAAAAAGACGACTGAGGGGCGATCTAATAACCATGTATAAGTATATAAGGGGACAATACAAATATCTCGCTGAGGATCTGTTTATACCAAGGAAGGTGACGGGCACAAGGGGGCATTCTTTGCGTCTGGAGGAGAGAAGGTTTTTCCACCAACATAGAAGAGGATTCTTTACTGTTAGGGCAGTGAGAATCTGGAATTGCTTGCCTGAGGAGGTGGTGATGGCGAACTCAGTCGAGGGGTTCAAGAGAGGCCTGGATGTCTTCCTGGAGCAGAACAATATTGTATCATACAATTATTAGGTTCTGTAGAAGGACGTAGATCTGGGGATTTATTATGATGGAATATAGGCTGAACTGGATGGACAAATGTCTTTTTTCGGCCTTACTAACTATGTTACTATGTTACTATGTTACCTTCGGTGTGCAGGGATAGTGGAAGCTACATTTTTTTTTTTTTCTCAGCGCTGTAGCTCATTGGGCTGCCCTAGAAGGCTCCCTGATAGCTGCATTGCTGTGTGTACGCCGCTGTGCAAACCAACTGCTTTTTTCAAAGCACAAATCCTCTTGTTCCTTCCATTCTGCACAGCTATCTTGTTTGTTTGTCCACACTTTTTATTTAATTTGTGCATCAGTCCACTCCTTATTGCTGCCTGCCATACCTGGCTGAGATTACTGCAGGGAGATAGTAATTGAAGGACAGTTCCTTTTTTTTTTTTTTTGTGGGAGATTAAGATTGGCATTTCTGCTAGAGTGCCATCCCTGTCTGTGCCATCTCTCACTCAGTGGGCCATAGAAAGGCTATTTATTTTTTTGCTTGATTTGGGTTCTAAAATCTACCTGAAAAAATCACTACATCAATCAGTGGGAGAAAAATATTGGCCTCAGGGCTTGTGTGCCACTCCTGACTCCTGTGTGTGCCATCTCTGTCAGTGGGCCATAGAAAGCCTATTTATTTTTTTGCTTGATTTGGGTTCCAAAATCTACCTGAAAAAATCACTACATCAATCAGTGGGAGAAAAATATTGGCCTCAGGGCTTGTGTGCCACTCCTGACTGACTCCTGTGTGCATCATCACTCACTCAGTGGGCCTTAGAAAGCCTTCTTTTTTTTTTGCTTTATTTGGGTTCTAAATTCTACCTGAAAAAATCAATAAATCAATCAGTGGGAGATTAATATTGGTCTTTGGGCTTGTGTGCCAGTCCTAAGCGTGCCATCTCTCTCACAAATAGTGGGCCATAGAAAGCCTATTTATTTATTTTTTTTTGGCTTTATAAATTTTCCCTGAAAAAAAAAAAAAAAAAAGGGAGATTAATATTGGCCTTTGGGCTTGTGTGCCAGTCCTAAGCGTGCCATCTCTCTCTCTCTCAGATAGTGAGCCATAGAAAGCCTATTTATTTTTTTGGTTGATTTGGGTTCTAAATTCTACCTGAAAAAATCAATAAATCAATCAGTGGGAGATAAATATTGGCCTCTGGGCTTGTGTGCCACTCCTGACTCCTGTGTGCATCATCTCTCACTCAGTGGGCCATAGAAAGCCTATTTTTTGTTTTATTTGTTTTCTAAATTCTCCCTGAAAAAATCATTTTATTTTATTTGGTTTCTAAATTCTTCCTGAAAAAATCATTTTATTCTATTATTTTTTTTTCTAAAGTCTCCCTGAAAAAAAAAAAAAAACAGTGGGAGATTAATATTGCCCTTTCTGCTTGTGTGCCAGTCTTGACTCCTGGGTGTGCCATCTCTCTCTCTCTCTCTCCAATTGTGGGCCATAGAAAGCCTATAATTTTTTTTGCTTGATTTGGGTTCCAAAATCTACCTGAAAAAATCACTACATCAATCATTGGGAGAAAAATATTGGCCTCTGGGCTTGTGTGCCACTCCTGACTCCTGTGTGCGTCATCTCTCACTCAGTGGGCCATAGAAAGCCTATTTTTTGTTTTATTTGTTTTCTAAATTCTCCCTGAAAAAATCATTTTATTTTATTTGGTTTCTAAATTCTTCCTGAAAAAATCATTTTATTCTATTATTTTTTTTTCTAAAGTCTCCCTGAAAAAAAACAAAAAAATCAGTGGGAGATTAATATTGCCCTTTCTGCTTGTGTGCCAGTCTTGACTCCTGGGTGTGCCATCTCTCTCTCTCTCTCCAATTGTGGGCCATAGAAAGCCTATTATTTTTTTTGCTTGATTTGGGTTCCAAAATCTACCTGAAAAAATCACTACATCAATCATTGGGAGAAAAATATTGGCCTCTGGGCTTGTGTGCCACTCCTGACTCCTGTGTGCGTCATCTCTCACTCAGTGGGCCATAGAAAGCCTATTTTTTGTTTTATTTGTTTTCTAAATTCTCCCTGAAAAAATCATTTTATTTTATTTTGTTTCTAAATTCTTCCTGAAAAAATCATTTTATTCTATTATTTTTTTTTCTAAAGTCTCCCTGAAAAAAAAAAAAAATCAGTGGGAGATTAATATTGCCAAAAAAGAGGAAACACACAAGCGCTAATCTTAAACCCAAGGTCCCTAGCAGCTGGAGTCAGGGCAGGTAAGTGCCAATCCTGCTATGGAGGTATGTACAATAAAAGTTGCAGCTGAACCGCGCATAAAGGGACCAAAACCACATAAACAATATATAACAAAAAATAAAGCAAATAAGCACACACTCGTACAGCCACTAGAACTGACAACTGGGTGGCTACTAGAGGCTGGACGGAACCACCCGAGAAGCGGACAGAGGGATCCACCCAGGGCCGCTATGTAGGAGCGACTCAATACCTGCACTGATAGTGCGGTGGGCCCCCTACCAGATATAAAGTATAAAATGGTAAATGTAAAATGAAAACACAACTGTGTAAAGATAGCGGACTTACCAAAACATAGATGCCGCAGCGTCAGCAGAAGAGGCAAACATGTAGTTCTACGGTAAGGAGCCCAGAACCACGTGGATGGAGCACCGTGCAGGCCAGCAAACCTGGAGGGGCTACGGCGCTGCGCTGCGCCGAGAGGTGGATGTGACAATGAATGAATGCACGTGGGTGCTGTGCAGGGAAGCCCTGATGCAGGAAAGGGCTGAACGCACAGGCGGACCTGCAGGGGAGCGGGCACAGAATCGCTGTGTAGTAGCTGCGTAGAGCCAGGGAATGCCCCGGCCGGTGGCGTCCCTGGATACGAGCAGGGGGAAGATGGCCGACAGAAGACTCAGCGTGTGACGTCACAGCTACGGAGCGGTACTGGGACCAGAATTAACCAACGCGTTTCGGAGGCACTGCGTCCTCCTTCGTCAGGGTTACCGGTCCCTGGGTGCTCAGATGATTTATGTAGGAGCCCTGTGGGCCAACCCCCCAGAAACGAGCCGCCCCCACCCCAATGATATGGACTGCCCATATATGAGAGCAGAATGTAAAAGTATGGTGCCAAACAGCCCCCACTTAACCCAATGAAACCAAGCCCCCCTGGAGGTAACGAAAAAGTGGATAATTCAATAGTGGATAGATACATAGTAAATAAATAAATAAATGAATAATGCGATTAATACAAATGATCGTAGCAACGTGTGGGTGTACTCAATGGATGCTGTATACTGGAGGGGCAGAGAGAAAAACACTATTCACAAATAAATAAATATAATGAAATAAAATAGCTTTTAATAAATAGACTAAAAAATTCAAAATAGTATAATATAAGATAAAAATGGAAATGTTAGGAAATAAATATGAGATAATAAAAAATGCAAAGTGCATTATCCAGGGAAAAAAGATATATAATAAAAGTCAGAGCAATGTCCCTGATACGTTAGTAAAATACATGGTTAGGCAGAAACAACTGGTGTGTGACCCCCACTATATCAGAAAGCAAATAATTCCAGCCCATGATTAAGGCCCTTGGGTGCAAGGCAGTTAAGGGAAAATATCCATTTCGATTCAATCCTGGACATAGATTGTATTAGGTTACCCCCTCTCATATTTTGTTGTATTTTATGGATCCCGAGAAAACGCACGTCTTTTATGGATCTGTCGTGTTTCTCGCTAAAATGACGTGAGAGGGGGTGGCCCACAAAACCTTTTCGGATATTGACCAGATGCTCCTTGATACGCACCATGAGTGGTCTCTTAGTGCGGCCCACATACAATTTCCTACACGGACACTCAATAAGATAAATGACTTTTGTGGACAAGCACGAAATGCTCTCCTTGATGGTAAATTCATGCAGAGAGTCCGAGTCCGTGAATGTGTACTGGCACGTTTTTCTAAAAGCGGTATTTTTACAACCGTAGCACCTGCCACAGGGAGTAAATCCTGGCCTGCTACCTCTATGAGTACCCGCTTGTAGTTGCTGCTCAGCAGATAGTTTAATAGTGGGAGCTATTAGGCTGCCCAGAGAATTGGCCTTCCTAAACACAAATTTTGGGACAGCCGGTAAATGTTCCCCTACAATCTTATCCCCTTGTAGAATAGACCAGTGCTTCCGGATAATGGACCTAAATACCGCATGGTCAGCATGAAATTGCGTGATGAATGGCAATTTTAGGATTTGGTTCCCAATACTGGGATTCACTGAATTAATAGGTCTTTCTCCATATAGCAAGGAATTTCTTGAGGTAGCTCTTACTTCCTGCTTTGCTTGTTCCAATAACGGGCATGGATAGCCCTTATCCAGGAATTGTTGGGTCAGGACTTCCGATTCCTTATTGAAGTCCTCCAGGGTAGTGCAGTTCCGCCTGATCCTAGTATATTGACCTTTGGGAATGTTTGTGAGCCACACAGGTAGGTGACAGCTTGAGATGTTAATGAAGCTGTTGGAATCCACATTTTTCTGATAACATTTTGTCAGCAATTGTGAGTCTTGTATATATATGTGGAGGTCCAGAAAATGAATATCTGTAGTGCTAATTGTTGGTGTGAATTCCAATCCGAAGTTATTCTTGTCCAGGCCGGAAATAAATAGGTCCAAATCAATCTTGGGGCCATCCCAGATGAAAAGCACGTCATCAATAAATCGATGCCAAAGGATTAGCCCTGGACGTAAGTTTCCGCTAGTATAAATATGAGACTCCTCCCACTTGGCTACGAACAAGTTGGCATAGCTGGGCGCAAAACGTGTGCCCATAGCCGTGCCACAAACTTGTAGAAAGAAGTCCCCTTCATATAGGAAGTAATTGTGTTGAAGGATGAAGTCAATGCATTCCTCAATGAATGACACCTGGGTTTCTGGATATGTCCCCAATAGCTGAAGAAACTGGCCTGCGATAAGGCAGCCCATCTTTTGGTCAATAACTGTATATAGTGACTTTATATCTACGGTGCCTAGGATATAATTAGGCTTCCACTTGACCTTCTCAAGGATTCGCAGGATATGGCCAGTGTCCTTAAGATATGCCGGTATAAGATGCATGCATTTCTGCAAATGCGTGTCAACATATCGTGACAAATTAGATGTAAGGCTGTTAATGCCTGAGATGATGGGTCTACCTGGGGGGCATGTGAGACTCTTGTGGATCTTAGGGATGTGATAAAAAATGGCTATACTAGGATCCTTGTTGAACACAAATTGGAACTCTTTATTGTTTAAAATACCAAGGGACTGACCCTTCAGGCATAAGATTTGTAATTTTTTAATATAGTATGCCGTAGGGTCACTTTTTAGTTTTCTATACGTAGCCTCATCACTAAGGAGTCTGACAGATTCCTGGTGGTATGTGCTGCGGTTGAAAATGACAATACCCCCTCCCTTATCCGCTGGACGAATAATGATATCATTATTTTCTTGTAAATCTTTAATGGCTTTCTTTTCTTGATGGTTCAAATTTTGGGGTATAGTCCTAGGCTTCTTCTTTTGTAATTTTCTAATGTCATTAGTGACTAGTTTATCAAAGGTAAGAAAAGCCTCGGACTGTTCCTGGACAGGATTAAATGAGGAGGGGTTAGCCAGAGATGTGTGGATATATTTACCGGGGTCCTGATTCGTAAGGATTGTGTTGATATTTTCTTTCTTGAAGAAATACTTTTTTATAGATAAATTCCTCAGATACTTCTTCATACATATATACAAGTCAAAAGGTTTACTCTTGACTGTTGGGGCAAATTTGAGCCCTTTTTGAAGAAGTGAAATTTCGTTAGTTGTAAGTTCATGTGAGCTCAGATTGAATATCTTTTGTGGGTTAATGGGTGTTGGGTTCACTTTCGCTTTGGTGAGTTTCCTCCCCCTCCTACCTCTTTTTGTTTTGTAGGTTTTGCCCGAAAAAAATCCTGATTCAGTGGTGGACGGGTTTTAGGTGCCGTCATATTTTTAGGTATAGTACCCATCCCTTTACTCTTATCAGGCCTGGTGATTTTGGATCTATTTTGGAGTGATGTATTCCTATGAGATCCAGGAACTAGGACTTCATTAATATTCCTACTAGTTTGTGTTCTGTGGGTTCCCTTTCTCACTTTATCTATAGATCTGATTTGGGGGGATACATACTCTAGCCCACTATGTGGTTCTTGAGCCACCTGTGTACTAGTAGGTACGGTACCGTCTCCATCCGCAGACAAAGGAAAAAACCTATTGGTGGTGTCCGTAGGAACTGTAGGGCACAGAGTATTATCCTCATGTATACTTAAGTCTCCAAGAAGGGGTGTGCTCGGATATATCGAGATCTCCAAGGTATTGTCTCTATCCCTATATTGATAAGAGGTAGTTGCTGACCCCAGGTGGGTCTTGTTCCGAGTGAGTACCGGAGTATACTGTGTAGAATTCGACTCAGCATATGTAGAAAATACTGAAGAAAGGTCTATTTCCTCCGGTGTAGGTGTTGCATTATACTCATCCAGCACTAAAAGTTCTTCAGATTTCTGCAGGGTATTTATCGAGGATATGTCACCAGACCTAGTAGTGGTGGCATAATTCAAATATATTTCCTCCGGTACGTTATCCCTTTGGAATTTCCTGATTTTTTTATTTAGAATTTCCTTTTCTCTTTCTTTAAGTCTGTATAGAATACTATCAGTCAGGTCCTGTGTACTCTTGGAGAGATTACAATTATGGAGTTGTTCAAAAGTTTGTTCGATTAAACGACTTGTTTTCTCGATATTTGCTACTCGTTTATCTATAATAAATTGTAATGTTCTAAATGAGAAAGATTTGAACAAACTGTCCCACTCTTGTTGTATAGTGGGATCTCCAAAGTCTCCTGCTAGAGTTTTATATATGATTAAACCTTTTGGGACAATGTGGGCTTGGGCGTACTTCTCGAGTGAAGCGACTTCCCACATGTCCCGCATTTCTATATGAAGCAATTTTTCTAGGGATTTCAATAGATCCCTAGTTTTAATAGATTCAGAGGGAGATGGACCATTAAAGGAAAATTTATCTTTAATAAAAGACATTCTATGGTCCCTATCCATCCATAAAGCGTGGATGGCCATGGAAAAGCTGCTGTAGTGTGTGGGCACTGGCAATAGAAAAACAAAAAAGAGGAAACACACAAGCGCTAATCTTAAACCCAAGGTCCCTAGCAGCTGGAGTCAGGGCAGGTAAGTGCCAATCCTGCTATGGAGGTATGTACAATAAAAGTTGCAGCTGAACCGCGCATAAAGGGACCAAAACCACATAAACAATATATAACAAAAAATAAAGCAAATAAGCACACACTCGTACAGCCACTAGAACTGACAACTGGGTGGCTACTAGAGGCTGGACGGAACCACCCGAGAAGCGGACAGAGGGATCCACCCAGGGCCGCTGTGTAGGAGCGACTCAATACCTGCACTGATAGTGCGGTGGGCCCCCTACCAGATATAAAGTATAAAATGGTAAATGTAAAATGAAAACACAACTGTGTAAAGATAGCGGACTTACCAAAACATAGATGCCGCAGCGTCAGCAGAAGAGTCAAACATGTAGTTCTACGGTAAGGAGCCCAGAACCACGTGGATGGAGCACCGTGCAGGCCAGCAAACCTGGAGGGGCTACGGCGCTGCGCTGCGCCGAGAGGTGGATGTGACAATGAATGAATGCACGTGGGTGCTGTGCAGGGAAGCCCTGATGCAGGAAAGGGCTGAACGCACAGGCGGACCTGCAGGGGAGCGGGCACAGAATCGCTGTGTAGTAGCTGTGTAGAGCCAGGGAATGCCCCGGCCGGTGGCGTCCCTGGATACGAGCAGGGGGAAGATGGCCGACAGAAGACTCAGCGTGTGACGTCACAGCTACGGAGCGGTACTGGGACCAGAATTAACCAACGCGTTTCGGAGGCACTGCGTCCTCCTTCGTCAGGGTTACCGGTCCCTGGGTGCTCAGATGATTTATGTAGGAGCCCTGTGGGCCAACCCCCCAGAAACGAACCGCCCCCACCCCAATGATATGGACTGCCCATATATGAGAGCAGAATGTACCCAACAATTCCTGGATAAGGGCTATCCATGCCCGTTATTGGAACAAGCGAAGCAGGAAGTAAGAGCTACCTCAAGAAATTCCTTGCTATATGGAGAAAGACCTATTAATTCAGTGAATCCCAGTATTGGGAACCAAATCCTAAAATTGCCATTCATCACGCAATTTCATGCTGACCACGTGGTATTTAGGTCCATTATCCGGAAGCACTGGTCTATTCTACAAGGGGATAAGATTGTAGGGGAACATTTACCGGCTGTCCCAAAATTTGTGTTTAGGAAGGCCAATTCTCTGGGCAGCCTAATAGCTCCCACTATTAAACTATCTGCTGAGCAGCAACTACAAGCGGGTACTCATAGAGGTAGCAGGCCAGGATTTACTCCCTGTGGCAGGTGCTACGGTTGTAAAAATACCGCTTTTAGAAAAACGTGCCAGTACACATTCACGGACTCGGACTCTCTGCATGAATTTACCATCAAGGAGAGCATTTCGTGCTTGTCCACAAAAGTCATTTATCTTATTGAGTGTCCGTGTAGGAAATTGTATGTGGGCCGCACTAAGAGACCACTCATGGTGCGTATCAAGGAGCATCTGGTCAATATCCGAAAAGGTTTTGTGGGCCACCCCCTCTCACGTCATTTTAGCGAGAAATACGGCAGATCCATAAAAGACGTGCGTTTTCTCGGGATCCATAAAATACAACAAAATATGAGAGGGGGTAACCTAATACAATCTATGTCCAGGATTGAATCGAAATGGATATTTTCCCTTAACTGCCTTGCACCCAAGGGCCTTAATCATGGGCTGGAATTATTTGCTTTCTGATATAGTGGGGGTCACACACCAGTTTTTTCTGCCTAACCATGTATTTTACTAACGTATCAGGGACATTGCTCTGACTTTTATTATATATCTTTTTTTCCTGGATAATGCACTTTGCATTTTTTATTATCTCATATTTATTTCCTAACATTTCCATTTTTATCTTATATTATACTATTTTGAATTTTTTAGTCTATTTATTAAAAGCTATTTTATTTCATTATATTTATTTATTTGTGAATAGTGTTTTTCTCTCTGCCCCTCCAGTATACAGCATCCATTGAGTACACCCACACGTTGCTACGATCATTTGTATTAATCGCATTATTCATTTATTTATTTATTTACTATGTATCTATCCACTATTGAATTATCCCCTTTTTCGTTACCTCCAGGGGGGCTTGGTTTCATTGGGTTAAGTGGGGGCTGTTTGGCACCATACTTTTACATTCTGCTCTCATATATGGGCAGTCCATATCATTGGGGTGGGGGCGGTTCGTTTCTGGGGGGTTGGCCCACAGGGCTCCTACATAAATCATCTGAGCACCCAGGGACCGGTAACCCTGACGAAGGAGGACGCAGTGCCTCCGAAACGCGTTGGTTAATTCTGGTCCCAGTACCGCTCCGTAGCTGTGACGTCACACGCTGAGTCTTCTGTCGGCCATCTTCCCCCTGCTCGTATCCAGGGACGCCACCGGCCGGGGCATTCCCTGGCTCTACACAGCTACTACACAGCGATTCTGTGCCCGCTCCCCTGCAGGTCCGCCTGTGCGTTCAGCCCTTTCCTGCATCAGGGCTTCCCTGCACAGCACCCACGTGCATTCATTCATTGTCACATCCACCTCTCGGCACAGCGCAGCGCCGTAGCCCCTCCAGGTTTGCTGGCCTGCACGGTGCTCCATCCACGTGGTTCCGGGCTCCTTACCGTAGAACTACATGTTTGCCTCTTCTGCTGACGCTGCGGCATCTATGTTTTGGTAAGTCCGCTATCTTTACACAGTTGTGTTTTCATTTTACATTTACCATTTTATACTTTATATCTGGTAGGGGGCCCACCGCACTATCAGTGCAGGTATTGAGTCGCTCCTACACAGCGGCCCTGGGTGGATCCCTCTGTCCGCTTCTCGGGTGGTTCCGTCCAGCCTCTAGTAGCCACCCAGTTGTCAGTTCTAGTGGCTGTACGAGTGTGTGCTTATTTGCTTTATTTTTTGTTATATATTGTTTATGTGGTTTTGGTCCCTTTATGTGCGGTTCAGCTGCAACTTTTATTGTACATACCTCCATAGCAGGATTGGCACTTACCTGCCCTGACTCCAGCTGCTAGGGACCTTGGGTTTAAGATTAGCGCTTGTGTGTTTCCTCTTTTTTGTTTTTCTATTGCCAGTGCCCACACACTACAGCAGCTTTTCCATGGCCATCCACGCTTTATGGATGGATAGGGACCATAGAATGTCTTTTATTAAAGATAAATTTTCCTTTAATGGTCCATCTCCCTCTGAATCTATTAAAACTAGGGATCTATTGAAATCCCTAGAAAAATTGCTTCATATAGAAATGCGGGACATGTGGGAAGTCGCTTCACTCGAGAAGTACGCCCAAGCCCACATTGTCCCAAAAGGTTTAATCATATATAAAACTCTAGCAGGAGACTTTGGAGATCCCACTATACAACAAGAGTGGGACAGTTTGTTCAAATCTTTCTCATTTAGAACATTACAATTTATTATAGATAAACGAGTAGCAAATATCGAGAAAACAAGTCGTTTAATCGAACAAACTTTTGAACAACTCCATAATTGTAATCTCTCCAAGAGTACACAGGACCTGGCTGACAGTATTCTATACAGACTTAAAGAAAGAGAAAAGGAAATTCTAAATAAAAAAATCAGGAAATTCCAAAGGGATAACGTACCGGAGGAAATATATTTGAATTATGCCACCACTACTAGGTCTGGTGACATATCCTCGATAAATACCCTGCAGAAATCTGAAGAACTTTTAGTGCTGGATGAGTATAATGCAACACCTACACCGGAGGAAATAGACCTTTCTTCAGTATTTTCTACATATGCTGAGTCGAATTCTACACAGTATACTCCGGTACTCACTCGGAACAAGACCCACCTGGGGTCAGCAACTACCTCTTATCAATATAGGGATAGAGACAATACCTTGGAGATCTCGATATATCCGAGCACACCCCTTCTTGGAGACTTAAGTATACATGAGGATAATACTCTGTGCCCTACAGTTCCTACGGACACCACCAATAGGTTTTTTCCTTTGTCTGCGGATGGAGACGGTACCGTACCTACTAGTACACAGGTGGCTCAAGAACCACATAGTGGGCTAGAGTATGTATCCCCCCAAATCAGATCTATAGATAAAGTGAGAAAGGGAACCCACAGAACACAAACTAGTAGGAATATTAATGAAGTCCTAGTTCCTGGATCTCATAGGAATACATCACTCCAAAATAGATCCAAAATCACCAGGCCTGATAAGAGTAAAGGGATGGGTACTATACCTAAAAATATGACGGCACCTAAAACCCGTCCACCACTGAATCAGGATTTTTTTCGGGCAAAACCTACAAAACAAAAAGAGGTAGGAGGGGGAGGAAACTCACCAAAGCGAAAGTGAACCCAACACCCATTAACCCACAAAAGATATTCAATCTGAGCTCACATGAACTTACAACTAACGAAATTTCACTTCTTCAAAAAGGGCTCAAATTTGCCCCAACAGTCAAGAGTAAACCTTTTGACTTGTATATATGTATGAAGAAGTATCTGAGGAATTTATCTATAAAAAAGTATTTCTTCAAGAAAGAAAATATCAACACAATCCTTACGAATCGGGACCCCGGTAAATATATCCACACATCTCTGGCTAACCCCTCCTCATTTAATCCTGTCCAGGAACAGTCCGAGGCTTTTCTTACCTTTGATAAACTAGTCACTAATGACATTAGAAAATTACAAAAGAAGAAGCCTAGGACTATACCCCAAAATTTGAACCATCAAGAAAAGAAAGCCATTAAAGATTTACAAGAAAATAATGATATCATTATTCGTCCAGCGGATAAGGGAGGGGGTATTGTCATTTTCAACCGCAGCACATACCACCAGGAATCTGTCAGACTCCTTAGTGATGAGGCTACGTATAGAAAACTAAAAAGTGACCCTACGGCATACTATATTAAAAAATTACAAATCTTATGCCTGAAGGGTCAGTCCCTTGGTATTTTAAACAATAAAGAGTTCCAATTTGTGTTCAACAAGGATCCTAGTATAGCCATTTTTTATCACATCCCTAAGATCCACAAGAGTCTCACATGCCCCCCAGGTAGACCCATCATCTCAGGCATTAACAGCCTTACATCTAATTTGTCACGATATGTTGACACGCATTTGCAGAAATGCATGCATCTTATACCGGCATATCTTAAGGACACTGGCCATATCCTGCGAATCCTTGAGAAGGTCAAGTGGAAGCCTAATTATATCCTAGGCACCGTAGATATAAAGTCACTATATACAGTTATTGACCAAAAGATGGGCTGCCTTATCGCAGGCCAGTTTCTTCAGCTATTGGGGACATATCCAGAAACCCAGGTGTCATTCATTGAGGAATGCATTGACTTCATCCTTCAACACAATTACTTCCTATATGAAGGGGACTTCTTTCTACAAGTTTGTGGCACGGCTATGGGCACACGTTTTGCGCCCAGCTATGCCAACTTGTTCGTAGCCAAGTGGGAGGAGTCTCATATTTATACTAGCGGAAACTTACGTCCAGGGCTAATCCTTTGGCATCGATTTATTGATGACGTGCTTTTCATCTGGGATGGCCCCAAGATTGATTTGGACCTATTTATTTCCGGCCTGGACAAGAATAACTTCGGATTGGAATTCACACCAACAATTAGCACTACAGATATTCATTTTCTGGACCTCCACATATATATACAAGACTCACAATTGCTGACAAAATGTTATCGGAAAAATGTGGATTCCAACAGCTTCATTAACATCTCAAGCTGTCACCTACCTGTGTGGCTCACAAACATTCCCAAAGGTCAATATACTAGGATCAGGCGGAACTGCACTACCCTGGAGGACTTCAATAAGGAATCGGAAGTCCTGACCCAACAATTCCTGGATTAGGGCTATCCATGCCCGTTATTGGAACAAGCAAAGCAGGAAGTAAGAGCTACCTCAAGAAATTCCTTGCTATATGGAGAAAGACCTATTAATTCAGTGAATCCCAGTATTGGGAACCAAATCCTAAAATTGCCATTCATCACGCAATTTCATGCTGACCATGCGGTATTTAGGTCCATTATCCGGAAGCACTGGTCTATTCTACAAGGGGATAAGATTGTAGGGGAACATTTACCGGCTGTCCCAAAATTTGTGTTTAGGAAGGCCAATTCTCTGGGCAGCCTAATAGCTCCCACTATTAAACTATCTGCTGAGCAGCAACTACAAGCGGGTACTCATAGAGGTAGCAGGCCAGGATTTACTCCCTGTGGCAGGTGCTACGGTTGTAAAAATACCGCTTTTAGAAAAACGTGCCAGTACACATTCACGGACTCGGACTCTCTGCATGAATTTACCATCAAGGAGAGCATTTCGTGCTTGTCCACAAAAGTCATTTATCTTATTGAGTGTCCGTGTAGGAAATTGTATGTGGGCCGCACTAAGAGACCACTCATGGTGCGTATCAAGGAGCATCTGGTCAATATCCGAAAAGGTTTTGTGGGCCACCCCCTCTCACGTCATTTTAGCGAGAAACACGACAGATCCATAAAAGACGTGCGTTTTCTCGGGATCCATAAAATACAACAAAATATGAGAGGGGGTAACCTAATACAATCTATGTCCAGGATTGAATCGAAATGGATATTTTCCCTTAACTGCCTTGCACCCAAGGGCCTTAATCATGGGCTGGAATTATTTGCTTTCTGATATAGTGGGGGTCACACACCAGTTTTTTCTGCCTAACCATGTATTTTACTAACATATCAGGGACATTGCTCTGACTTTTATTATATATCTTTTTTTCCTGGATAATGCACTTTGCATTTTTTATTATCTCATATTTATTTCCTAACATTTCCATTTTTATCTTATATTATACTATTTTGAATTTTTTAGTCTATTTATTAAAAGCTATTTTATTTCATTATATTTATTTATTTGTGAATAGTGTTTTTCTCTCTGCCCCTCCAGTATACAGCATCCATTGAGTACACCCACACGTTGCTACGATCATTTGTATTAATCGCATTATTCATTTATTTATTTATTTACTATGTATCTATCCACTATTGAATTATCCCCTTTTTCGTTACCTCCAGGGGGGCTTGGTTTCATTGGGTTAAGTGGGGGCTGTTTGGCACCATACTTTTACATTCTGCTCTCATATATGGGCAGTCCATATCATTGGGGTGGGGGCGGTTCGTTTCTGGGGGGTTGGCCCACAGGGCTCCTACATAAATCATCTGAGCACCCAGGGACCGGTAACCCTGACGAAGGAGGACGCAGTGCCTCCGAAACGCGTTGGTTAATTCTGGTCCCAGTACCGCTCCGTAGCTGTGACGTCACACGCTGAGTCTTCTGTCGGCCATCTTCCCCCTGCTCGTATCCAGGGACGCCACCGGCCGGGGCATTCCCTGGCTCTACGCAGCTACTACACAGCGATTCTGTGCCCGCTCCCCTGCAGGTCCGCCTGTGCGTTCAGCCCTTTCCTGCATCAGGGCTTCCCTGCACAGCACCCACGTGCATTCATTCATTGTCACATCCACCTCTCGGCGCAGCGCAGCGCCGTAGCCCCTCCAGGTTTGCTGGCCTGCACGGTGCTCCATCCACGTGGTTCTGGGCTCCTTACCGTAGAACTACATGTTTGCCTCTTCTGCTGACGCTGCGGCATCTATGTTTTGGTAAGTCCGCTATCTTTACACAGTTGTGTTTTCATTTTACATTTACCATTTTATACTTTATATCTGGTAGGGGGCCCACCGCACTATCAGTGCAGGTATTGAGTCGCTCCTACACAGCGGCCCTGGGTGGATCCCTCTGTCCGCTTCTCGGGTGGTTCCGTCCAGCCTCTAGTAGCCACCCAGTTGTCAGTTCTAGTGGCTGTACGAGTGTGTGCTTATTTGCTTTATTTTTTGTTATATATTGTTTATGTGGTTTTGGTCCCTTTATGCGCGGTTCAGCTGCAACTTAGATTAATATTGCCCTTTCTGCTTGTGTGCCAGTCTTGACTCCTGGGTGTGCCATCTCTCTCTCTCTCTCCAATTGTGGGCCATAGAAAGCCTATAATTTTTTTTGCTTGATTTGGGTTCCAAAATCTACCTGAAAAAATCACTACATCAATCATTGGGAGAAAAATATTGGCCTCTGGGCTTGTGTGCCACTCCTGACTCCTGTGTGCGTCATCTCTCACTCAGTGGGCCATAGAAAGCCTATTTTTTGTTTTATTTGTTTTCTAAATTCTCCCTGAAAAAATCATTATATTTTATTTGGTTTCTAAATTCTTCCTGAAAAAATAATTTTATTCTATTATTTTTTTTTCTAAAGTCTCCCTGAAAAAAAAAAAAAAAAACAGTGGGAGATTAATATTGCCCTTTCTGCTTGTGTGCCAGTCTTGACTCCTGGGTGTGCCATCTCTCTCTCTCTCTCCAATTGTGGGCCATAGAAAGCCTATTATTTTTTTTGCTTGATTTGGGTTCCAAAATCTACCTGAAAAAATCACTACATCAATCATTGGGAGAAAAATATTGGCCTCTGGGCTTGTGTGCCACTCCTGACTCCTGTGTGCGTCATCTCTCACTCAGTGGGCCATAGAAAGCCTATTTTTTGTTTTATTTGTTTTCTAAATTCTCCCTGAAAAAATCATTTTATTTTATTTTGTTTCTAAATTCTTCCTGAAAAAATCATTTTATTCTATTATTTTTTTTTCTAAAGTCTCCCTGAAAAAAAAAAAAAAAAATCAGTGGGAGATTAATATTGCCCTTTCTGCTTGTGTGCCAGTCTTGACTCCTGGGTGTGCCTTCTCTCTCTCTCTCCAATTGTGGGCCATAGAAAGCCTATTATTTTTGTAGCTTGATTTGGGTTCCAAAATCAGCCTGAAAAAATCACTACATCAATCATTGGGAGAAAAATATTGGCCTCTGGGCTTGTGTGCCACTCCTGACTCCTGTGCGCGTCATCTCTCACTCAGTGGGCCATAGAAAGCCTATTTTTTGTTTTATTTGTTTTCTAAATTCTCCCTGAAGAAATCATTTTATTTTATTTGGTTTCTAAATTCTTCCTGAAAAAATCATTTTATTTTATTTTGCTTCTAAAGTCTCCCTGAAAAAAAAAAAAAAAAAAAACAGTGGGAGATTAATATTTACATTTGTGCTTCAGTGACAGTCCTGCGTGTGTGGCATCTCTCTCATTTGGTGCCACCAAAAACAGAGTGTGTAACATTGTGCCTGATTTTCGTTGTGGTCTCACCCACCTGTAAAGGGGTAGCTAAATCATACTGAAGTTATAGCTCACCGTGTAAGTTGTGTGACAGCAACAAATACCGTTAGTTTGGTTACGTTTTTAACACAATGAGGAAGTCTGGTGGAAGAGGTCGTGGCCGGGGGCGTACATTGTCAGCTGGTAATGAGGGTAGTGGTAGTGGTGGAGCATCAGGTGGTCGTGGGAAAAAAAATATTGCACCTAAGTCTGGAGCTGTGGAGCCAAGTTCGTCGTCTGGCTACACAAGGCCTCGAACGCTCCCTTTTCTGGGAGTAGGAAAACCGCTTTTAAAGCCGGAGCAGCAAGAGCAAGTTTTGGCTTATCTTGCTGACTCAGCCTCTAGCTCTTTTGCCTCCTCTCGTGAAACTGGTAAATGTAAAAGCAGCGCATCGTTAGTGGATGTTCACGGTCAGGGACAAGTCGCTTCCTTGTCCTCTTCAGCAAAAACAACAGAGAAGAATGCAGCAGGCGACACAACGGGTTACTCCATGGAGCTCTTTACACATACCGTCCCTGGCTTAGAAAGTGAAGCAGTTAACAGTCCATGCCCATTACAAGTTGAATCTGACATGGAGTGCACTGATGCACAGCCACAGCCAGACTACTATGCTGGTCCTTTGACTCAGACCACAACATTGCCCTCGCAGGGTAATGATCAAGAATCAGACCCTGATGAGACTATGTTGCCCCATAACAAACGCTATACCACCGACCGACACGGTGACACAGACGAAGTTGCACACGAGCTACAAGAAGAGGTAATAGATGACCCAGTTGTTGACCCCGATTGGCAGCCATTGGGGGAACAGGGTGCAGGCGGCAGCAGTTCTGAAGCGGAGGAGGAGGGGCCGCAGCAGGCATCAACATCGCAACAGGTTCCATCTGCCGGACCCGTATCTTGCCCAAAACGCGTGGCAAAGCCAAAACCTGTTGGAGGACAGCGTGGCCATCCGGTTAAAGCTCAGTCTGCAATGCCTGAAAAGGTATCCGATGCTAGAAAGAGTGCAGTCTGGCATTTTTTTAAACAACATCCAATTGATCAGCGCAAAGTCATTTGTCAAAAATGTTCAACTACCTTAAGCAGAGAGCAGAATCTGAAAAGTCTCAATACAAGTTGCATGCATAGACATTTAACCACCATGCATTTGCAAGCTTGGACTAACTACCAAACGTCCCTTAAGGTTGTAGCACCCTCGGCCAATGAAGCTAGTCATCAACGCAACATCCCTTCCGGCTGTGTAGGGCCACCATTTTCCGCACCACCTGCAGTATCTGTGCAGGTTTCTTTGCCAGGCCAAAGCAGTCAGGGTCAGGGAATCACCAGTTTCGTAGTAGGAAACACTGCATCTAGGGCACCGGCGGCAACAATACCATCTCCCACCGTCTCTCAGTCTGCCATGTCCACCGGCACCCCCGCTAGTTCCACGATCTCCAGCTCTCCAGTCCAGCTCACCCTACATGAGAATATGGTTAGAAAAAGGAAGTACTTAGCCTCGCATCCGCGTACACAGGGTTTGAACGCCCACATAGCTAGACTAATCTCGTTAGAGATGATGCCCTACCGGTTAGTTGAAAGCGAAGCTTTCAAAGCCCTGATGGACTACGCTGTACCACGCTACGAGCTACCCAGTCGACACTTTTTTTCCAGGAAAGCCATCCCAGCCCTCCACCAGCATGTTAAAGAGCGCATCGTCCATGCACTCAGGCAATCTGTGAGCACAAAGATGCACCTGACAACAGATGCATGGACCAGTAGGCATGGCCAGGGACGTTACGTGTCCATCACGGCACACTGGGTGAATGTTGTGGATGCAGGGTCCACAGGGGACAGCAATTTTGGGACAGTTCTGCCTAGCCCACGGTCTAGGAAACAGTTGGCTGTAGCCGTTCGCACCCCCTCCTCCTCCTCCTCGTCCTCCTGCAGAAGCGAGAGCTCGTCCACAGACCGCAGTCGCACAACCACTCCATCCGCAGCTGCCACTGTTGCACACCAGGTCTCCCATTATGGGGCAGCTACTGGCAAACGTCAGCAGGCTGTATTGGCTATGAAGTGTTTGGGCGACAACAGACACACCGCGGAAGTTCTGTCCGAGTTCTTGCAGAAAGAAACGCAGTCGTGGCTGGGCACTGTAGATATTGAGGCAGGCAAGGTAGTGAGTGATAACGGAAGGAATTTCATGGCTGCCATCTCCCTTTCTCAACTGAAACACATTCCTTGCCTGGCTCACACCTTAAACCTGGTGGTGCAGTGCTTCCTGAAAAGTTATCCGGGGTTATCCGACCTGCTCCTCAAAGTGCGTGGACTTTGCTCACATATCCGCCGTTCGCCCGTACACTCCAGCCGTATGCAGACCTATCAGCGTTCTTTGAACCTTCCCCAGCATCGCCTAATCATAGACGTTGCAACAAGGTGGAACTCAACACTGCACATGCTTCAGAGACTGTGCGAACAGAGGCGGGCTGTTATGTTTTTGTGGGAGGATACACATACACGGGCAGGCAGTAGGATGGCAGACATGGAGTTGTCAGGTGTGCAGTGGTCGAAGATTAAAGACATGTGTCAAGTCCTTCAGTGTTTTGAGGAATGCACACGGCTGGTTAGTGCAGACAACGCCATAATAAGCATGAGCATCCCCCTAATGCGTCTGCTGATGCAAAGTTTGACGCACATAAAGGATCAGGCATCTGCAGCTGAGGAAGAGGAAAGCCTTGATGACAGTCAGCCATTGTCTGGCCAGGGCAGTGTACAGGATGAGGTAGCGGGTGAAGAGGAGGAGGAGGACGAGGAGGATGATGGGGATGATTATATTTTTAATGAGGAAGCTTTCCCGTGGCCACTGGAAATTGTTGGCGCGGCAAGGCCAGGTTCTGGTTTTTTGAGGGACACAAGTGACGTGGATTTGCCTGAAACTGCCCCTCAACCAAGCACAACTGCAGATTTGAGAACTGGAACTTTGGCCCACATGGCGGATTATGCCTTACGTATCCTCAAAAGGGACACACGCATTACTAAAATGATGAACGATGACGATTACTGGTTGGCCTGCCTCCTTGATCCTCGCTATAAAGGCAAATTGCAAAATATAATGCCACATGAGAACTTGGAACTAATATTAGCAACCAAACAATCAACTCTTGTTGACCGTTTGCTTCTGGCATTCCCTGCACACAGCGCCCGTGATCGTTCTCACACGAGCTGCAGGGGCCAGCAGACCAGAGGTGTTAGAGGGGCAGAAATCAGAAGTGGCGTTGGCCAGAGGGGTTTTCTGACCAGGTTGTGGAGTGATTTTGCTATGACCGCAGACAGGACAGGTACTGCAGCATCAATTCAAAGTGACAGGAGACAACATTTGTCCAGTATGGTTACAAACTATTTTTCATCCCTTATCGACGTTCTCCCTCAACCGTCATTCCCATTTGATTACTGGGCATCCAAATTAGACACCTGGCCAGAATTGGCAGAATATGCATTGCAGGAGCTTGCTTGCCCAGCAGCTAGTGTCCTATCAGAAAGAGTATTCAGTGCTGCAGGTTCAATACTAACAGAAAAAAGGACTCGTCTGGCTACCCAAAATGTTGATGATCTAACCTTCATTAAAATGAACCACAACTGGATTTCGAAATCTTTTGCCTCACCTTGCCTGGCTGACACCTATCTTTCCTATGAAAAGGTCTTGCCTGTGGACTATTATGAATGACTTTTCCAATATCGTAATTTGCTGCACCTGATTGTCCAGCATACGACATGTTTACACCTCCCTAAATGGCCAAACTCCCCACACGGGGCCGTGGTATCGCCACTTGGCGCCAGCACCCGTGAGAGTGCTGTTTTTTTTCTGAAGAGGTGGGTGTGCCCGCTTTTGGTCTACGGCACTGCCACTGGGTCCCTCATAGTACAATAAAGTGTCTCTGGCGGTGGTGGTGCGCACCCAACGTCAGACACACCGTTGTAATATGAGGGGCCCTGGGCCTGTACCGCCGGCCACAAGACAGTTCCCCCCCAGCTCAAACAGTGCTCTACCACTTGCAAAATTACCTCTCACAGCTCCACCAATGTTTAGTCTATGCGCTGACATCCTTCAATGCCTGGCACTGACAATACCATTGTATTGACATTTTTGTTATGTTAGGCCTTCGAAGCCTGTCTGCGGTCCCTCCTTCCACTAGGCCTCCACTGACCATTGTACTGCTGCCCGTGTACCCCTGGAACCAATTTTAAATTGCCAACAGCCCAATTTTGTTATGTTAGGCCTTCGAAGCCTGTCTTCAGTCCCTTCTTTCTACTACTACTACACTGACCAGACCACTGCTGCCCGTGTATCCCTGGAACCAATGTTAAATTGCCTGCACCCCTATTTTTGTTATGTTAGGCCTTCGAAGCCTGTCTGCGGTCCCTCCTTCCACTAGGCCTCCACTGACCATTGTACTGCTGCCCGTGTACAACTGGAACCAATTTTAAATTGCCAACAGCCCAATTTTGTTATGTTAGGCCTTCGAAGCCTGTCTGCAGTCCCTTCTTTCTACTACTACTACACTGACCAGACCACTGCTGCCCGTGTACCCCTGGAACCAATGTTAAATTGCCTGCACCCCTATTTTTGTTATGTTAGGCCTTCGAAGCCTGTCTGCGGTCCCTCCTTCCACTAGGCCTCCACTGACCATTGTACTGCTGCCCGTGTACCCCTGGAACCAATTTTAAATTGCCAACAGCCCAATTTTGTTATGTTAGGCCTTTGAAGCCTTTCTGCAGTCCCTTCTTTCTACTACTACTACACTGACCAGACCACTGCTGCCCGTGTAGCCCTGGAACCAATGTTAAATTGCCTGCACCCCTATTTTTGTTATGTTAGGCCCTCGAAGCCTGTCTGCGGTCCCTCCTTCCACTAGGCCTCCACTGACCATTGTACTGCTGCCCGTGTACCCCTGGAACCAATTTTAAATTGCCAACAGCCCAATTTTGTTATGTTAGGCCTTCGAAGCCTGCCTGCGGTCCCTCCTTCCACTTGGCCTCCACTGACCATTGTACTGCTGCCCGTGTACCCCTGGAACCAATGTAAAAGTGCCTACAGCCTGTCCAATTTGTTATGTTAGGCCTTCGAAGCCTGTCTGCGGTCCCTTCTTTCTACTACAACTACACTGACCAGACCACTGCCGCCCGTGTACCCCTGTAACCTATTTTAAAGTGCATACAGCCAATTTTTATTCTCTATTTTACAATTATAAAGCCCAGATGGACTACGCTGTACCACGGTAAGAGCTACCCAGTCGTCACTTCTTTTGCGAGAAAAGCCATCCCAGCACTACAGCATCATGTAAAAATCTGCATTGTCCATGCTCTCTGGCTATCTAATAGTAGAAAGGTGCACCTGACAACAGATGCATGGACCAGTAGGCATGTCCACGAAAGGTTAGATGTCCATTTTGCGCACTGGGTTAATGTTGTGGATGCATGGTCCACAGGGGACAGCCTACAAAGTCTGTCTGCAGTCCCAAATATAAATTGTCCTCCGCTTACCACACCAATGCTGCCTGTGTACCCCTGGAACATTTCATAAACTCCATTGACCAAAATTTGGGGTTTACAGCCTACTACCAGTGTCTGCCGCTCCAAGGTGTTCCCCGGGTTGCCTTTTCTGAGCTTTGATCTTCAGGTTCTTCTTAAGTAGTTGTTGAAAACAACACTGCATTCGGCCTACAAGTTGGGTCTGGGGTGTAGAGATGGTGTGTTCCACTCCAAGGTGTTCCCCATGTTTCCTCGCCATTGCTGCAATTTTAATGCTCTCCTTTAGTAGTTGTTGGAAACTACAGTGCATTAGGCCTACAAATTGGGTATGGGGTGTAGAGAGATGGTGTGTTCCACTCCAAGGTGTTCCCCAGGTTTCCTCGCCATTGCTGCGATCTTAATGCTCTCGTTTAGTAGTTGTTGGAAACTACAGTGCATTAGGCCTACAAATTGGGTATGGGGTGTAGAGAGATGGTGTGTTCCACTCCAAGGTGTTCCCCAGGTTTCCTCGCCATTGCTTCGATCTTCCTGCTCTCGTTTAGTAGTTGTTGGAAACTACACTGCATTAGGCCTACAAATTGGGTATGGGGTGTAGAGAGACGGTGTGTTACACTCCAAGGTGTTCCCCAGGTTTCCTCTCCATTGCTTCGATCTTCCTGCTCTCGTTTAGTAGTTGTTGGAAACTACAGTGCATTAGGCCTACAAATTGGGTATGGGGTGTAGAGAGATGGTGTGTTCCACTCCAAGGTGTTCCCCAGGTTTCCTCGCCATTGCTGCGATCTTAATGCTCTCGTTTAGTAGTTGTTGGAAACTACACTGCATTAGGCCTACAAATTGGGTATGGGGTGTAGAGAGACGGTGTGTTACACTCCAAGGTGTTCCCCAGGTTTCCTCTCCATTGCTTCGATCTTCCTGCTCTCGTTTAGTAGTTGTTGGAAACTACAGTGCATTAGGCCTACAAATTGGGTATGGGGTGTAGAGAGATGGTTTGTTCCACTCCAAGGTGTTCCCCAGGTTTCCTCGCCATTGCTTCGATCTTCCTGCTCTCGTTTAGTAGTTGTTGGAAACTACAGTGCATTAGGCCTACAAATTGGGTATGGGGTGTAGAGAGATGGTTTGTTCCACTCCAAGGTGTTCCCCAGGTTTCCTCGCCATTGCTTCGATCTTAATGCTCTCGTTTAGTAGTTGTTGGAAACTACGCTGCATTAGGCCTACAAATTGGGTATGGGGTGTAGAGAGATGGTGTGTTACACTCCAAGGTGTTCCCCAGGTTTCATCCACATTGCTTCGGTCTTCCGACTCTCGTTTAGTAGTTGTTGGAAACTACAGTGCATTAGGCCTACAAATTGGGTATGGGGTGTAGAGAGATGGTGTGTTCCACTCCAAGGTGTTCCCCAGGTTTCCTCGCCATTGCTGCGATCTTAATGCTCTTGTTTAGTAGTTGTTGGAAACTACAGTGCATTAGGCCTACAAATTGGGTATGGGGTGTAGAGAGATGGTGTGCTCCACTCCAAGGTGTTCCCCAGGTTTCCTCGCCATTGCTTCGATCTTCCTGCTCTCGTTTAGTAGTTGTTGGAAACTACACTGCATTAGGCCTACAAATTGGGTATGGGGTGTAGAGAGATGGTGTGTTACACTACAAGGTGTTCTCCAGGTTGCCTTTCCTGAGCTTCTATGTTCAGGCTCTCATTAAATTGTGGTTAAATGGAACAACTGCATTTGGCGTACTAGTTGGGTTGGGGCCTACTATCGGTGTCTGCCACTCCTTGCTGTTCTCCTGGTTTCCTGTCCTGAAATTCCATTTTCAGGCTCTCGTTAAGTAGTTGTTAATGTTAGATTGCATTTGGCCTACTAGTTGGGTTGGGGCCTACTATCGGTGTCTGCCACTTCCTGCTGTTCTCCTCCACTGAACAAAGCTGTGCCGCCTGTTTACTAAGGTTGCCAATTTTGAACTGCATTTCGACTACTTACTGATTTGGGCCTACTCTCTGTGTCAGCCTCTCATTCCAGTTGTCCTCCACTGCAATGCCCCCTGGTTAGTCCTGTGTTACCAATTTTGAACTGCATTTAGCCCACTTTATTCTTTGGGCCTATATCTGTGTTTCCTCCTCATCCTGCCCATTGCCCAGCCAGTGATAGATGAGTCTGCTGGTACATTGACCCATAATGCTAAATTCCCCGTGCACGCTACACAGCAAGATTGTGACCCTGCTGAAAGTCAGGTTCCTCTTCCCGCATACCATACCACCTTACACGGGGACAAAGAGGAAGGTGCAGATGAAAGTGCAGGTTCCTTCATCAGGTGGGGGGAGGAATACTACTTGGCGACGTCACTGGCACAGGGCCTCTCATAGTACGCAAAAGTGTTGCTGCCGGTGGGAGGCGCCCCCGCCGTGCAAACACACCGCTGTACTTTGAGGGGCCCTGTGCCAGTGCCAGTGCCAACGAGTGGGCCCCCCCTGCTTGCTCAGGATCACAGCACTTGCAAAGTTGAAATACTTTCCTCTCCCTGCTCCACTGCCGTGACGCGTTCCAGATTTCCTGGGCCCACTAATTACTTGAACCAGCCCTTCCCCCCACAACTTTAGCCAAATGACCCCCAATTTCAAATGCCTTCCAATTATTATAAGCTAAATTATGATTGACAAGCTTCAGTAAAAAGAATGGATGTCTTTGCCATTAAAATGGGCAGTGTAGGTGTTTTCCTGGCCTCCACTCACTGCCGACTATGCTCCCCCATCGACTTGCATTGGGTTTCGTGTTTCGGGCGATACCCGACTTTTCGCGATAATCGGCCGATTCCACTCGACTCGACTTCTAAGATAGTCGGGTTTCGTGAAACACGACTCGACTCTAAAAAGATCAAGGTCGCTCAACCCTATTAAGTACCATCATACATGTCAACACAATGGTATTGTCAGTGGCAGGAATTTACGGATGTCAGCGCATAGTCTAAACATTGGTGGAACTGTGAGAGATAATTGTGCAAGTGGTAGAGCAATGTTTGAGCTGGGGGTGGGGGAACTCTCTTGTGGCCGGCGGTACATGCCCAGGGCCCCTCATGTTACAACAGTGTGTCTGACGTTGGGTGCGCACCACCACCGCAAGAGACACTTTATTGTACTATGAGGGACCCAGTGGCAGTGCCGTAGACCAAAAGCGGGCACACCCACCTCTTCAGACAAACAGCACTCTCACTGGTGCTTGCGCCAAGTGGCGATACCACGGCCCCGTGTGGGGAGTTTGGCCATTTAGGGAGGTGTAAACATGTCGTATGCTGGACAATCAGCTGCTGCAAATTACGAGATTGGTAAAGTCATTCAGAGTAGTCCACAGGCAATACCTTTTCATAGGAAAGCTAGGTGTCGGCCGGGCAAGGTGGGGCAAAAGAATTCGAAATCCAGTTGTGGTTCATTTTAATGAAGGTTAGATCATCAACATTTTGGGTAGCCAGACGAGTCCTTTTTTCGGTTAATATTGAACCTGCAGCACTGAATACTCTTTCTGATAGGACACTAGCTACCGGGCAAGCAAGCTCCTGCAATGCATATTCTGCCAATTCTGGCCAGGTGTCTAATTTGGATGCCCAGTAATCAAATGGGAATGACGGTTGAGGTAGAACATCGATAAGGGATGAAAAATAGTTAGTAACCATACTGGACAAATGTTGTCTCCTGTCACTTTGAATTGATGCTGCAGTACCTGTCCTGTCTGCGGTCATAGCAAAATCACTCCACAACCTGGTCAGAAAACCCCTCTGTCCAACGCCACTTCGGATTTCTGCACCTCTAACACTTCTGGTCTGCTGCCCCCTGCTGCTCGTGTGAGAACGATCACGGGCGCTGTGTGCTGGGAATGCCAGAAGCAAACGGTCAACAAGAGTTGATTGTTTGGTTGCTAATATTAGTTCCAAGTTGTCATGTGGCATAATATTTTGCAATTTGCCTTTATAGCGAGGATCAAGGAGGCAGGCCAACCAGTAATCGTCATCCTTCATCATTTTCGTAATGCGTGTGTCCCTTTTGAGGATACTTAAGGCATAATCCGCCATGTGTGCCAAAGTTCCAGTTGTCAAATCTGCAGTTGTGCTTGGTTGAGGGGCAGTTTCAGGCAAATCTACGTCACTTTTGTCCCTCAGAAACCCAGAACCCGGCCTTGCCACGCCACCAATTTCCAGTGGCCCCGGAGAAGCTTCCTCATTAAAAATATACTCATCCCCATCATCCTCCTCGTCCTCCTCCTCCTGTTCGCCCGCTACCTCGTCCTGTACACTGCCCTGACCAGACAATGGCTGACTGTCATCAAGGCTTTCCTCTTCCTCGGCTGCAGATGCCTGCTCCTTTATGTGCGTCAAACTTTGCATCAGCAGACGCATTAGGGGGATGCTCATGCTTATTATGGCGTTGTCTGCACTAACCAGCCGTGTGCATTGCTCAAAACACTGAAGGACTTGACACATGTCTTGTATCTTCGACCACTGCACACCTGACAACTCCATGTCTGCCATCCTACTGCCTGCCCATGTATGTGTATCCTCCCACAAAAACATAACAGCCCGCCTCTGTTCGCACAGTCTCTGAAGCATGTGCAGTGTTGAGTTCCACCTTGTTGCAACGTCTATGATTAGGCGATGCTGGGGAAGGTTCAAAGACCGCTGATAGGTCTGCATACGGCTGGAGTGTACGGGCGAACGGTGGATATGTGAGCAATGTCCACGCACTTTGAGGAGCAGGTCGGATAACCCCGGATAACTTTTCAGGAAGCACTGCACCACCAGGTTTAAGGTGTGAGCCAGGCAAGGAATGTGTTTCAGTTGGGAACGGGAGATGGCAGCCATGAAATTCCTTCCGTTATCACTCACTACCTTGCCTGCCTCAAGATCTACTGTGCCCAGCCACGACTTCGTTTTTCTCTGCAAGAACTCAGACAGAACTTCCGCGGTGTGTCTGTTGTCGCCCAAACACTTCATAGCCAATACAGCCTGCTGACGCTTGCCAGTAGCTGCCCCATAATTAGACAACTGGTGTGCAACAGTGGCAGCTGCGGATGGAGTGGTTTGGTGACTGCGGTCTGTGGACGAGCTCTCGCTTCTGCAGAAGGATGAAGAGGAGGAGGAGGGGGTGCGAACACCTACAGCCAACTGTTTCCTAGACCGTGGGCTAGGCAGAACTGTCCCGAAATTGATGTCCCCTGTGGACCCTGCATCCACCACATTCACCCAGTGTGCCGTGATGGACACGTAACGTCCCTGGCCATGCCTACTGGTCCATGCATCTGTTGTCAGGTGCACCTTTGTACTCACAGATTGCCTGAGTGCATGGACGATGCGCTCTTTAACATGCTGGTGGAGGGCTGGGATGGCTTTTCTCGAAAAGAAGTGTCGACTGGGTAGCTCGTAGCGTGGTACAGCGTAGTCCATCAGGGCTTTGAAAGCTTCACTTTCAACTAACCGGTAGGGCATCATCTCTAATGAGATTAGTCTAGCTATGTGGGCGTTCAAACCCTGTGTACGCGGATGCGAGGATAAGTACTTCCTTTTTCTAACCAGAGTCTCATGTAGGGTGAGCTGGACTGGAGAGCTGGAGATCGTGGAACTAGCGGGTCTGCCGGTGGACATGGCAGACTGAGAGACGGTTGGAGACGGTATTGTTTCCGCCTGTGCCCTAGATGCAGTGTTTCCTACTACGAAACTGGTGATTCCCTGACCCTGACTGCTTTGGCCTGGCAAAGAAACTTGCACAGATACTGCAGGTGGTGCGGAAAATGGTGGCCTGACAGTGACGGCAGGGATGTAGCGTTGCTGACTAGCTTCATTGGCCGAGGGTGCTACAACCTTAAGGGACGTTTGGTAGTTAGTCCAGGCTTGAAAATGCATGGTGGTTAAATGTCTATGCATGCAACTTGTATTGAGACTTTTCAGATTCTGACCTCTGCTTAAGGTAGTTGAACATTTTTGACAGATGACTTTGCGCTGATCAATTGGATGTTGTTTAAAAAAATGCCAGACTGCACTCTTTCGAGCCTCGGATCCCTTTTCATGCATTGCAGACTGAGCTTTAACCGGATGGCCACGCTGTCCTCCAACAGGTTTTGGCTTTGCCACGCGTTTTGTCCCATCTACGGGCCCGGCAGATGGAACCTGTTGCGATGTTGATGCCTGCTGCGGCCCCTCCTCCTCCGCTTCAGAACTACTGCCGCCTGCACCCTGTTCCCCCAATGGCTGCCAATCGGGGTCAACAACTGGGTCATCTATAACCTCCTCTTCTAGCTCGTGCGCAACTTCATCTGTGTCACCGTGTAAGTCGGTGGTAGAGCGTTCGTGACGGGGCAACATAGTCTCATCAGGGTCTGATTCTGGATCATTACCCTGCGAGGGCAATGTTGTGGTCTGAGTCAAAGGACCAGCATAGTAGTCTGGCTGTGGCTGTGCATCAGTGCACTCTATGTCAGATTCAACTTGTAATGGGCATGGCCTGTTAACTGCTTCACTTTCTAAGCCAAGGACGGTATGTGTAAAGAGCTCCATGGAGTAACCCGTTGTGTCGCCTGCTGCATCCTTCTCTGTTGTTGTTTTTGCTGAAGAGGACAAGGAAGCGACTTGTCCCTGACCGTGAACATCCACTAACGACGCGCTGCTTTTACATTTACCAGTTTCAAAAGAGGAGGCAAAAGAGCTAGAGGCTGAGTCAGCAAGATAAGCCAAAACTTGCTCTTGCTGCTCCGGCTTTAAAAGCGGTTTTCCTACTCCCAGAAAAGGGAGCGTTCGAGGCCTTCTGTAGCCAGACGATGAACCTGGCTCCACAGCTCCAGACTTAGGTGCAATATTTTTTTTCCCACGACCACCTGATGCTCCACTACCACTACCATCATTACCAGCTGACAATGAACGCCCACGGCCACGACCTCTTCCACCAGACTTCCTCATTGTTTTAAAAACTTAACCAAAGTAACGGTAGTTGTTGCTGTAAAACAACTTACACGGTGAGCTATAACTTCAGTATGATTTAGATATCCCTTTACAGGTGGGTGAGACCGCAAGGAAAATCAGGCACAATGTTACACACTCTGTTTTCGGTGGCACCAAATGAGAGAGATGCCACACACGCAGGACTGTCACTCAAGCACAAATGTCAAGATTGATCTCCCACTTTTTTTTTTATTTTTTCATGGAGAATTTAGAAACCAAATAGAAAAAAAAAATAGGTTTTCTATGGCCCACTATTTGAGAGAGAGAGAGATGGCACACCCAGGAGTCAAGACTGGGACACAAGCAGAAAGGGCAATATTAATCTCTCACTGATTTTTTTTTTATTTTTTCAGGGGGAATTTAGAAACCAAATAGAAAAAAAAAAAAGTCTTTCTATGGCCCACTATTTGAGAGAGAGAGATGGCACACCCAGGAGTCAAGACTGGCACACAAGCAGAAAGGGCAATATTAATCTCCCACTGATTTTTTTTTTATTTTTTCAGGGAGAATTTAGAAACCAAATAGAAAAAAAAATAGCTTTCTATGGCCCACTATTTGAGAGAGAGAGATGGCACACCCAGGAGTCAGGAGTGGCACAAAAGCAGAAAGGGCAATATTAATCTCCCACTGATTTTTTTTGATTTTTTCAGGGAGAATTTAGAAACCCCCCCAAAAATAGGCTTTCTATGGCCCACTATTTGAGAGAGAGAGATGGCACACCCAGGAGTCAGGACTCAGGAGTGGCACACAAGCAGAAAGGGCAATATTAATCTCCCACTGATTTTTTTTTATTTTTTCAGGGAGAATTTAGAAACCAAATAAAAAAAAAATAGGCTTTCTATGGCCCACTATTTGAAAGAGAGAGATGGCACACCCAGGAGTCAAGACTGGCACACAAGCAGAAAGGGCAATATTAATCTCCCACTGATTTTGTTTTATTTTTTCAGGGAGAATTTAGAAACCAAATAGAAAAAAAATAGGCTTTCTATGGCCCACTATTTGAGAGAGAGAGATGGCACACCCAGGAGTCAAGACTGGCACACAAGCAGAAAGGGCAATATTAATCTCCCACTGATTTTTTTTTATTTTTTCAGGGAGAATTTAGAAACCAAATAGAAAAAAATGATTTTTTCAGGGAGAATTTAGAAACCAAATAAAAAAAATGATTTTTTCAGGGAGAATTTAGAAACCAAATAAAAAAAAAGGCTTTCTATGGCCCACTATTTGAGAGAGAGAGATGGCACACCCAGGAGTCAGGAGTGGCACACAAGCAGAAAGGGCAATATTAATCTCCCACTGATTTTTTTTTTATTTTTTCAGGGAGAATTTAGAAACCAAATAGAAAAAAAATAGGCTTTCTATGGCCCACTATTTGAGAGAGAGAGATGGCACACCCAGGAGTCAGGAGTGGCACACAAGCAGAAAGGGCAATATTAATCTCCCACTGATTTTTTTTTATTTTTTCAGGGAGAATTTAGAAACCAAATAAAAAAAAAAAAAGGCTTTCTATGGCCCACTATTTGAGAGAGAGAGATGGCACACCCAGGAGTCTGGAGTGGCACACAAGCAGAAAGGGCAATATTAATCTCCCACTGATTTTTTTTGATTTTTTTCAGGGAGAATTTAGAAACCCCCCCCAAAAAAAAATTAATAGGCTTTCTATGGCCCACTATTTGAGAGAGAGATGGCACACTCAGGACTGGCACACAAGCCCAAAGGCCAATATTAATCTCCCACTGTTTTTTTTTTCAGGGAGTATTTATAAACCCCACAAAAAAAAAACAGAAAAATAAAAAGGCTTTCTATGGCCCACTATGTGAGAGAGATGGCACACACAGGGATGGCACTCTAGCAGAAATGCCGATCTTAATCTCCCACAACTTATTTTTTTTAGGGAGAAAAAAAAAAAAAACAGGGACTGTCCTACAATTACTATCTCCCTGCAGTAATCTCAGCCAGATATGGCAGGCAGCAATAAGGAGTGGACTGATGCACAAATTAAATAAAAAGTGTGGACAAACAAGATAGCTGTGCAGAAAGGAAGGAACAGCAGGATTTGTGCTTTGAAAAAAGCAGTTGGTTTGCACAGCGGCGTACACACAGCAATGCAGCTATCAGGGAGCCTTCTAGGGCAGCCCAATGAGCTACAGCGCTGAGGGAAAAAAATGTAGCTTCCACTGTCCCTGCAAACAAAAGGTGGTGTTGGACAGTGGAAATCGCTACAGCACAAGCGGTTTGGTGGTTAATGGACCCTGCCTAACGCTATCCCTGCTTCTGACGAAGCGGCAGCAACCTCTCCCTAGGCTCAGATCAGCAGCAGTAAGATGGCGGTCGGTGGGAACGCCTCTTTATAGCCCCTGTGACACCGCAGACAGCAAGCCAATCACTGCAATGCCCTTCTCTAAGATGGTGGGGACCAGGACCTATGTCATCACGCTGCCCACACTCTGCGTTCACCTTCATTGGCTGAGAAATGGCGCTTTTTGCGTCATTGAAACGCGACTTTGGCGCGAAAGTCGCGTACCGCATGGCCGACCCCACACAGGGGTCGGGTCGGGTTTCATGAAACCCGACTTTGCCAAAAGTCGGCGACTTTTAAAAATGAACAATCCGTTTCGCTCAACCCTAGTCACATGATTCCCAGGTGGAACGCATTGAAAGAGGAAGAACACTCCTCCCGAAATTTACGTTTATACATGAAGATCACACTCTCTACGTCATCGGCAGCACCATTAGTCACATGGCAACACTGGGCCTTGTGTTGTGAATTCTGCTTTTGGGTTCCCTCCAATGGTTGTAGGTGGTAATGCAGTTGTCCCTGAGTTGCAGTCCTGGCCAGGTGTATCTGCTGATTGCAGTTCTGATTGGGGTATTTAGGTGTGCAGGATTCATTAGTCCTTGCCAGTTGTCCATGGTTCTGGGAGGTTTTGGATTCTTGTTTTTCGAGGCGGAGGCTTCAGTACCTTGTCAAATAGAAGGGTTATGGCCAGGAGGATAATTCTTGGGTTTTTGCCTCTGATGTCCATGCTGCTGATTTGGTCCGTGCCTTTCATCTGGCTCGTCCTGATCGTCCTGGGGGCCCTGGTGAGGGTTCGGTGACCCCTCCTCAAGGTGGGGGGTACTGTTATGATCCGTGACCTTGGAGCCGCATGGAATTTCTCTGAGTTGGTGGAAACTGTACTAACCGCAAATCCTGAACTTAACACCGCAACTAGGAGTAGCCATGGGGGGGGCCTAACAAATCCTAGACACCTCGACACAGCCGGAGGACTAAATACCCCTATAGATAGAAATAGGAATTCTACCTTGCCTCAGAGCAAAACCCCAAAGGATAGGCAGCCCCCCACAAATATTGACTGTGAGTAGTAGAGGAAAAGACACACGCAGGCAGGAAACAGGATTTAGCAAAAGAGGCCACTCTAGCTAAATTAGGAAAGGATAGGACAGAATACTAAGCAGTCAGTATTAAAACCCTTCCAAAAATATCCACAGCAGAAAATACAAAAAATTCCACCATCTAACTAAAATGTGGAGCGTATATCTGCAACTCCAGAGAATCCAACAAGACTGAGAAAACACTGACACAGTCTAAGCTGGACAAGAGAAAACAAATGAATAGCACAGAATTATTAAGCACACAGCATGTGTGCCACAGAAACAAAAACCAGACACTTATCTTTGCTGAATTGGCAGCAAGGCAGGAGGAACCAGACAAAGATCCAAAACCTCCCAGAACCATGGACAACTGGCAAGGACTAATGAATCCTGCACACCGAAATACCCCAGTCAGAACTGCAATCAGCAGATACACCTGGCCAGGACTGCAACTCAGGGACAACTGCATTACCACCTACAACCACTGGAGGGAACCCAAAAGCAGAATTCACAACAGCCTTGTGACTTTTTGCATAATGACGCGTGTCCTAGATCCCTCCACAGAATTTCGTCATCCTGTTTATGTTGCAACCTCTAATCATCCCACTGCCACTCACCTCAGGGAAGGCATGAGGCTACATCCGAAACATCCTGTTTAGAATGGGCAGTAACCCAACTTCAGGGGTCATATTACAACTCGAAAGTGCAAGGGACCTAAATCTTTGTTTTTCAGATATTGAATACTGCACTTATATTTGTTGTTAAGATAAATTCCATTTCTTGAAACCGTCTCTGAAAATATAAATACTGCTAATGAAAAATGTAATTAATCCTGGATATTTTCAATACATAACCTATCACAGTAGATATTTGAGCTATTAAGTGGTAAAAAGACGGGTTGGGCAAGAGGAAGGGCTGGAGGGGGAATTGTCACATATAGTGGGTAAGATGTATGTTCAAAACATCACATCATTAAGTGTAATTTTTTCAGTTTATGGCCTAAAAGCAGAACAGATCTTATCCTCTGGGTATGTTCTCTCAAAAGAGCCCAGTTAGGAGTCTCCTCAGTACGTCCATGGGAGCTCTCTGTGGGTATCTCTACCTTAGTATACAGTTAGGGCCAGAAATATTTGGACAGTGACACAATTTTCGCGAGTTGGGCTCTGCATGCCACCACATTGGATTTGAAATGAAACCTCTACAACAGAATTCAAGTGCAGATTGTAACGTTTAATTTGAAGGGTTGAACAAAAATATCTGATAGAAAATGTAGGAATTGTACACATTTCTTTACAAACACTCCACATTTTAGGAGGTCAAAAGTAATTGGACAAATAAACATAACCCAAACAAAATATTTTTATTTTCAATATTTTGTTGCAAATACTTTGGATGCAATCACTGCCTTAAGTCTGGAACCCATGGACATCACCAAACGCTGGGTTTCCTCCTTCTTAATGCTTTGCCAGGCCTTTACAGCCGCAGCCTTCAGGTCTTGCTTGTTTGTGAGTCTTTCCGTCTTAAGTCTGGATTTGAGCAAGTGAAATGCATGCTCAATTGGGTTTAGATCTGGAGATTGACTTGGCCATTGCAGAATGTTCCACTTTTTGGCACTCATGAACTCCTGGGTAGCTTTGGCTGTATGCTTGGGGTCATTGTCCATCTGTACTATGAAGCGCCGTCCAATCAACTTTGCAGCATTTGGCTGAATCTGGGCTGAAAGTATATCCCGGTACACTTCAGAATTCATCCGGCTACTCGTCTGCTCTTATGTCATCAATAAACACAAGTGACCCAGTGCCATTGAAAGCCATGCATGCCCATGCCATCACGTTGCCTCCACCATGTTTTACAGAGGATGTGGTGTGCCTTGGATCATGTGCTGTTCCCTTTCTTCTCCAAACTTTTTTCTTCCCATCATTCTGGTACAGGTTGATCTTTGTCTCATCTGTCCATAGAATACTTTTCCAGAACTGAGCTGGCTTCTTGAGGTGTTTTTCTGCAAATTTAACTCTGGCCTGTCTATTTTTGGTATTGATGAATGGTTTGCATCTAGATGTGAACCCTTTGTATTTACTGTCATGGAGTCTTCTCTTTACTGTTGACTTAGAGACAGATACACCTACTTCACTGAGAGTGTTCTGGACTTCAGTTGATGTTGTGAACGGGTTCTTCTTCACCAAATTAAGTATGCGGCGATCATCCACCACTGTTGTCATCCGTGGACGCCCAGGCCTTTTTGAGTTCCCAAGCTCACCAGTCAATTCCTTTTTTCTCAGAATGTACCCAACTGTTGATTTTGCTACTCCAAGCATGTCTGCTATCTCTCTGATGGATTTTTTCTTTTTTTTCAGCCTCAGGATGTTCTGCTTCACCTCAATTGAGAGTTCCTTTGACCGCATGTTGTCTGCTCACAGCAACAGCTTCCAAATGCAAAACCACACACCTGGAATCCACCCCTGACCTTTTAACTACTTCATTGATTACAGGTTAATGAGGGAGACGCCTTCAGACTTCATTGCAGCCCTTAGAGTCCATTGTCCAATTACTTTTGGTCCCTTGAAAAAGAGGACGCTATGCATTACAGAGCTATGATTCCTAAACCCTTTCTCCGATTTGGATGTAGAAACTATCATATTGCAGCTGGGAGTGTGCACTTTCAGCCCATATTATATATATAATTGTATTTCTGAACATGTTTTTGTAAACAGCTAAAATAACAAAACTTGTGTCACTGTCCAAATATTTCTGGCCCTAACTGTATGTATATCGATGTGATATTTAATCCCCCCAATACACAGTTTTGGTCATTGGCTCCTTTTAAAGCCGTACTGACCTTGTGTGTCTACTGATCTCAGTAGGAGGAAATGGTATAGTAAAGATTCTATTCTACAGGATGTACACATTACTGAACGTGATGGTGCTAGTAATGAATGCTGAACAGAAAAATCTTATAAAAAAGGACATTACTTAGATTGAATTATAAGAAACATCCAAAATTCAACTGCTCATTGAGGCCTAGAGAGGAAGCCATGCTGAGGTTAAATATCCACTTGGTCTCCTTTTTTAGGATCATCTGGTCTCAACCCCCCCTCAGTAGGTTTAGATATTTTGTCTATCACCATAAAGCTGATGGATGTTTTCCAGCCTCCATGAAGGATATTTACATGTTTTGCAAGGGGATTATCCCTCTTATGTTCAGTGCCACCTAAATGCTCATCAACTCTGCGTCTTAGCGGCCTCCTTGTTTTTCCTATGTACTCAAGGCCACATGTGGCTTTGTATACAACACCCTTTATGCAGCAATTGATGAAGTCTCTGATGGTAAATGTGTCATGTGTGACATTTCCTTGGTAGGTCTTCCCTGTTCAAATGAAGGGACAGGTAACACATTTTCTGCATTTGTAGCACCCCTTTAGACCAGAATCTAGCTACCGTATATAGTATTCTGTGGTACAGAAAAATGGCTATGGACCAATCTGTCTTTGAGGGACTTGCTCCTTCTGAAGGTGATTTGGAGGTAAATGTCCTTATCGCTACTGTCTTCGTCCATCTTAAGGATGGGCCAGTGTTTTGCCAAAATGGATCTACTTTCTTGTGCTCTATTTGAGTATGTGGTAATGTAAATTATACATGTTTCCCTTTCAGTTCTTTGGCAAGGAGAAAGGATACAGTTACTATTTCTTCTCTTCATCTTTCTATAGGCATCCCTTAGAATTTTCTTGGGATATCCTCTTAGGAGAATCCAGTCTCTCAATTTCCTGGCCTTTTCTTCAAAGGTCTCATCCCTCGTACAATTACGTCATAACCGCAGATACTGGCCTTTGGGAATTCTTCTCTTGAGTGATACAAGGTGGTTACTCATGCATTTCAAGAGGGAGTTGCTGGCCATAGATTTCCTATGTACAGAAGTTGCAAAGTACCATTCAAAAGACTTTTGAATGATCACAGCTAGGAATGATAGTTTATCCAGGTTATGCTCATATGTGAAATGTATTTCAATATCATTTAGGTTAAGGCTTTCTACAAAGCTTTAAAGTTCTTTTGGTGTGCCCTACATATCTATTTTTTCAGTATATCTCCAATTTCCATCTGTAAAGATGGCCATTTCCTCCCACCATCCCAGGAACAAATTAGCATAAGTGGGAGCACATGGGCTACCCATCGCTGTGCCCCTGAGCTTGTGGTAGTACTTACAGTTAAAAATGAAGAAGTTCCTAGTTCGGCAAAATTCAAGAGTTCTCAAAAGAAAATTGTTGTGAGATTAATACTGACACACTCTTGTGAAAAGGTAGTAAAGACCTTCAGGATTCCTTACTAATAGTTCTGCATCCTGCTGACTAAATGGGAATCCTCTGAAAAGGAGGCCCTTCATTTATATTTGTGTGGATGAAGCAGATGGGTGAGAAAGTGCCATTTATTCTATACCCACAGATATTTTGGGCACTATACTATAGGCAAATGTTTTTGTATAGGTTATGCACATGTATTGGATGACCGTTATCAGATAAGCTAGGTATCAATGTTATTTTTGGTCTGTGAGGATTTAAACTTTATTTTTGACTGCATACCCAACATTGTGTTCTATGACTTGACACCAGTTATATGGGAACATTTGGGTATTTTAATTTTAGTGCATGTTAATTTGTCCTATTTTTATCTATGAACACTAAACGTTAGGTTTTATTATACCCACCATTGCTGCTAACAATTGTTTGAAAGGTGTCATCTGTGATGGATAAAATAAACTGTAAATGATCCAGCTTCAGATGTATAGACTTCAGTGGTTAAAGCCCATAATTTCTTGGTGCAATCAAAACATGAAGATACAGTTTATATGATAATAGAAAACCAACTTGTTTCAAATGTCAGAGAATTCTTAAGGTACTGTTCCACTAAACGATTTACCAACGATCACGACCAGCGATACGACCTGGCCGTGATCATTGGTAAGTCGTTGTGTGGTCGCTGGGGAGCTGTCACACAGACAGCTCTCTCCAGCGACCAACGATCAGGGGAACAACTTCGGCATCGTTGAAACTGTCTTCAATGATGCCGAAGTCCCCGGGTAACCAGTTTAAACATCGGGTTACTAAGTGCAGGGCCGCGCTTAGTAACCCGATATTTACCCTGGTTACCATTGTAAAAGTTAAAAAAAAAAAAAGTACATACTCACATTCTGATGTCTGTCACGTCCCCCACCGTCAGCTTCCCGCACTGACTGTGTCAGCGCTGGCCGTAATGCAGAGCACAGCGGTGACGTCACCGCGGCCCTGCGCTTAGTAACCCGATATTTACCCTGGTTACAAGTGAACACATCGCTGGATCGGCGTCACACACGCCGATCCAGCGATGACAACGGGTGATCAGCGACCAAAAAAAGGTCCTGATCACTCCCCAACGACCAACGATCTCCCAGCAGGGGACTGATCGTTGGTCGCTGTCACACATAACGAGATCGTTAGCGGGATGGTTGCTATGTCACAACCTTTAGTGTTGGTGTCAGCTAAGCTAATCAAATCAGCTTAGCTAATATAAATTAGACTCTCCCTTAAGCATTTACCTTATGCAAATGAGTCTGCTTGCTAGGCCTTTTTGACAGCTGAGATGTGCCAAGATAGCATACTACAAGCTTCTTGTCTTGAGTCTCAGGATAAAATTGAATGACTTCCTTATCATAATTTAAAGAAGCATTCCCATCAAAGTTTAAACCTCCTAATATAATGCAATCATCATATTATATAGCACTATGCATATAAAATTGCTCATTTTGACTTTCAAGCCAGTAAATTCTCTTTTCTTCTGTAATGTAGAAACAGGAAGTCTTATGTCCCTGCATTTATCGTTGCCCTCTTCAACTCCTGACTTAACTGCTCCCCCATCCCGCCAGGGACTTTTGCAGTGACTGATGACTCATACAGGGAAAATTGACCTCCTGTTTCTACATAGAGATTAGAAGGATTCAGTTGTCAGTTTTAAATCACTTGATGTGATAGACCTAATGGAAATGAGAATAATTAGCTGGGTAGAAAGGCAAAATGAGCAATTGTAAGTACACAGTACAATATAATAAGATGATGTCAAGTGGATAAACATTTTAATGGGAGTACTTCTTTAAGAATGTGTGTGTCTTATTTTCCAGCAAAAGTTGAAAATGTAAAGTTTTATTATAATGTTGTGCTTATTCATCATGTCTTTATTTTAGGTATTGTTACTATTGGTGAGGAGAAGAAATTATGTACCCCATCTGAAACCTTCCTGAGGATGTGTGAATCCACTGATGTGAGTAATACAATGCTACATGAATACATTTTATACTTTCTTCTTCTTCTTATACTAATTCTTTTGTTACCAAGGCCATAGTGCTGAATAATAATAGTCAACGTTACTAAACCGCAGCTCTGTTTGCAAAAACTGACTTAATAAAGAGAGGAAAGTAAAAAGATAGGATTCAAGTATGTAAAGTTAAAATCTGTAGCTTTACTGTAATCATTCAGTAGCTGAATAGCCCGTACATTGTCGTAATCAGACTGCTTAAATGGCAAGTCTGATCTATCAAAACTTTCATTGTTCCTTTAATTTAGAGCGTGTCAAAGTGTTGTCCACTTTAGGCCAACCCCTTCTTAAATGCTTCATTTCTCTAGGTAAAAGCAAAAACATATACTTGCCTCCCAGACTCCTGCTATTCCAGAGATATTACTGCTGTGTCTTCAATCTTGACAGTTCCATCTGACAGCAATGTGACAGTTGCTGCCAATCAGCGGCCACTGATTGGCTGCAGTGGTCACATGACTAAATCAGTAGCCATGGATCAGCTAACACTTCCTTCAGGTGGAGCCATGAAGAATGCTGTCTATCAGCATATATCTTACATAATGTCACGTGACCTTGGAGACACAGTGCCAACATCCCTGGAACAGGACTAATCCAGGAGGTGAATATGGGTTTTCTTATTTTACCTGCCACTTAAGCATTTAAGAATGGGTATATCCAGGGGTGTACAACCCATATAATTACATGACAAATTAGAAGATCACTCAGCAAAGTAAACTTGATATATTGATACTTTTCATCCTATCATATCAGTTTTTGCATCTACATTTTGCCTCCATCATGTAACCTAATTGGGTTTCTTATTAGTAATTTGAGAGCAATATGATAAATCATGCAATACTTTCACAGTTCCCCACTCAGATTTTTTAATATGTGTAAACAATTTGTCAGAAAAAAAAAATTACATGAACGTAGATGTGTACTGTGTATACTGTTGATACATTGAACTCCATAATTAATCAGTATACAGTACGCTCCTTTGCTCCCTCTAGTGGTGACTGCAGGTATTCAGTATTTCAGAATTTAGGATTTTGTCCCTATAGATCACTTGACGCTCTTTGTCAGTAAGGTTTAGGTATAGCTGTAACCAATATAAAGATTCAATTAGAAACCAAATAGCACAAAACTGTTGTCCTTAGTTCACTACAAACCACAGTGTTAAGGGTGGACAGTCTGTTTATTGTGTGTCTGTGGCAATATTATATGTGAATAGTCTTCTTATAAAATCAGGTCACTTTATCATATTTGTAGGATCAGTGGATGATAAGAAAATGTATGTTTTAATTTGATTTCTGATGTCGTATTTTGTCTTTCTTTATAGCTTAACATGACTTTCCATCTGTTTATTGTTGCTTTGGCTGGAGCCGGAGCTGCGGTTATTGCTATGGTAAGCTAATGATTTATGAAATGTATATCAAATCCAGTTGTATACCTCTAAATATGGCATCTGCTGTAGGGACTGTAGCACAGGGGAATATCCCGAGCAATTGCAAGGTGCAGCAGATATAAACTTACTCTAGATATTGTCTTAGTTCTTCTGATGCCCTGCAGTCCCCTGTATGCCTGACTGCCAAGACAATTTTGGACGGGCTGTAGCCAAAACCATCAAAAAAAATGTATGTATCTGATAAACAGAGAGATGGAAAGCCAGGCTCATGCTCTTTCCTGCACCATTGCTCTGCCTCATCCAGTGTTGGCGCTGCCACAATGAAAGGCCTCCAGAACCAGGTAAATCTGCGAGACTGCTCGGATGGTGGTGTGGTATGGCAGCGGTAACCATCTCAGGAGGGAGGCGCATGGAAGGGATGAGTTTTAGAATAACGAGGACAAGACAGTGAGAGTCCTTACATTTTTTTTCCCTTGAGGCCAAAGCTGTAAAGAGTACCCATCATTTATTTATTAGAATAATAATTAGAAATCTGTTTATTTGTTCTACTGGACTTATCATTCATTCTCGAAATCTCAAATTCATGGGTGATATACAATACTAAATTAATTATATTGTGGTACCATGTTAGCCGAAAAACTCAATGTAAATACTTTTATGCCCTAAAAAAAAATCATTGTCATTTTGGGGCATTTACATCAATTCATGGGTAAAATTTCTCCCAAGTGAATTCGGGTTCCCATTACTGAGATAGATGACGGTTGGCGCTAGGGAACTTGCCGCAGAATGACTGTCTGTCTCTAGCGCCTCCCACCTCGTCTCTCGCCATAGATTTTCAAAAACATCACCTGTCTCCAATCTCAGCAATGGGAAAGTCTGTCTTCACTGAAAAAAGGATTTTACAGATTTTACCCAAGAACTGAGATTGAATAATCAGTCCGGCAGGAGAAATAAGATCATTTCTCTGGTGAGATATACAGTATTACAAAGTAGCTTTTTCATGTGTGCTATTCATTTATTAAATGACAAGTAAAGCGATAATTACTCTAAGTGAAGTGTGAGGGGAAAAATTACATATTGGGGTGCGTCTCAACTAATAGGGTATAAGAAATATGATGCCACAAGGGTTCCATTGAAAGAGTCATAGGACCGGACCTCCTCAGGGATTTCACTTGTATCCTACGTTTAGAATCATATTAATAAATGCATCTAAACAATTGCAGCATGCTGCTAATGCATCCAATAATCGTACTGTATGCACCCATACAAGTCTATGGGTGTGTGGAAAACATCAGACGCATTCAGATGTAATCCGAGTGCAGTCCGATTTATGTGGACAAAGACAATGGAGAAGATGAAGAAATTAAGTTCTCCGTCTTCTCCACACCTGTGCTGGGACTCTCATGTGAGAGAATTGGATCACAGTAAACTGACGCATGGCTCAAACTCCAAGAATTCTAGCAAAGTGTCATTAGCATAATCGGCCGATTCTCTCGCCTGACAGATCATATGGCCGTGTGACCTCAGCCTTACATGATCAGTCTGTTCCTGAGGAATTGGCATATGAATTGATATGCCACTGAGGCTTTAGATCTGAAGTCTCGGTCACTCCAGCTCTATTCCCCATGTAGCACCACCTCCTCCTACTTGACTGGCAGCCTCCATGCCATCTGAATTCAGGCAAAACAGCAGTCAGTCAAGCAGAAGGATGTGGCTGGGAATAGAGCTGGATAGACAGAGGCTTCACATCTCCAGCTGCATTTAACCATCAATTCAAAGCCTGATTTCTCAGTAGCAGACCGGTCATGGAAACATTGTGCTGGACTTGCCTTTGAAAGAGCTATATGTGCATATAAATAGTTTGGGTGTGAAATCCTGCTGACAGATTCCCTTTATGGAATTTTTAGTGTTAGCTATTATAAACTAACTATAAAGCTGCCATTTATCCTGACATGCATTAATACATGGGTCCCACCACATTAACCCTTTAGTGACCACCAATACGCCTCTTTACTGACCTGCGGTATAAGAGACTAGCATCCCCCGACGGGTGACAATCCAGCAGCTGTCAGCTGTACATTAAGCTGACAACTTACTGCATTAGCCAGGATCAGGGTTGTCACCAACTGTGGCTGTTTAACCCTTTAAATGCTGCTGTCAATAGTGACTATGGCATCTAGATGTTTCATAGAGAGGGGCGGCTTACTCCTTAACCCCATTGGCACCCTGAGATCTTGATTATGTGGTTCTGATATTTGCCATGTGAATTCATGGCCAAATAGAAGTCTTAAAGTCTTCCAACGGCCTGTTCAAAAGTTATCAAAAGTTAGGTGGTAAAAACAACTTTTTTCATTCCTGTCATGCCACTTTGCATTAATTCCTGAAAAGCACCTGAAGGGTTAATGAACTACCCGAAAGCAATTTTGAACACGTTGAGGGGTGCTATTTTTAAAATGTTATAACTTTTGAGGGTTTCCAATATATAGGACCCCCAAAAGTCACTTCAAAACTAAACAGGTCCCTAAAAACATCTGTTTTGTAAATTTTCTTTAAAAAAATGAAAAATTACGGCTACATTTTTAAACCTTCAAAAATGCTAACAAAATAAAACAGCATTTTACAAATGGTGCTGGTGTAAAGCGGACATGAGGGAAATGTTATTAATTAATGTTTTATGTGGTATGACTATCTGGATTAAAGGGATAATCAAAGCTTGAAAATTAATAATTTTTTTAAAATGTCAAATTTCTGATACTTTTATAAATAAATACAAAACATATCAACCTAAATTTACCATTATTGTAAAGTATGATGTGAAAAAAAAATCCAAAAGAAATGGGATATGTTGAAGCATTCCAGAGTTATTACTACGTAAAGTGACACTGGTCAGATTTAAAAAAAATTGTCTCCATCATTAGGAGGTTAAAATTTTGGAACCAGTTAAAACATTTTAAATTTGTCACCTGCACAGAATAAAAACTTAAAGAGTAACAGTTTTAATTTTGTTTTCATGAATCAATAATATTCTTAAAATATATTACGAAGTTGCTTATCTTTATCAGAGAACTCTGCTTATTTCTTCTCCAGGACAGATCATTCATACTGAAAATTCTCAATTTACAGGTAAATTATGTATTTAGCGAAGACAGACTTTCCATTGACTAAAGCTACTTTCACACTAGTCCGTCGATGCGGACCGTCGCAAACCGTCGGCCCGACGTACCGACAGACAGTGTGATTGATTAGCACAACGTGGGCAGCGCATCCGCTGCCCATTGTGAATATCGGGGAGGAGGGGGCGGACCCGACGCACAAAAAAAGTTACATGTAGCGTTTTTTGTGCGTTGCGGCCGCCAAAAACACGACGCATCCATAGCACGACGGATGCGACATGTGGCAATACGTCGCAATGCGTCACTAATGCAAGTCTATAAAGAAAAAACGCATCCTGCGGGCAACTTTGCAAGATGCGTTTTTTCTCCAAAACGACGCATTGCGACGTCCGTCACACGACTCTAGTGTGAAAGTAGCCTAAGATGGGAGATGTCAGATGTTACTGATAAGATTCTGTTAATAAGAGGGGGGTTGGGGGAGGGAGGAGCTCCCCCAATACCTGTACATAGAATCATACCAGTATTAACTGCAGTCTCCTATCTCAGTAATGTAATTATCCATCTTCACTGAATGCAGATTTTACACGTAAATTGAGAATTTTGAGTATTAATGATCTGTCCTGAAGGCAGAAGCAGAGATACCTGATAAGATAGATTACAAAGTTGTTTCTTTTTACGTGTACTACTGATTTATGGAATAACAATTAAAGCAAAACTTACTCTTTTAGGCCGGCGTCACACTTAGCGTAGGAAAATAAGGTCCATTTTTTACAGGTGAAATACATAGTTCCTGAACGGTGATCTGCATTCAACGCGAGGATGCGATTTTTTTCTCTAAAAATTATCCGTGTTTCATCTGTATGGCATCAGTACGGCGAGATTTCTATTGCAAAATGGACATAGAATGGATCCATGGGCTCAAATACTGGTGAAAACATATACACAGTCTATATATATATAGAGAGAGAGTGAGAGAGAATTTTTGGTGTTAGGTCAGATTTAGCATTTAGTGAACCTAGTAAAAAAGCCAATCAAAAAACAAGTGTGGGATTGCAATTTATTTTTGCAATTTCACCGCACTTAGAATTTTTTTCCCGTTTTCTAGTACACAACATGCTAAAACCAATGATGTCGTTCAAAAGTACAACTTGTTTCACAAAAAATAAGCCCTCACATGGCCATATTGATTGAAAAATAAAAACGTTATGGCTCTGGGAAGAAGGGGAGCAAAAAACGAACACGGAAAAAATGAAAATCCCAAGGTCATGAATGGTTTAACATAACAAAGACAATAAAAATTAGCACTAAGTGTTAATGGCTGATAGGATTCTCCAAGACATATTTTTGGTTGTTCTGCATTATTATCCTGTTAGCCATTTCCTATTGGAAAAAAAACTGGTGCGTAAAAAAAAAAAACTTATGAGAGGTGCAAAAACAACGCATTGCACATGGACCAATGTTTCTCTATGGGGCAGCTTCCATCAGCCATATATTTATTGGCCGTATTTTATGGGCTGAGAAAATCACAGCATGCTGCGTTTGTCAGCGTAATGTGCAAAAAATCTGCCAATGAAAGTCTATGGGGGCGAGAAAAATACGGATTACACACGGACCATACGTGTGACTTGCGAGAAATGCTCACCGGTGTTCTATAGAAAAGCCGGTAATTCAATTACCGGCTTTTGCTATCTCCTTATCAAACCCGACAGGATATGAGACATGGTTTACATACCATTTCATATCCCTCATTTTTTTTACATATTCCTCACTACTAATGTTAGAAGTGTCTGTGTGTCAAATTTGGGAGCACTAGCTGTTAAAATAAAGGGTTAAATCATGGAACAAATTAAATTACTGCCTTTTAAGCTATCTAGGGCTAAATGAAATATATATTTAGGGCTATATATTTCATATAGCCCTAGATAGCTTAAAAGCCAGTCATTCAATTTATTCCACCATGCGTTGTTTTTGCACCTCTCATACGTCCGTAAAACTCTCTAGTGCGACGCTGGCGTTACTGTGATCAGTCAAAGATAATAAGTTCACAATGTCTCAGACACACGAGTTCCACAGTGTCAATAATTTGATCTTTAAAGAGGATTTGCCACCAAGTTCTTTCTTTTATAAATTCTGCCCTCCTGGGTATTGTTTTCCTTTTGTTGAAATACCAGTTTTTTTTCCAATAGGAAATGGCTAACAGGATAATAATGCAGAACAACCAAAAATATGTCTTGAAGAATCCTATCAGCCATTAACACTTAGTGCTAATTTTTATTGTCTTTGTTATGTTAAACCATTCATGACCTTCGGATTTTCCGTTTTTCCATGTTCGTTTTTTGCTCCCCTTCTTCCCAGAGCCATAACGTTTTTATTTTTCCATCAATATGGCCATGTGAGGGCTTATTTTTTGTGAAGCAAGTTGTACTTTTGAATGACATCATTGGTTTTAGCATGTCGTGTACTAGAAAACGGGAAAAAAAATTCCAAGTGCGGTATTATTGCAAAAATAAATTGCAATCCCACACTTGTTTTTTGATTGGATTTTTTACTAGGTTCACTAAATGCTAAAACTGACTTGCCATTCAGATTCCACAGGTCAGTATGAGTTCATAGACACCAAACATGGCTAGGTTCTCTTTTATCTAAGTGGTGAAAAAAAATTCCAAACTTTGCTAAAAAAAAAAAAGATTGCGCCATTTTCCGATACTCGTAGCGTCTCCATTTTTCATGATCTGGGGTTGGGTGAGGGCTTATTTTTTGTGTTTTGGTGCAGATACGTTCTTTTGACCACCCATTATTGCATTTTAATTCAATGTCGCAGTGACAAAAAAAAATGTAATTCTGGGGTTTCAAATTTTTTTCTCGCTACACCATTTAGCGATCAGGTTAATGCTTTTTTATTATCGATAGATCGGACGATTCTGAATGCGGCGATAACAAATATGTGTAGGTTTGATTTTTTTTTATTGATTTATTTTGAATGGGGCGAAAGGGGGGTGATTTAAACTTTTATTTTTTTTATTTTTTTCACTTTCTTTAACTTTTTTTTTTTACTTTTGCTATGCTTCAATAGCCTCCATAGGAGGCTAGAAGTTGGCACAACGCGATCAGCTCTGCTACATAGCAGCGATCATCAGATCACTGCTATGCAGCAGAAATGCAGGTGTGCTATGAGCGCCGACCACAGGGTGGCGCTCACAGCAGGCCGGCATCAGTAAGGCTAGGTTCACATTACGTTATGTGAACCCGTTAAACGGACTACGTTACACCGCGGCATAATGTGGTGTAACGTAGTCCGTTAACGCCGCCATTGCTTGAAATGGCGAACGCATCACTAGCGCACGCCCACATTGGGCGTGCGCTAGCGATGTACCGTCATTTGAGTGACGGACCTCGAACGCTGCTTGCAGCATTCGCGGTCCGTTCCTCGCTAGCGCAGATCGGTCATCTGCGCTAACGAGATCGGCTAATGCGATCCCCTTTGGGACATTGCGTTAGCGCAGTCCGTAGCGCTATGCACTAGATGGACTGCCCTAACGCAATGTGAACCTAGCACAACCATAGAGGTCTCAAGGACCTCTATGGTTACAATGCAGAAGCATCACTGACCCCCGATCATGTGACGAGGGTCGGCGATGCGCTCATTTCCAGCCGCCCGGCCGGAAGCGCCGGTTAAATGCCGCTGTCAGCGTTTGACAGGGGCATTTAACTAGTTAATAGCGACAGGTGAATCGCGATTTCACCCGCCGCTATTGCGGGCACATGTCAGCTGTTCAAAACAGCTGACATGTCCCGGCTTTGATGCGGGCTCACCGACGGAGCCCTGCATCAAAGAGGGGGATCTGACCTCGGAAGTACTATCCCGTCCAAGGTCAGAAAGGGGTTAAAAAGCCCATGTCTCTGAAACATTGCAGATTAAAAAATATATACAGTATATTGATAACTCAATGGAGGAGTGGGAATAAGGTAAGAAAAAACCATGTCCACTTTCAAAATGATCCTCTTAAACTCCAGACGTTAGCTATAATTTATGACAAAATAGTTGTTATGAACCTTAAATCAATTAATAGAATTGGTTAAAAATATATACATTTAAATATATACATGTAAGTGTAATGACGTCATGTTATATGTGATGTAATAATGTAGACCTGGGGTGGGAATCTTTTTTTCTACCAAGGGCCATTTGGATATTTATACCATCCTTCATGGGCCGTACAAACTCTGCACACAATGTACATCCTGACTCTGGCACTGGTGTCAGGACATCATTGTAGAAAAACAGAAAAACTTTTCAGCTCACCCAGTAGAAACATTTGTCTGTAGTCCACATAATGTCCGAGCAAGGAAAAAACATCTTTGTCTGACGTTGAAACTTGTGCACATGGAAAGAAAAATCCTGCTCCAGGAATAAAAAGTATCAAAAATTTATTTAAACATATTAAAATTTGGAAAACTGCTGACAAGCGAAAAATTACATCATTTGGATGGAAGCGACTACATGGTAGCTTCCATCCAAATGATGTAATTTTTCACTTGTCAGCAGTTTTCCAAATTTTAATATGTTTAAATAAATCTTTGATACTTTTTATTCCTGGAGCTGGATTTTTCTTTCCATGTGCACATAATCTTTCATTGCATGCCCTTCAGTGTACAGTATTGATCACTGCGTGTGTATGCTAACAGAGCAAGAAGAAATTAATGAGCTGGTTGAAATCAAAATACACCTCCCTGCCCAAGAATGCAATCCATGAGAATCTGCCCGGGGGCCTGATGAAAGGTCATCGAGGGCCGTAAATGGCCCTGGGGCCTGAGGTTCCCTCCCCTGATATAGACCAACAATTCAGAGCTCAGACAAATTTTTCTTTAAATCTGCGTGGTCTTGTGAAGCAGAATGACTCATCAGATCCCGTCCTCTGCAGCGTCTCTACCACATAATGAGCCTACCTATGGTGTTTCTATGGAAATGGAATGGAGGATGGATCCGATTCCTGTGCTGGGAATGCATTGCACATATTTAGACACTGTTACATCTCTTTACTTACTAGTGATTGACAAAATAGCAGCATGACGCCAACCATAGCTTTAAGCACAACTGAATGTCCAGTCAGGGTGATACAGTGTTCATCTGATTTGTTAAAGGTTCAGGATTTTTTCCTGCACAAGCATAACATGAAATACATTTTTTATAGTCCACACTCAGTGGTGTATTACTAGTAGCAGCAGGCCATGTGAATGCTATGGGGCCCGTGAGTCTGGGGAGCTCAGTGCTACCACCAACACTGGGGGCCCCCGCATTACCTTCAATTGCATCCACATACTGGATGCAGATACAGTAGAAAGCAATGGTGAAAGAGGGAGCAGACGACTGATGCCCCCATGTTCATTTAACCTTATGTGGCGACATCGCATTTAATCTGAATGATTCAGACATATTATTTCAGTAGGCCCAGGAACAAGAGCTAGAGTTCATGTGACAATGGCTGTTGACCCTTATTGTCATTCAATTAATGTTCAATGGCTGCCATTTTTTGACTGACTGCTGATTACTTATTGTATCTGTCCTAGCATTGCAGTCCTAGTATTGTTCTACTATCTATGTGAAACAAAGGTACAATGTTTGAATATTTTTTTAATATGTTGATGACCCTTTGGTGCTATGCAAATGAAGGGGAATCTATGCATGTGGTTTGAACGCTCCAGTAGTGAGGGATGGACTCCTTCCACCTTCCCCCAAGTCTGTGGTGAAATGACTGAATGAGAAGTTGTGACCTATAAAAAAGAGGATCTGCCTGAGTTCAGAGACACTACGTTACAATAGCAATCACATCATTTCTCCAACTGAAGAAATACAGAGCTGCTTCATTGACTATCACTGAATCCTCAAAGACGATTAGAGAATCCAGGTTGGGACAATCGGATCACCTGACCTCGTGCATCAATGGATTGTCATCTTCCTAACCTTGTCGTTATGTCCTCACTGTGGGGGTCTGCAAAAAGCAGGAAGCCACTGGTGGGAGTACTCGGCCCTGGAAGCAGCTCTAATCCCTGCGAGTCAGTGGAAGGGTGAGATTTTGTATTTTGCAAATTCTTGGGTATTTGCTTGGGACTGTTCTATATGCTATTGTGTTTTGGTGGTTCAATAAATTATAGCCACACTGTTTTTCCCTCACCCTGTGCTGTTTGAGTAGTGTTCTGCTCACAGGGAGAGAGAGCAGGCATTCAGTGGTATGAGCCCGGGTCCATGCAGTCTTTCTAAAGACAGGCCAGCGGATTAAAGCACCCACCCTGTATTTCTATACCTTATTTTTTTCATAGAGTCCAAACCACCATGATAAGTTCCATCCAAGTCTCGTATTTGTATAATGTAATGCAGAGACATCAATAGCATTTAGGTAGTTTACCGAAGGAAAGGGCACACTCTGTACCCCAATGATGTGATTGCATCCCCATGATGTGATAGAAGGGTGACTGCAGTGCTGGGTCATGAGCAAAGAGCCGTCTCCATGCTATGAACAAAGGGAGTTAGCACCCCAGTGAGAGCCACTAAAGTTTCTGAATTGCTCTCAGTTCAGAAACTTTAGTAGAGTGAAATGATTGTATTCGGCTGCAGTTTCAGCTGTGGTTGGGTGAGAATTCAACTATATAAATTTTTTCTTAAAATGTGCGTTCAGCTGGGGTCCAAGATCCTAAAGAACATGTTATTTTTGATGAGGGTAGCCAAGTGATCTAGATTACCAAAAAGAGCTTGACAGTGGTTGTCATGCCACCCAAAATTGAAATAATGGCCTTCTTGGAAGCCATGGAATGATATTCCTTCATGGAAGACAATTTTTCCTATCTAGAAGCAAAGCCCAAAAGGCTACATATAGAGTTTTCTGTTGCTCTGTGCTGGTGTAAATGAAAAATTTGGGACTACATTTTTATTTCATTGTAAAAAAAATAATATTTAAATTAATAAAACTTTATGAGACAACTGTGGGTCAAAACCACACCAATTCCTTGAGGGGTAGTTTCCAAAATGGGCGTTATTTTTATTTTTTTTCCTCATCACTACCTACTTCCTTTAGTTCTCTAAATGCTTTCTTTTTGTCACTTATTGTGCCCCTTACAGCTCTATTTAGCCATATTGGTTTCCTCCTATTTCTAGTATGTTTATTCCCATACGGTATATACTGTGCACAGGTCCTATCCAGGATGCTAATAAATGTCTCCCATTTTCTTTGTGTATTTTTATGTCTCAGGATATCGTCCCAGTTAATTGCACCAAGATGATCTCTCATCCGTTAAAAATTTGCCTTCCTGAAGTTTAGCGTCCTTGTAACCCCTCTAATACACATCTTATTAAAGGATACGTGAAAACTTATTATTTTGTGATCACTATGGTGTTTCGATTTTTTTCTCTCCTCACACCTTCTACCAATCTGATTAATTTATTTTATATTTTGATAGATTTGACATTTCTGAATGCAGAGATATGGGGTTGATTTGAACTTGTGTTTTTAAAATTTTCTTAATATTCTTTAAAACTTTTTACTGTGTTCAATAGTCTTCTTAGGAGACATGAAGCTGCGATCATCTGATCGCCTGTGCTACATATAGCAAAAATTATAATCTCCTATGAAGGCCGGCCATGGCCAGCGTTCACAGAAGGATCGTGATGACAGGATTGGGGGTCTACTGCAGAACCCCAGCTGTCACGACAAAGTAACAGGGGAAGCAATGACAGTGATTGACAAGCAGCATTTAACTGGATAACAGCCGCAGATGGATCTCGGATCCACCCGCTGCTTTTAGAGGCACATGTTGGCTGATTAGATCAGCCATCAAGTGCAGGGAAAGATGCAGGCTTAATGCCTTAGCCCGCATCAAAGGCAAGGACATGGATGGTCATGAACGAGTTAATGTATACCCAATAATTTTTTTTTATTTTAGGGAAATTATATGTTCTATGTTGTTGATGTCCATTAGACTAATACGACTTATACGATTTAGACTACTGCACATGTTTAAAATCATATTTACCTACAGATTATACCTGTCACTTTTTTTTTGCTGACAGGATCCCGGTAAGGCCCCCTTCACATGTCCAGTACCGGTACTATCTGTGTGTTACATACATGTGACGTACACGTGAGGCATCAGCGTGACACGTATCGGTGCCTAGGAAAAGCAGTACAGTTAACGCTGTTCTCAGGAGCCAGGTGCTGAATGCAGCTCTCATCATGTTGCATTCCCTGCGATCAGCGAGAGCAGGCAACGTTGATCATACTTGAGACTGGGGGCTGATGTTAATATTCTGGGAAGGAGCCAATAGCCATGAAGTTTCCCAGGTTATTAATATCAGCTCACAGCTGTTTGTTTAGCCTTTAGTTATTAGAGGCTGAATATTGGCACCCTCCAATACTAAGAACATCATCTTTCAGCCACCCAAGAAATCATTTATCCATTAGATGCACCAATTCTGGTGCTTCGCCTACGCTCTTCCCACTTGGTGGAAAGTGGGATAATAGTTGTGGACTTGATGTCAGCTGTTTTAAGTTTGCAGACATCAAGCCTAGGGTTTATTAATGCTACATTCCAATTTTGTGGTGAGCGGCGACATCAGTGATGCGAACGCTCACCATGCCAGCCGTAACACAATTAGCTGAGCGTGAGAACAGCTGCCTGTGACTGGCGGTAAACTTAATGATGTTACTGCCGGTCACATGCAGCCATGTTATAACACTCAGATCATTGTGTTCAGATAGGAGAGATCCACCATCTGGATGTAGATAAGATTGGGATTGTCGTGGGACATGAGCATTATGGATTATTGGCAGAAATGTAAATATAATTTAATAGACACCAATGTATGAAGGAGACCTAGAAGAGTTTTAATTTGAACTATAGAAATCTCAGACTTCTATTTATTTTCCAATTTTGGGATTGTCAGCATGTGATCAGAATTTGAGCCACAACATTTATAGGGAGATTTATCAATTGATTTTTGACAGTTTTTAATGAATTTTGCATAAAATAGTGTGTGCCACAATTGAGCCCTTTATTCCATGTTGTCAAACGGTTAAATAGGGGACACTTAAATTCAGTGAGGTATGGGTTAACATTGTATGTAGGCAGCAACAGGATTGGACTATCCTAACAAATTACCCAACAGAGTATTCAAGCCTTTTGATAATAATGATGGGTCTAAAGTCCAATAGAAATCAGCCCTATTTCCCTATTTGGAGCTTACTTTGGGGACAATAACTTTCCTCTCGAGTTTATTTGTTATGGGTTTATTTAATTTGCACTTATTTAATAGTGATTCGTGAATATACTCGGTACTTGAGATTTCTCGAGCACGCTTGGGTGTCCTCCCAGTATTTTTTAGTGCTCGGAGATTTAGTTTTCCTCACCTCAGCTGAATGATTTACATCTGTTAGCCAGCATAAGTACATGTGGGGGTTGCCTGGTTGCTAGGGAATCCCCACATGTAGTCAAGCTGGCTAAGAGATGTAAATCATTCAGCTGAGGTGAGGAAATCTAAATCTCCGAGCACTAAAAAATACTCAGAGATCACCCAAGTGGGCTCGGGAAATCTCAAGTAACGAGTATATTTGCTCATCACTATTATTTAACCTTATTGACATTGTTTGACCTTATTGACATACCATTGTGTCCATTGATAACAATAAGTAATCACTATGGTTTTCTTTGAATAGGACATCAAAAGTAGAAATACAATTAAGTGGTTGACCACCCTGGAATTTTCTTTAAAACAAAACCTCCCAGCATGCTCTGAAACAACATAATATAGCATACTCACCAGCATTATTCCTTCTGTACTACCTTAGTCTTTCACCCATGTCTGTATTCCATTTATGGTTACATAGGATATGATAGCTACCGCTAATCACTGGCCATAGCAAGTCATCCTAATTGTGGGCAGTGATTGCTTCAGATTTCACATGTTCCAGACAGTAAATAAATGTACAGCAATTGGTTGAGGGCCCAGACAGCACAAGTAAAAGGAACTGTGGAGGATTGGTAAAGAGTGAATACTTTAGAATACTTTCTTAAAGTAATTTAGATAACAACGTTTCGGGGGTTTTTTTTAAGAAAAAAAATAAAATTTCAGGGATGAGCAACCTCTAATGCTTAAAGGGTTTGCAATTTTACCAATTTTACAAGCAACTGTGCAATTCACCGCATATTAAAAAGCTTCTCTGTTCAAGAACGCAGGAAGTTTTAATTCAATAGTTTACTACTCATTCACTAGGTTTCTAATACCAGCCACCATTGCATTCCATCAAAAGTGGCTTGTTTCCTAGGCAAAAAGAGTGTGCTTGCCAACACAGTTTTCCAAACTCCAGTCTTCGTGGCTCCCCCATCAAATCACGTTTTCAGGATTTTCTAAGTAATGCACAGGTGAGAAAACCTGGGGCAATTTATTGTTCAATACAAAAGATACCCTGAAAACATGTTGTGTTGGGGACTGTGAGTACTGGAGTTTGGGAACCACTGCTTTGGAGTTTCAAGGCTTTACTCTGAAACTGGCTGAATGCTAGCTCACAGCATTGGAGAGTGCCCAGTTTGGACCAGTAGCTCCTCCATGCAGCTGGTCAGGACTGTCAATCTTAAGTGTACCGCCTCCTAGAAAGAAGGAAACCAAGAGGCAGAGGAGCAGTGCGCTCCTGAGAAAGAAAATGATAATAACCCTTTAACCCACCATAACCTTGTGATGAATTTAAATGAAAATGTCCTTTTTTTAAGCATAGAATGTACAGTTTACTTAGTATTATAAATATCTGGTAAATTATGCATTTTGCATAGAGGTAAGATTAAGGCTTAGAAATATCTATATTTTTAGCATTAATGCAGAAAATTATGGAAAATGACTCATTTGATTTGATAAATTAGCCTTTTACATTTTAGAGATGGCACCCAGTTACACATATAAAGACAAAGCACAACCAGCTTTCTGACATTCACCTCTGATTAATGCTTGTTAAGAACATTCATGACTTTTATGGTATTTTAAGAACCATGTGTTACTTCATCAATTAAGGGAAGACCTTTCTGGAAAGCATTATTACATTTCTTATGTAATGTTCCGCACATTTTATCTTCACTTTCCCACTTTGTCTCTTCAAGGTCCACTACCTGATGGTGCTATCTGCCAACTGGGCCTATGTGAAAGATGCATGCCGAATGCAGAAATATGAGGACATCAAATCCAAGGAAGAGCAGGAACTGCATGACATCCACTCAACCCGCTCTAAAGAGCGACTCAATGCTTACACATAAAACTAACCTCCCACATCTTTGTAACATTTCAGTTCTTTGTTGTTTCAACTAACAGCCTCCCTTCCATTGTAAAATGAAAATTAAGTGCTTTTTCCTAAAGATAGGTTCATGCCACCTATCTACATAACCTTGATTGACCAGCACTTGGCATCTTCACAGTGGTCTGTGTGACAATGTCATATAATATGGAACACCCTTATAGTCTTTCCTAAATTGTCATAAGGTGACTGGTTTCTTAGATAAAGAAAATTAACTTAAATAAAAGATGTTTGTTTCCTTTTTTTAACCACTTTATATGTGTTTTGCATAAAACATTTTGCATTGTTTCCTATGTTTTTAAGAGAAAGCTTTTTATACTTTTTAGTTTTGAGTTTCAAAAAAACTACTTTTACCTACAGGTAAACGTCAAAGGGATCGTTGTACAGAAAGCATGTACGATAATATGCTTACTGCTCTAAGTTCTAAACCATGCATGGACTGTTCAGGCTTCTTAGTAGTGTTTTGGTCCTATGAGTAGTCATAGGTGTAATTTCTGTTTGGCAGGTTTAGAGGTGCTTCTTTATTGGTGTTATGTATCAGTATTAATGTATGCTATTAGAACCTCAGTTTTCCAGTTCTGGCAACTACAGTGACATAGTCATCTGTATAACTTGTGAGCATGCATATTGTGAGGATAGTGCATGGGCACGTCCCATATAAATGACATCTTATGCCCAGTTTTAATCAATCATGTAAGTGGTGTTTAACCAACCGATAATCTATAGCTGAAATCCATATGTAGGCAACTAAGTATTATTTTACCCTTGCTTTTTTATATTTGTTGTAAAATAAATGTCATACTATCAACTGAAATCAATGTTTTCTCACATATTATTTCATGAAATTGTCAAAAATGTGAAATAATTCCTGGGTATACAGAATTCTAACTCTTACTAGCTGTGGACTTCTATATGTAGTTCTACTTTGAGATCATTCCAGCAAACCAATGTACTGTATATATTTTTTCAGTGAAACTCTACATAGGGTTTTCATATAACAGTGTTACTGGACCAAATTTGTTGTTTCCATCTGTTCTGCCTCTTGGAATGCTCTGGGAATGCTGTGAAGTGTCTTTATAACATTCAGGCAAGAATTTTGTCAATGGTGAAGCAAAATCTTGTATTGTTTTGTGCACTTTATTGAATTGTGTGACCGTTCAGTGTTAGTGCATTGCTTATTTTGATAGACCTTGGGGTTAATTCATCACTTTTTCTTATGTTCTGTATATTTCTTTACTTTACGCTTGCATTGACAATTTTTTAGCATTTTGCACTTATAGTAATGGAGTAGCTGTTGGTGGAAAAATTTAGTAAGTGACAATATTGGACTATGGGGTGTTGCATTGTACACATGGACTTTTATCCCTATACATGTAAGTGACCATGTAGATGCTCTTGCTTCGATTTGTATTGAAATTGTCATAAAAACAGAAATGTGTTTTAACATATACACTTGTGGTATTTAGCAGTGTGTGTGACCTTTTCATCATTCTGCACAAGAAAACAATCAGCTTTGTTGCAGTGTCTCTCTTGGGCTCGACCACTTTAGCTTCACTTTACACAATGGGATAATGCATGTTAATACGCAAATCTGTTTCCTGGTTGTTTTCACACTTAGTTCTAGGCTTACTTCTAGCTTTTCTTTCTTCTAATTAAAATGGCAAAATAAATTAACATAGCTGTGTTCATTAGACAGCCTGCCTTCATTTTCCAAACCTAGGAGAAATAATTTAGAGTTCCCTTCTTCGTGGATTCCGAGATCTTGAAAATATTTATTGTGTGAAAGTTGAGACTATAAGGGTACGTTCACACTAGCGTTGCGCCGCCCTGCGTCGGCGACGCAACGCGCGACGCATCGAAAAACGCGCGCAAACGCGCGCAAAAACGCGCGCGTTTTGCGACGCGTGCGTCGTTTTTGACCAAAATCGGACGCACAGAAAATGCAACTTGTAGCGTTTTCGTGCGTCCGACGCCAGCGTCGGAAACGACGCACGTGGCGAAAAACGCAACCAAAAAGACGCACGCGTCCCCTATGTTAAACATAGGGGCGCGTCGCCGCTGCGTCGCCGACGCAACAGCGGCGCAACGCTAATGTGAACTTAGACTAAGTGCATAGGAGACACAATCGCTTTATATAGTTGACCAAAATGCATCAGAACAAAGCCAAATCAGTTAATTAGAAAATCAGTACCAATATTAAATGATCATAAAACAACTAGTTTCTCAGTATCCCCATGACCAATCTATAAAGTTTAATGAATTGAAAACACCATAGAAAACTGAGTATGAACAAACCTTATCTGATCGCTTTTTATGTACACCAAAGTCAAAGTCCTGCAAAGCTACGCACTGCAGATCCCCCCAAATGTATATATTATGCTTCCCTAAAGTGAAGACAATAGTTTTGTTGCCGGATTACTGTATGATAGTTCCAGTTGGGTGGTTATTGCTTGACCAACTCATGCCAATTTATGGAACCCGAAATCTATAAAAAGCTGAGTAGGAAAAAACCTTATGTGATTTCTTTATAAGTATTCCAAAATCAGAATACTACAAAATTAGAAAGCCCCAACAATCTATACATTGTACTTCTCTACAGTGAAGACAATATTTTTGTTGGCCGATTTCTAGCTATAGTTGTGGTGGTTAGAGTTGGGCACTTGGGTTCACATAAATTGTGATACTCATAACTGTTGTTCGCTTTATGCTTATATTAAATTATTAGAATGTAAAAAAACTAAAAAAAAAAGTCAATATATTCTCAGTAATGTAAATGGATCAACCTTTAGCAATTGGTTTGTAGAGAAAATATCATTCAGCTAGCGACTTTGCGGTTAGAACTGAAATCACTTTTTTGACTGGTTTGTAACTTCTCCCTCATGCATAAGGTTTCCCTCACATTGAGCTGTTAGAACGGTTCTGAATTTTATCCCATCATTCCAACAGCAGCATATGAGGATTTTTTTGTGAAGCATTTGTAGATAAGAGTAGCTGGAATATAGGAGAGGCCACACATTTCAGTCCAAAGTAAGTTTACAAATATTTTTTTAGTAAAGATAAAATGTATAATTCAGATTAGGTAAAAATGAACAAATTAAAAAAAAAAAGATTTTTTTAGTTTATTATGAATTCATCCATTGGGTTATGGTTTCAAGTAACATATTTTTTGATTTTACACAGGAAATGCGGCAAGTTGTGTGTGTTTTAACCTGTTTATAAACCACGAAAAAGAGAATGACTTGTAAGGAATCAGTTAACAATTGTATTAATTTCCCCCAAGAAGACATTTTTTTATCTAATATTGCTTATTCATGATGGGGATTTTTGTAAAGAAATTTGCATAATGCTAGTATAGTAACTCGTTGCATGCTTGAACATCTATTAGTGATAGTTAGATTTTTTTTTTAGCAACTGTGTCCGTCAACAGTTCTCAAATTTGTGCAGTATTAAAAAGAATCTTTTCAAAAATATTCTTCTAAACCTCTTCTAAATTCTATATTGTAGTGTTTCAGTTTTGTGTCTCAAACAGTTTGTGATTTTTAAACAAATGTCCTATGGATCAGTGTAATAATGTTGATGCTTTTTGGCTTTCCTCTGGTATTAGAGTTTGTATTTTCACAAAGAATGCTTTGTAGCAGGCATTATAATTAATCTGTTTTGTACATAAATGTGCCAACAGCTTCATGGTGGCGTTTTTGAAATGTAGAACAAAGTGCTTGCAAAATGTAATAAACACACTTGTGTACTTTGTGTATTTACTGGTAGTCACTGCTTGTTTCTTTTACACAATGACACCATTGGAGATGTCAATCAATGTCATGTTTGTATTCAAAATATATACATGGTATTACTAATTGTGACCCGTGGTAAATTTAGAATTGAAGTAACATGTTGACATATGCTTCTGGTTACAGGCAGAATTTCTATTTTAATAAGATCTATTTTACCACAGAAAAAAATTATAAAACACTTGGTGTTAATTAAATATGGATTTCTAGGTAGACATAACGTTACAACTTTTTGATAACTGTTTAGGTGTTTAAATACCTTTATAAAAAAGTCTAAATTTAACATTCTGCAAACTCATCTGTTAAGGTACCTTCACACTGAACAATTTAACAACGATATCGCTAGCGATCCGTGACATTGCAGCGTCCTGGATAGCGATATCGTTGTGTTTGACACGCAGCAGCGATCAGGTTCCTGCTGTGACATCGTTGGTCGGAGCAGAAAGGCCAGAACTTTATTTCGTCGCTGGATCTCCCGCAGACATCGCTGAATCGGCGTGTGTGACACCGATTTAGCGATGTCTTCACTGGTAACCAGGGTAAACATCGGGTTACTAAGCGCAGGGCCGCGCTTAGTAACCCGATGTTTACCCTGGTTACCCGTGTAAATGTAAAAAAAAACAAACACTACATACTTACATTCTGGTGTCTGTCCCCCGGCACTCTGCTTCCCTGCACTGTTAGCGCCGGCCGGCCGTAAAGCACAGCGGTGACGTCACCGCTCTGCTTAACGGCCAGCCGGCACTCACAGTCAGTACAGGAAGCAGAGTGCCGGGGGACAGACACCGGAATGTAAGTATGTAGTGTTTGTTTTTTTTTTACATTTAAATGGTAACCAGGGTAAACATCGGGTTACTAAGCGCGGCCCCGCGCTTAGTAACCCGATGTTTACCCTGGTTACCAGAGGACTTCGCATAGTTGGTCGCTGGAGAGCTGTCTGTGTGACAGCTCTCCAGCGACAACACAGCGACGCTGCAGCGATCGGCATCATTGTCTAGATCACTGCAGCATCGCTAAATGTAACGGTACTTTTAGCTTAAAACATCCTGATACTCATGCACAAAATACGCACTTCTTTATTACACTATCAATAGGGTGCAATGCTATGACTCCATCAATCTTTAGAGAAAAGTGGCATCAGCTAAGAAATCACTGTTTCTAACAGTTGTCGTAGTTAATGGTTGAAAGGTTATTTTGTCAGCACTCTGGATGGATGGAGATTAGAGAATCGATTTGCTGAGTATCAACTTTGAGTCATTTTATTAAGCTTGCAAATTCGATTTGGGTCAATCGCTAACAAACTTCCCTACCCGATTTCACACTGTATAGAATAGTGCATCATAGGGTACTTAGTCCACACTATTTTGTTTAAAAAAGCATAAAATGCCATCCCACATGACAAGGTGTACCCAATCAGATTGACTTTACAAAAAAAGTATCTTCTGAACCAGGTTTTTTCATTTACAAAATACACTTGAAGATTTTCAATTCCATTTGAAATGAAACAAAAAAATAAATTGGGTAATTACAGGAGTTGAAAAAAAATAAGGCTTATCTTTACCCCATCAGCAGAACAGTAAAATATACCAAAACAGATCTATCTTCCTGACACTAGGATCTCTGATGCAAGGGGCTTAACAAGGACCCAGTGAAGATAACAGAGGGGCTGGGGAAGAGGACTGGTGAGAACAATTGATAGTTAAACATCTCAAGGAACATTTTTTTTGGGAACAGACATACTGCTTGAGAAGTCAGTCTAATCCATTAACCTTTCACAGTCTTCTGGAGTCAAATAGGCCATTCCTCCAGACAACTAAGTGAAGCAGAAATAAGTTTTAAATAACGGACTATCTTTCATTCCCACAACAGATTTTAATGCCTTTGAGTATATAAAGTAACACTTTAAATGAGAAGACTTTATAACCTTGCCGATGAAAACCATAATGATAGGAGAGAAGGCCCATTCATAAGTTTAAAAAATAACAGTTCTAGAACACCCTCAATACAGATTGACCTTTCATCTATTATTTTTTAAGTGCAAAAGCTTTTTAAGGAGTTAGAGGTTCTCAAAAACAGTAAAATCTCTGTGAGACATAATCTAGCAAAATCTGAAATACAACGTCAAAGGTTTAATTGTGACCAGGTGGTCATTTTCAAGAATAGACAAAGGAGGTAACATGGTTGTCATGAGTAACACTGATCATCACCGAAAGTGCTGTACCCTTTTCAGTCATAGGGAAGGCTACCAGAAACTGTCTTTCCATCCCATAATGATGTTTTTGAATGAGTTGAAAGCTCTCCTGACAGATGGCCTAACATACAGTGTTATTGTTAAAACTTAGTTTGACTTCCTGTTACCATGGCATTGCATTATGGTAACTTTTTACTGCGTACTTAAAATCTACAAAAAAAAATCTACAAGGATCTTAAACCACTTGAAAGGTAGACGTATTGCTTCCGTGATAGGTAGTTGGACTCAGAATTTGAGAATACATGTGGACAGAATTTTAATATCCTTTTCAACATCACTAAACTCATATACTACGAACCTACTTAGAAAGTTAGAAGGCTTGATGTTAGAACCTGTTGCAATACTTGCCAGCATAAATGTGGAAGCTCTCTACTCATCAATTCCAGATGAGAAAGGCCTAGACGCTGTGGAAAGTTATTTAAAAAGTAGAAGATGCCAATTCTAAAATACACAACGTTTTTTGTACTAAAAAAGCTTCAATTCTGCCTCACAAAAATGTGTCTCTCTAACAGGAAGTGCTTCCACCAGCTCAAGGGTACAGGAATGGGAAAAAACCATAGCTATTTGGTGATGGGCCCATCATCTTAAAGGCTCAATATATCGATGATCTTCTATGATTTAGGCCTCCATTTCATATTTGAAACATTTTATTGTTTCTTGATATTCTGATTCATAAAAGTGAAAAGGGGGGCTTACATCACAGACCTACAGGAAACCTATGGCTCCTAACTCATTATTTGGATAGGAAAGTAGCCATCCCATTCCTTTGAAGAAAGGCATCCCGAATTGTGGATTCAAAGAAATTGATTAGATGATGATACATTTAGACGACAATCAGGGGACATAAGGAGATTTATCGAGAGATGATATAAAACAGATATCTTAGAGAGGGCCTATAGGGAGACAGCAATAAATGACAGAACTTGACTGCTTATTACCACCCCAAAAAAGAGAGGATGACAACATTTTGATTCATTATGACTAGTGCAGCTGAGGAGGTAAGAGCTACACTACAAAAATACTGGTCCATTCTGCAAATGGATAAAGACATTGGGGACTCCTTTCCCCAGATAACATAAAAAAGGGATGTCACTCAAAGATGGATTGATCCATAGTCATTACATGCCTGTTGATCATAGCACTTGGTTATCTTCCAACATAAAGGAATGTTTTAAATATAGCAAGTGCGTGGCCTGTAATTTGATAACAACATGTAAAACTTTCAGAAGTAAGGTAATGAAAGAGGTTTTTTTTACAGCAGATCGTTCATCAGCTGCCATACAAAAGACGTAATTTACAAGGCAACATGATGTTGTGGCCTAGAGTACATTAATAAAACTAAATGGGAGTTCAGGAGAAGGATAGGAAACCACCTATGTGACATTGCTAACAAAACCAATAGCCAGATACAAACATGGTACATGGAGGATGTAATTGATCATTCAAATGGGGATTACTGGGATAAATAGATATTACAAAATGAAACCAGATGGATTTTTTGTTTAAACACTACTACACCGTCTGGCTTAAACGAACTGACCTTAAGCTGCTATTTCTAAGAGCAGAGTTTCTTTAGGCGACATTATACAGGATTTACAAGGTGCCAATCACTGCAGTATGGTAGGTTCCAGCACAATTGAGGCTGTGTAGGGCAAGTCAGGCACATGTCCATTATTATCTGCAAAAACTCTTTACCCCTTGTCCCCCAATTTATATCTATTTTATCTTTTATTTTTATCTCCATTTCTAACATCATCATAGTGGATTCTGATATCCAATATGTTATTATCAGTCTCAGAATTTATAACAAATATGTTTGAAGTGAGTTTGGTGGGTCAATACAACAGAAAATACCCAAAAGTGACACCATTCTAAAAACTGCACCCCTCCAGGTGTGCAAAACCACACAGTTTATTAAACCTTCAGGTGCTTCACGAGAACTAAAGCAATGTGGAAGGAAAAGATGAACATTATACTTTTTTCACAAAAAATTTACTTTATTAACAGTTTTTCTTATTTTCACAAAGGTATCAGAAGAAAATGGACCAGAAAATGTATTGTGCAATGTCTCCTGAGTACGCCAATACCCTGTATGTGGGGGAAAACCACTGTTTGGACGCATTGCAGGGCTCAGAAGGGAGGAAGGACGGTTTGACTTTTTGAATGCAAAATTGGCTGGTATCAATGGTGGCGCCATGTCACATTTGGAGACCTCCAGATGTACCTAAACAATGGTACCCCCCAATTCTTACTCCAATCTTAACCTCAACACACCCGCTAAAACTAATCCCATCCCTAACCATAACATTAACCCCAGCACACCCCCTAACCCTAATCCCAGCCCTAACCATAACCCTAACCACAAACCTAACCTTAACACACCCCTAACCCTAATTCCAACCCTAACCATAATCCTAACCATAACCACAACCCTAAACCTAGCCCAGCCTACCCCTGGTATCCGAGACACCGGAGAAATTCCAACTCTGGGGGGCACTATACACTAATTTCTCAGCGCAGTTAAAAAGCAGCGCTGAGGCATAAGTACCCTTAACTGCCTCTGTTAAAAGGCTTATCGGCAGTTTTTAAGGGGTTAATGGTGTTGCAGCCTCTTTAGCCTGTCAGAAAAGATGTATATATACTGACAGACCATGTGACACTTAGATTGCGCACAAGGTGGACTTCCTTTTACTAAGCATGTTACTTATGAAGGTAATTTCTTACAACAGAAATTTTTAGGGGCTTCATCTCAACAACAGGGATGAATACATAAGCACATTCCAATTTAAATTATTTGATCCTATAAACTTAAATTTCTGCCTATATTTTTCTCACTTCTCCAACTTAGAATATTTAGTGCTGATTAGTGATGAGCGAGTATGCTCGTTACTTGAGATTTCCGAGCATGCTTGGGTTTTCTCTGAGTATTTTGGGCATGCTCAGAGATTATGTTTGAGTCGCCACAGCTACATGATTTGCGGCTGCTTGACAGCCTGAATACATGTGGGGATTCCCTAACAGGCAACTCCCACATGTATTCAGGCTGTCTAGCAGTCACAAATCATGCACCTGTGGTGACTCAAACATAATCTCCGAGCATGCCCAAAATACTTGGAGAACACCCTAGCATACTTGGAAATCTCAAGCAACGAGCACACTCGCTCATCACTAGTGCTGATGCATCACAAACAAATCAGATGGCAAAAATATTTAAACATAGGTTGCAATATAACAAAATAGATAAAAAGCCTATGGGGTGAATACTTTCTCAAGCCATTGTATGTTGAGGTCACAATGACATTAATAAGGATGGTTTTGCATCAAAGTATGAAGGTTTATAAATGAGAAAAAAGAGCACTCAGGTAAAAATAGTAACACCAAGAAATTGTATTAATAATGCAACAAAACGCATATATAAACAATATACCCATCAACAATTGAACAATAGCAGGATAGAGACAGGGAGGCCAGGGGATGCATCATTGCAAATGCCCATGTAAACATTAGAAATTTAAGTAAAGTGCCAGTGCAAGACACGCGTTTCGCATGTCAAATGCACCGCTTTATCAAGGGAAGTGTAAGTATGAAGCATACAGGACCTTTTATGGCCATGTGATAGGACATGTGGTATCCGACTGGCCAATGATGGTGGTTATCACGGCGCATGCGCACCGCCCAACACCAGCTCCAGCCAAGAAGGAGAGTGATGGGGTGCTACGCCAGACCTGAACCCAATCGAGATGGTTTGGGGTGAGCTGGACCGCAGCGTGAAGGCAAAAGGGCCAACAAGTACTAAGCATCTCTGGGAACTCCTTCAAGATTGTTGGAAGACTATTTCCGGTGACTACCTCTTGAAGCTCATCAAGAGAATGCCAAGAGTGTGCAAAGCAGTAATCAAAGCAAAAGGTGGCTACTTTGAAGAACCTTGAATATAAGACATAATTTCAGTTGTTTCACACTTTTTTGTTAAGTGTATAATTCCACATGTGTTAATTCATAGTTTTGATGCCTTCAGTGTGAATTTACACTTTTCATAGTCATGAAAATACAGAAAAATCTTTAAATGAGAAGGTGTGTCCAAAAATTTGGTCTGTACTGTATTTTCTGGAGTGGGTATTTGTCTTTGCTCTGAAATTGAATTTGACAGGATTTTTTCATTTTGAATAGTTTCCTTTTTAAAAACGAAGCTGGATTAATTAAATTATTTAAACTTTAAGCATATTACTGTTATGAGTCTTCTACAATCCTATGCAACTGTGACTTGAACTAGACTATTACAACCATGACAAACCAATCTCACAAAAAACATGGGAAAAATTGGACAATGCCGTCAAAATTCACATTTTAAGTGATTTGATTATTTCTAGTATGGAGAGATTCAATTGCAGTTGCACAATGGAGTCCAGAATAAAATGTATTAATACAACTTTAATAATGTGAAGGTACTTTACTTGGTGGTTACAGGTAAACTCTTGTCAGCTATACAGTATAGTCTCTTCACTTGGCGGTTACTATAAAATAAAAAACACAGTTATGGCTCTTGGAATAAGGGGGGTCAAAATGAAAGCACAAATATGAAAAAAATCGCCTGGCCATGAAGTGGCTGATATATAAAGAGCCTTTGAAGGTAATGGCATATTAATCTAAAAAAGTTAGAAAGCATTAAGTTTTGTGCCTTAGAGTTGCTATTTATTGTAGAATTTTAACTTTCCATGTCTGAATTTGCATACAATGTATGATCTTTTTATGTAAGTAAAATCAAATGGTCCACATTTTAGTTTATGCTATCGAAAAGCCAGCATAAACATAAGTCTCTCATACATCTTAGTTGGCTGTCAGCTAAACAATGATTGTGGCGATCATACAGATGGCAGCTATCTTGACCCTGCCTCCTATACACCGGAGTGCTCATCCAAAATGCAAATCCCAGTCCGGCTCCACAATTGCAGCCAAATATATTACTCTCTGAGATGCTCTAGTGTTTCAGAGAAAATATACTTTGATGATCCGAATGGGGACCATACATGGAAACTGGACCAGCTCTATGTGATATAACTTTAAAAATTAAGCAAAACGTAAAGAATCAGGCTCAAATACTACAGCCACTAAAATGAAGAAAATTGCTCTAGAAAAGTGGACCTTAGCTCTTAATTCATTTGTTTTTTCTTTTTTGTCTTATGGTAATTGTTGCCATTTATTATGCCAAAATCTTCAAAATGGCGCACATGGTTCATGAATTGTGTGCAAAGGCAAAAAAATGGTTTTTATTTTTATCTTGTCTTTTTAATCCAAAAAGATGCATATTTCACAAAATGGAGAAAAACTTCCTCCAAAATACCTGCCATGAATAAAATCAATCCAGTAGTGAACTGAAATACGCTTGCACCAAATTTACCCTTTCATGACATTGGGATTTTCAGTTTTTGTTTTTTTTTTGCTCCCCTTCTTCCCTTAGCCATAACTTTTGTTTTTCTGTCAAAATGGCTGTGTGAGGGCTTGTTTTTTATGGGATGAGTTCCAATTTTGAATCACACTATTGTTTTTACCATATCGTGTGCTGGAAAATGGGGAAAAAAATTCAAAGTGCAGTAAAACTGCAAAAAAAAAGTGTAATTCCAAAATAGTTTTTTGCTTTTTTTTTTTACATGTTCACTAAATGCTAAAAGTGACCTTGACCTGCCATTATGACTCTCCAGGTCATTATGAGTTCACAGATGCCAAACATGTATAGGTTCTTTTCTATTAAGTGGCTAATTTATTTTTTAAAGTTTGCAAAAAAGCGCCATTTTCCAAGACCTGTAGCGTCTCCAATTTTCATTATTTGAGGTTAAGTGAGGGCTTATTTTTTGTGCTCCGAGCTGCCCTTTTTATGGATACTATTTTGGGGTAGATACAATGCTTTGATCGCCCGTTATTGCAATTTTGCGGTGATCAAACAAACTTATTTCAGGCTGTTTACCAATCGGATTAATTCTTTTAATATTTTGATAGATCGCTCTTTCATGAGCAAGGCAATAGCAAATATGTGTATTTTTGATGATTTTTGTTTCATTTTGAATGGGGTGAAAGGGAAGTGATTTGAACTTTTATACTTTAATATTTTTAAAAACTTTTTTTTTTACTTTTTACTTGTTTCAATAGTCTCCATGGCAGACTAGAAGCTGCAAACATGTGGTCACCTATGCTACATATAGCAGGCTCCAGCCCTGCTATGTGTAGCTAAAATGATCATCTGCTAGGAGCGCCAGACTCTGAACAGCAGATCGGCAATGACAACCACAGAGGTCTCCTGCAGACCCTGTTTTGTCATGCCAACCCATCGGCACCCCACAATCATGTGACATGGGCACCGATGTTAGAGATTAATGATGTTCTTCTGGCGCGACCATGTTAAATGCTGCTGTCAAAGATTGACAGCAGCATTTAACATGTTAACAGACATGGGTGGATTGCAAATCCACCCGTGGCTGTTAGAGGAAAAAATCAGCTTATGAAGTCAGCTGACATGTGCCGGAAAACATGTGAGTTCAATGCTGAGCCTGCATGGAGTGCAAGTACATGACCTATGACGTATTTATTTATACTTCACAGGTCATGAAGGGGTTAATGACATTTTCAAAAGTCACAATTGATGAATCAGAAAAAAAAATCTGGAAACCCGAAACTCCACTCACAATGGTCAACATTAAATAATAATAGGCAAACACCTTAAACAGACTTTTAAAAAGATGCAAGTTAGAAAAGGTGCAGCTACACCCACAGCCCAGTCACTCAGGAATACTGGGTCTTGCCTCAGTAATGCAGAGACAGCTTCTAATTATGGAAGTAGACATGACATCACTGGACATCAAAGGCAGCTGCAGCCAGGAGTCACGTGAAGGGGATGAATGGAGAGCAATAGAGCCGCTCACAGGAACATTTGGAAACGCAATGTATTTGAAGAAAGCCTTATTTCCAATGTTTATATCCATTTGCCCACTACACATTGTACTAGACAACCTCTAACACATATGGCTGACTTTTCAGCCTTTGGTCCTTTGGTTTTCTTAAAAAGGTCATGCATAGCAATTGACTGCATATACATCCTATAATTGGTCTGTGGTTTTGTTGAATGTGATTAGTCTGTTTTTTTTATCTACCTGAATAGACAAATACATTTGTAGGTATATACCGTATTTATGCATTGAATTGTCATTTCCTTCATTGAATCAGATTTACGTAGCCAGTCAACAGCATTGTTATTCTCTTGGACTTTAGCACTATAAATGGATGATGGCTGTTGTAAGGGAGGCCACAATAGGGTCATATAGGGTTATCCCACATTGAGCAGGGGCGCCTCATTGTCTTATTGGGATGCCATCCTCCAAGGTCTGGTAGGGCTAGTGAGAATAAAATAACCCCCCACTCCCTCTATATTTTTGATCACTTTGATTGACTCATGGCAATCTAGCTCTTAAAACATTAGACTTTATTAATTTTCAAGTTAAAATCATAGTATTAAATACAAATGTTATGTATCTATCACATACAGCCTAGACTATGTGTAATAGACACATGACACTTAAGAAAATATACAAAGAGGATACAAAATGGGAACAAAATAATATGGTATACACAATTACATATAATAAAAAGGAATAACGAAGAGACTTACTTAACCTGATGGTGCAGATATGGTTATTTTTTTATGGAAGGAGCCCTCCGATCAATAAAATGACCATTCTCACAGCGAAATGTGTCTTACCGAATGAACAAAGACAGAGACACAAACTTTCATTTTTATTAGCTCAGTGCTACTCCCACATACACCCTTTAAGCACACATGGGGGCTACTGGCGGGATGTGCTAGGTCCTTCAGAATCCAATGAGATCTCCAACTTACAGGATGTCTTCGCTCCTGGAGGTACCAGGTGGTAGATAAAGTTGTCATGTTTGCTATCATGAATAGCAGCATCCATTGAACCAATATTAGATTAGATGGACTCTAATGGCCATATGGTGATGTACGTGAATGCATGATGCTCGTCTTTTCACTACACTGCCGAAAATATACAGTATTTCACATAAATATCAGATTGATGCAAAGCCACAATATTCCTACCTGGACACCACAAGTCTCAGAACAATCCGTTAATCAGAGGAAGCTCTTTCATGGGGAAATATATTTCTCTGCCTCTGTATAAAGGAATATAGTAATAAAATTTAGCACTCCAGGTAGTGATACAAAAATAAATTTATTTCATATAATATCCACTTCGTTGCAAAATAATTTGACGTTTCGGCCCAAAACCCTTCCTCAGAACTGCAAAAAAGTATATTGCTGAAAGTATACTAAGATATACAAATTTATCAAACAAAAAATAATAATAATAGTAGCCATTTTTAAGCGCCATGATCAGAAAGAAATAGAAAAAAAAATAAAAAAAATTGATTATTTCATCCTAATAAATGAATAGAAGAGGTAAAGACAAACACTATGAAAAATTATTAGGGAATATAGGTAGTGGTATAGCAAATGTTTAACAAGAAATGAATCTATGAAATGAATCCACACCACTCCAAGTTTCCGTATAGTTAAAAAACCTTTGTACTTTATTTCTTTCAATGTGGTATGGACATTGTTACAGAGGGCAGTACATTTGCAGAAATTGCCGGTACAAGAAGACCGAGAAAATATCCAGGCTTACCAGCATAAGATCATGGAAGAAAGTTCATATTTATGCAGTGCTGGAGAAAAGGATTTTGGTGCAAAGGGGAGAGCGCTGTCCGAACAAGTGCCATGTGTGATTTTATAAGGGGCGCAGAGCATGATGACTGCTCGCTTGTGTTGCATTTCCTAGTATGATGACTGCCGGTTACTGCGGATCATGTGTTCACATGACAGGAAGTGATGAAATTAAAAGAACATGTCACCATACAGTGCAATTATTTTGAAATCCAGTATGCCAGCTTCTGGGTATGATGGATCACGTGTTCAAAAAGCCGGAGGTGATGAGATTGCTAGGTGTCGAGTTCCCGCCACTGTTCAGGGGGAATCTCAAACCATGTCCACTGCGGTCTCCCATTCTTCTCCAGCCACAGTGGAACCTGCTCAGTGGACACATCGGTCCCAGCTAGGGTTGAGCAACTTTTCATTTTTTGAGGTCGAGTCGGGTTTCACGAAACCCGACTTTCTCAAAAGTCGGGTCGAGTGAAATCGGCCGATCTTATTGAAAAGTCGGGGTCGGGGATCGGCCGAAACACGAAACCCAATGCAAAGTCAATGGGAATTTTTTTTTTTATATTTGCTTCAGCGCGATATAGCAGAAATGCCGGTAATTCAATTGCCGGCTTTTCATTTCTCCTGCCTAAACCTGACATGATATGAGACATGGTTTACATACAGTAAACCATGTCATATCCCCCTTTTTTATGCATATTACACACTACTAATGTTAGTAGTGTGTATGTGCAAAATTTCGGCGCTCTAGCTACTAAATTTAAGGGTTAAATCGCGGAAAAAATTGGCGTGGGCTCCCGCGCAATTTTCTCCACCAAAGTAGTAAAGCCAGTGACTGAGGGCAGATATTAATAGCCTGGAGAAGGTCCATGGTTATTGGCCCCCCCTGGCTAAAAACATCTGCCCCCAGCCACCCCAGAAAAGGCACATCTGTAAGATGCGCCTATTCTGGCACTTGGCCACTCTCTTCCCATTCCCGTGTAGTGGTGGGATATGGGGTAATGAAGGGTTAATGTCACCTTGCTATTGTAAGGTGACATTAAGCCAGATTAATAATGGAGAGGCGTCAATTCTGACACCTATCCATTATTAATCCAATTGTATGAAAGGGTTAAAAAACACACACACATTATTAAAAAGTATTTTAATGAAATAACCAAGAAATAAACACAGGTTGTTTTAATATTTTATTGCTCTCTCAATCCACCTGAAGACCCTCGTTCTTTAACAAATTAAAAATAATAAACCAACAATATACATACCTTCCGTTGATCTGTAACTTCCCACGCTGTAAATCCATCTGAAGGGGTTAAAATATTTTACAGGCAGGAGCTCTGCTATAATGCAGCTGTGCTCGTGCCTGTAAAACCCCAGGGAATGAAGGTAATGTAGGTCAATGACCTATAGTTACCTTCAGTCCCGGTGATGCGCCCTCTGCTGGATGTCCTCAAATGACCTCGAGCGTGGGAAATTTCCTGGAAAGCTCCCAGGCTTGAGTTCATATGAGGACAACCAGCAGAGGGCGCATCACCGGGACTGAAGGTAACTATAGGTCATTTACCTACATTACCTTCATTCCTCGGGGTTTTATAGGCACGAGCACAGCTGCATTATAGCAGAGCTCATACCTGTAAAATATTTACAACAAAATATTACAACAACTTGTGTGTTTATTTCATTAAAATACTTTTTAACCCCTATCTGACCTCGGATGGGATAGTACGTCCGAGGTCAGATCCCCTGCTTTGATGCAGGGCTCCGCGGTGAGCCCGCATCAAAGCCGGGACATGTCAGCTGTTTTGAACAGCTGACATGTGCCCACAATAGGTGCGGGCAGAATCGCGATCTGCCCGCACCTATTAACTAGTTAAATGCCGCTGTCAATCGCAGACAGCGGCATTTAACTACCGCATCCAGCCGGGCGGCCGTTACATGATCGGGGGTCGGCGATGCGTCTCCATTGTAACCATAGAGGTCCTTGAGACCTCTATGGTTACTGATGACCGGTGGCTGTGAGCGCCTCCCTGTGGTCGGCGCTCACAGCACACCTCCATTTCTGCTACATAGCAGCGATCAGCAGATCGCTGCTATGTAGCAGAGCCGATCGCGTTGTGCCTGCTTCTAGCCTCCCATGGAGGCTATTGAAGCATGGCAAAAGTAAAAAAAAAAAAGTAAAAAAAAAAATGTGAAAAAAATAAAAAAAATATAAAAGTTTAAATCACCCCCCTTTCGCCCCAATCAAAATAAATCAATAAAAAAATCAAATCTACACATATTTGGTATCGCCGCGCTCAGAATCGCCCGATCTATCAATTAAAAAAAAGTATTAACCTGATCGCTAAACGGCGTAGCGAGAAAAAAATTTGAAACGCCAGAATTACGTTTTTTTGGTCGCCGCGACATTGCATTAAAATGCAATAACGGGCGATCAAAAGAACGTATCTGCACCAAAATGCTATCATTAAAAACTTCATCTCGGCACGCAAAAAATAAGCCCTCAACCGACCCCAGATCACGAAAAATGGAGACGCTACGAATATCGGAAAATGGGGCAATTATTTTTTTTTTTTTTTTTTTTTTTTTAGCAAAGTTTGGAATTTCTTTTCACCACTTAGATAAAAAATAACCTAGTCATGTTAGGTGTCTATGAACTCGTACTGACCTGGAGAATCATAATGTCAAGTCAGTTTTAGCATTTAGTGAACTTAGCAAAAAAGCCAAACAAAAAACAAGTGTGGGATTGCACTTTTTTTTCAATTTCACCGCACTTGGAATTTTTTTCCCGTTTTCTAGTACACCACATGCTAAAACCAATGATGTCGTTCAAAAGTACAACTCGTCCCGCAAAAAATAAGCCCTCACATGGCCAAATTGACGGAAAAATAAAAAAGTTATGGCTCTGGGAAGGAGGGGAGTGAAAAACGAACACGGAAAAACGAAAAATCCCAAGGTCATGAAGGGATCAATAATGTGTGTGTTTTTTTAACCCTTTCATACAATTGGATTAATAATGGAGAGGTGTCAGAATTGATGCCTCTCCATTATTAATCTGGCTTAATGTCACCTTACAATAGCAAGTAACTGCAAATCGTCATACTAAGAAGCGCAACACATGTAAGGAGCTGGTAAGCTCTGCGCCCATTATAAAACCACACATGTCACTAGTTTGGACAGCGCTCTCCCCTTTGCACGGAAATGCTTTTCTCCAGCACTGCATGTACATGAATTTTCTCCCATGATCTTATGCTAGTAAGCCTGGATACTTTCCAATATGAATTTATGAATGCTGCTGTTACCTTGCCATTCTTAACTTTTACAACTGAGTAGCTGTACACTGTTTCTCTTTCACAGCTTGTCTGCAGCTACAACCCCTGGCCAAAATTCTGTAATCACCGGTCTTGGAGGATGTTCATTCAGTTGTTTAATTTTGTAGAAAAAAAGCAGATCACAGACATGGCACAAAAATAAAGTCGTTTCAAATGGCAACTTTCTGGCCTTAAGAAACACTAAAAGAAATCAAGAACAAAAAATGTGGTAGCCAGTAATGGTTACTTTTTTTTAACCAAGCATAGGGAAAAAATTGTGGAATCACTGAATTCTGAGGAAAAAATTCTGGAATAATGAAAAACAAACAAACAAAAAAAAACACTCCAACACATCACTAGTATTTTGTTGCACCTCCTCTGGCTTTTATAACAGCTTGCGATCTCTGAGGCATGGACTTAATGAGTGTCAAACAGTACGCTTCATCAATCTGGCTCCAACTTTCTCTGATTGCTGTTGTCAGATCAGCTTTGCAGGTTGGAGCCTTGTCATGGACTATTTTCTTCAACTTCCACCAAAGATTTTCAATTGGATTGAGATGCGGACTATTTGCAGGCCATGACAGTGACCTTGTGTCTTTTTTCAAGGAATGTTTTCACAGTTTTTGCTCTATTGCAGGATGCATTATCATCTTAAAAAATGATTCATCATCCCTAAACATCCTTTTAATTGATGGGATAAGAAAAGTGTCCAAAATATCAACATAAACTTGTCCATTTATTGAATGTCAGGTAAAGGCCATCTCCCCAGTGCCTTTACCTGACATGCAGCCCCATATCATCAATGAAATTTGCATGTTCTCTTCAGGCAGTCATCTTTATAAATCTCATTGAAACGGCACCAAACAAAAGTTCCAGCATCATCACCTTGCCCAATGCAGATTCGCGATTCATCACTGAATATGACTTTCATCCAGTCATCCACAGTCCATGATTGCTTTTCCTTAGCCCATTGTAACCTGTTTTTTTCTGTTTAGGTGTTAATGTTGGCTTTCGTTTAGCTTTACTGTATGTAAATCCCATTTCCTTTAGGTGGTTTCTTACAGTTTAGTCGCAGATGTTGACTCCAGTTTCCACCCATTCGTTACTCATTTGTTTTGTTGTGCATTTCCTGTTTTGGAGTCATATTGCTTTGACCCCTTCATGACCTTCAGATTTTCCGTTTTTCCGTGTTCATTTTTCGCTCCCCTCCTTCCCAGAGCCATAACTTTTTTATTTTTTTGTCAATATGGCCAAGTGAGGGCTTATTTTTGTGGGACAAGATGTACTTTTGAATGACATCATTGGTTTTACCATGTTGTGTATTGAAATGGGAAAAAAATTCCAAGTGCGGTGAAATTGCAAAAAAGTGCAATCCCATGCGTGTTTTTTGTTTGGCTTTTTTGCTAGGTTCACTAAATGCTAAAACTGACCTGCAATTATAATTCTCCAGGTCGTTATGAGTTCATAAAAAAATTCCAAACTTTGCTTTAAAAAAAATTGCACCATTTTCCGATACCCGTAGCGTCTCAATTTTTCATGACCTGGGGTCGAGTGAGGGCTTATTTTTTGCATGCCAATCTGATGTTTTTAGTGATACCATTTTGGTGCAGATACGTTCTTTTGATCAGATTCATTCTTGTGTATATTTGATTTTATTTTTATTGTTTTATTTTGAATGGGGCGAAAGGGGGGTGATTTAAACTTTTATATTTTTTTTATTTATTTCATATTTTTTTAAACTTTTTTTTACATTTGCCATGCTTCAATAGCCTCAATGAGAGGCTAGAAGCTGGCACAACTGGATCGGCTCTTCTACATAGAGGCGAAGCATAGATCGCCTCTATGTAGTAGAATTACAGACTTGCTATGAACGCCTACCACAGGGTGGCGCTCACAGCAAGCCAGCATCAACAACCCTAGAGTTCTCAAGAAGACCTCTGGTTGTTATGGCGACGCATCGCTGACCTCCGATCATGTGACGGGGGTCGGCGATAAGCGCATTTCCGGCTGCGCGGCAGGAAGCGGTAGTTAAATGCCGCTGTCAGCTTTTGACAGCGGCATTAAACTAGTTAATAGCGGCGTGTGGATCGCAATTCCACTAGCCGCTATTGCATGCACATGTCAGCAGTTCAAAACAAAGCAGTTCAAAAATGTTCAAAACATTTTTGTTTGATAAATTTGTATATCTTAGTATACTTACTGCAATATACTATTTTGTAGATTTGAGGATGGCCTTTGGGCCAAAATTTCAAATTATTTTGCAACAAAGTGGATATTTTATGAAATAAATTTTTTTTGCACAAGTACGTGGAGTGCCAAATTTTATTACTATATTGATTGAAGTGGATTCCTATTTGTGGACCTTAAACACGCTGACTGTGTGTTAGGAGTTGAGTTTCCTCTGCTGCACAGGGGGAATCTCAATCCGTGTCTGCTGCGGACTCCCATTCTGCATCGGCCGCAGTGGAGCCTGCTCAGCGGAGACGTCGTTCCCAGCATCTCACTGAGACTGATTCTGTGCAAAGGGTTACTACTGCCTCTCCTGGCTCTGCTATTGTACCCTGCACTGATCTGCGGCGAGCAGGCTTTTCTGGAACTAAGTCCTACTTTGCACACACTGAGCATGCCCAGGGCAAGATCTCTCAGTGGAGATCTAGGGTCACATGCTAAGGTACTGCAGCGACTTCCATTGGTCCTTCTTTGAAAGGTCCTATACGTGCTGCAGCTATTTAAAGGGACACTGTCACCTGAATTTGGAGGGAACAATCTTCAGCCATGGAGGCGGGGTTTTTGTGTTTTTGATTCACCCTTTCCTTACCCGCTGGCTGCATGCTGGCTGCAATATTGGATTGAAGTTCATTCTCTGTCCTCCGTAGTACACGCCTGCACAAAGCAATCTTGCCTTGCGCAGGCGTCTACAATGGAGGACAGAGAATGAACTTCAATCCTATATTGCAGCCAGCATGCAGCCAGCGGGTAAGGAAAGGGTGAATCAAACACCCGAAAACCCCGCCTCCATGGCTGAAGATTGTTCCCTCCAAATTCAGGTGACAGTGTCCCTTTAAGGCTCGCATGGCCGCACGGCCATGCGCTTGTATCCTCTTATGTTATGTGCTTTGCGCCAGTGTGGTCATGTGTTTGAATGTGTTCAGGGACCTGGCTGAAATAAGCCCCTAGAATGCTGGCACCTCTGGCGAGGAGATTGTGTTTAAGTGTGTTCAGGGACCTGACTGTAATAAGCCCCTAGAATTCTGGCACCTCCGGCGAGGAGATTGTGTTTAAGAGTGTTCAGGGACCCGGCTGAAATAAGCCCCTAGAATGCTGGCACCTCCAGCGAGGAGTTTTGTGTGCATGCATGACCACTCACTGCTCACATCTGGGTAGTTGGCCTGTGCCTCTGTGAAAGTCTAACAGGGCACAGAGCTTTGCCTTCTCGGCTGCTCTGTGAAGCTAACAGAGCTGGTTTATACCGCCATATAGTGCCGCCATTTATTTTGCAGCAGGTTCTTTCCTGCACGGTGGATCCCGGGTTGCGAACGCACCAATCCCACTTAATAAATATATTCAGTGCGTTCCACCAACCCTAACACTGTGCTGCATAGCTTTTTTTATACTCTGTAATGGAATCTCAGACTGCTGTCTTTTTCCCAAAGAATTTCTCTGCTGTAATTACCTGGAAACTGCAGGAGGCCCCTACTTTAATAGAGGTGGAAGTGTTAGCTATCTCTTTACTTCCTCAGTTATAATTAGTTTCTGTCTCCTCTAGATATAAGTAGTTTCACTCTTCTCAGCTATAATTAATCCCATATGTTCAGTGTGAGGGGACATATCCCCTGTCTGGCGATGTTTTATGGATTTTTATCTTTTCTCTATGACATGTTATTGGTGCTCGTCAATAGTTTAATATTAGAATACATTCAATAACTAGTGCACATAGTGAAATAAATAGTGCATAAATAGTGAAAATGGTAAGAAGAATTAAATAATAAAAAAAAGTAGGAACTGGTATTTAAAGTAATTGGTAAACAAATCTCTTTAGAAATAAAGATATGTTTCTGTACTACCTATAGTATGCTTTTTTGTCTTTTTAGGCTTATTGATTGTTCATTAGATGAGCAATCAATACATGGTAAACAAGTGGCCTTTAAGTGCTTTCTACATTGATTTAGCCTCACACTAAATATATTGCAGTTTTGTTAAAACTACACAGGAATTAGAATACTTTAAAGTTGACTTATAAACATTTTCAAGCTATCGTATAAAAAGCATATAATTAGTAGTTGTATATAGCTTTCATAATTAAAATGGAAAGACAAAATAGGCCCTGATTAATCATGGGGTTTATGTCAGAATTCTGGCTTAACCCCTCAGTGACAAAGCCAATTTTAACCTCAATGACCAAGCCCCATTTTTCAAATCTGATCAGTGTTACTTTATGTGGAAATAACTCTGGAATGCTTTTACATATCCCAGTGCTTCAGAGTTTGTTTTTTTCATGACACAATGTGCTTTATGTTAGCAGAAAATTTAGATGGATACTTTTTTTGTGAAAATTAGTGATGATGAGCAGACTTGTGGATGTTAGCATTTGCTGGGTTTGACGAAGCTACAGTGAAAAGTTTGGTTCAGGACCGAACTTGACCCTGTACCCAATAAAAGTCAATGAGGACCCGAACTTCAGTACTTTAAAATGGTTGTAAAATGGTGATAGCAAGGGCTAGGGGGCTGCAGAAGGAAGCTAAATGGAGGTAAGTGCAAGACATGTGCCCTACAAACCAATCTGTATAAGAAAATTACTTAAAATAACATAAAAAAGGAAAAATTATTATCTTAAACTGGGAGGTGGAGGCTCAAGTGGAGCTGGAGGTTGAGGAGTGGTGGTGATGTAGATGGAAGAGGCAGAGTAGGCGGAGGTACCCAACACTATTTTATTTTTATTTATTTGTTTTGGAGTACTCTAAAAACAGGAAGATTAATAATCTTCTGGCCTCTCTCTCTGTAGACAGGCCGTTCAATACTCTGCAATTTTTGGGGTTAAAAAATAATGCAGAGCGTCAAATAGGAGATGTGACCATGTTGTGATTAAAAACACCTGTGGCTAAAAGGCGGTGTCCTCAGTCAGAAGGCTAATGAATACAAATTTCAAAACACTGACCATCATATCCAAACACAGTGTAAACAGGTGCTGAAACTAGAGTCACCAACTCATATACATACAAACAAAAAAGGCAGTACTCTGTAATGCCATAGCATGCAAATATGAAATATGAAAATTTAATTACATTACTGTATTAGAAATATGAAAAATTGAGAAGTCTTAGAGCATAAATTGGCCAATTCATGTGTACCTGGAAGCCACGTTAAGGCATTTCTCATTTCCAGGACCTAGCAATGCCTTTCCTCTCCTAGAATAAAGCCTTCATCTGTATGGGAACATGAGTCCTCTGTTAGACTAAAATCTATATCTCTGTGGAGGGGTAGTGGTCCTGCTGTGATTAAAACACCTGTGGCTAAAAGGCGGAGTGCTCAGTCAGAAGGCTAATGAATACAAATTTCAAAAACTGACCATCACATCCAAACATAGACTAAGTGTGAAGTGCTGAACGTAGAGTCACCAACTCATATACATACAAACAAAAAAGGCAGCACATCATGTTCCCATACAGATGAAGACTTTATTCTAATAGAGGAAAGGCATTGCTAGGTCCTGGAAATGAGAAATGCCTTAACATGGCTTCCAGGTACACATGAATTGGCCAATTTATGCACTAAGTTTTCTCAATTTTTCATATTTCTAATGCAGTGATGCAATTCAATTTTCATATTTCATATTTGCATGCTATAGTGCTGCAGAGTGCGGCCTTTTTTGTCTGTAGTCTGAGGAGAGACTGGAGGGGGTGACTAGGTGAGCCCCTGACATTTCACAAGAGCCCTTGAGGGTGGGGTTAGGCTTAGCTTCCGATGAACACCAGGTGCTACTTCAGGACAGACCATGGATGCATGGCAGCTGACCCCCAAGGGACTGGTAGCTTGAGGAAGAGGAGAACTGTTGCAGGTAGGCAGGCCCTGGCGGAAGCGGATTACTATGGCTGATACACAAGTTGGCATGGCAAGTGCAGATGGATCTAGCTGATGTACAGATTAGCACAGCCGGTACAGGTGGGTCCAGATGATATTCAGATTTGCACAGATGGTTCAGGCAGGACTGGCTGATATGCAGAATTGCACGGCAAGTACTGGTGGATCTGGTTGCAATACAGACTGACAAGGCACATACTGAAAAACCACTAAATAAAATTAGTGCCATAGTCCAAAGTAATGCGAATAATAGAAAGTTTATTGAGGGAAAACAACAAAGCATGCCTCTGTACAAATCCCTAGTTAGACCGCACATGGAGTACTGTGTCCAGTTTTGGTCACCGGTGCTCAGGAAGGATATAATGGAACTAGAGAGAGTACAAAGGAGGGCAACAAAATTAATAAAGGGGATGGGAGAACTACAATACCCAGATAGATTAGCGAAATTAGGATTATTTAGTCTAGAAAAAAGACGACTGAGGGGCGATCTAATAACCATGTATAAGTATATAAGGGGACAATACAAATATCTCGGTGAGGATCTGTTTATACCAAGGAAGGTGACGGGCACAAGGGGGCATTCTTTGCGTCTGGAGGAGAGAAGGTTTTTCCACCAACATAGAAGAGGATTCTTTACTGTTAGGGCAGTGAGAATCTGGAATTGCTTGCCTGAGGAGGTGGTGATGGCGAACTCAGTCGAGGGGTTCAAGAGAGGCCTGGATGTCTTCCTGGAGCAGAACAATATTGTATCATACAATTAGGTTCTGTAGAAGGACGTAGATCTGGGGATTTATTATGATGGAATATAGGCTGAACTGGATGGACAAATGTCTTTTTTCGGCCTTACTAACTATGTTACTATGTTACTATGTGGGCTTAAAAATGGGGGGTATGTGACAGCATGCACATGGCAAAGAGGCAGGTGGCCACCTAACACATAATCTGGATATCTATTCTCAGATAAAACACATCAGGCTTGAAGTATATGTGACACCATATCGACAATAATATAAATGACAGTGCATATAAATAAGACATGCCGTATGGAGACACGTTACACACATACCAGTATATGTCAGGAACCACGCTGGCCTTATACACCCCAACGCACGGTTCGGTACTAGCCTTCTTCAGGGAGCGTGACAAAAATGATGCTTCTAAGGATTTATAGTTACCGGGTAGCTGCTACTGACCAATGCGCAGCCTGCACCGATGACGACGATCATGCCTGCCAGCGGCGGGAGACACGGGCCCATGTCACCCAGCGCAGGACCGCAGACTGGAAGTAATGGAGGAACAACCTGCAGACTGTGCATGGCCGGAAATGCCGCTGGCAGGCGTCATTGGTCAGTAGCAGCTACCCGGTAACTATAAATCCTTGGAGTCATAATTTTTGTCACGCCCCCTGAAGAAGGCTAATACCGAAACGCGTGTTGGGGTGGATAAGGCCAGCGTGGTTCCTGACATATACTGGTATGTGTGTAACGTGTCTCCATACGGCATGTGTCTTATTTATATGCACTGTCTTTTATATTATTGTCGATATGGTGTCACATATACTTCAAGCCTGATGTGTTTTATCTGAGAATACATATCCAGATTATGTGTTAGGTGGCCACCTGCCTCTTTGCCATGTGCATGCTGTCACATACCCCCCATTTTTAAGCTCACATGCTTTGTTGTTTTCCCTCAATAAACTTTCTATTATTCGCATTACTTTGGACTATGGCACTAATATTATTTAGTGGTTTTTCTTATGTTAAACAGTAGTGTGTCCAGCAGCACATTTCCATTTTGCAGGCTATATATATATGGGATATTTCCCTATAAGAGCATGATTTTACATCTGTGTTTGCAACTTTACCTGCTGTGTTTGCCTTATTTTAAGGCACATACTGGCAAGGAGGTTAAGGACAGACAGACACTAGTGAGAACTAGCAGACTGGGACCTGAAAACTAGGAAGTGGGTTTGGAAACAGACTAACAACATTGCACAGGCTTCTCCCATATGGTGGCAGAGTGCCTTAAATAACAAGTAGCTCCTAGCCATTGGCTGGTGACACTTTAGAAAGGCATGCACTGTCCATTTAAGAGGGCAGGACCACTTGCATGCCCTAAGCACTGGCAGCCATGGTCCTGTGAGCCATGCTCTGACCCCAGGCAGCAGAAGAGACGGAGGAGGGAATGGGGCAACGGTGGTGAGTTAGTCGGCATCCCTGCTGGGGGAAGAAGCACTGTGCAGGGACGCCGGCACTATAGAGGTGGTTTTAGATTGGTTGACTGAGAGTGCCCTAAGTTCCTTTGTCTTCCACCTGTTCACCTGCTGATAGCGCTATCCCTAAAGCTAGGGGGCGCTCTAGCAATCCCTGCACCCAGGATTAATTCTGATGGTGAAGACACCAGGGCCACGTGCCTTGCTGAGCTCCTAGATCATCCCTTATTTGTCCTCTTCCCACCCAGGACAGTGGTGATTTGTAGTGTACACAAAGAATGCATTAACCAGACAAACAAGGCAAGACGTACAGGAATAAATGAAAATGCCAGTCATACAAATATGGTCTCACAAACAACAAATTGGAACACTGGCAAGAAAAGTAAGGAAAAATCAAATAGATGAGGACGAGGATTTGCACACAGTCAAATAACCAAATCAACAGTCTTCTGAACTAGAGATGAGTGAAGCCCTGAATGTTCAGGCTCGGCAAACAGTTAAAAAAAAGGCTTGGTTTGGGTATTCCAGCCTGAACCCCATTCACTTGAATGGGGGGTCCTGAACATCCACTGTTTGCCACACTGTCATGTGCATGATAACATGGCAAACACTGCCTCTGATAGGCGCTAAGATCATTACCGCCGGTCAGAGAGCTGCGGGTCCCACGCTGTCAAACCACAGGGTGTTCCCCCAACTGTGATTGCAGTGATGCTAATAACAGCAGGCTGCTGTTATTAGCGGCCTGCTGCCATAATAACAGCTAATGCAGTTGGTGGCTTGTGTGAGTATTTAGATGCCACCTGCGCTCTAAATAAATAATTAGAGAAAAAAACAGCATGGATTCCTCTGTATTTTTGATAACAAGTCAGGCAAAACTGACAGCTGCGGCTGCAGCCTTCAGATGTCAGCTTTAGCAAAGTTGGTTATCAAGAATAAAGTGGTCCCCACTAGGGTTGAGCGACCTTTACTTTTATAGGATCGGGTCGGGTTTCACGAAACCCGACTTTTTCAAAAGTCGGGTCGAGTGAAATCGGCCGATCCTATAAAAAAGTCGGGGTCGGGGACGGCCGAAACCCGAAACCCAATGCAGTGCATTGGGTTTCCATGGTTTCCAGGGTCTGAAGGAGCGGAAACTCTCCTTCAGGCCCTGCGATCCATATTTTAGTGTAAAATAAAGAATTAAAATAAAAAATATCGCAATACTTACCCTCTGACGCGCCCTGGTACTAACCGGGAACCTTCCTCCTTCGAATCAGCGCTTCCAGGACCTTGCGGTGACGTCGCGGCTTGTGATTGGTCGCGCGGCCGCCCATGTGACCGCTCGCGCGACCAATCAGAAGCCGTGACGTCACCGCGACGTCACCGAAGGTCCTGCAAGCGCTGATTCTTAGGAAGGAAGGCTGTCGGAAAGAAGCAGGGCGCGTCCGAGGGTGAGTATATACCTAATAGGAATATACTCACCCTCGGACGCGCCCTGCTTCTTTCCGGCAGCCTTCCTTCCTAAGAATCAGCGCTTGCAGGACCTTCGGTGACGTCGCGGTGACGTCACGGCTTCTGATTGGTCGCGCGCGCGGTCACATGGGCGGCCGCGCGACCAATCACAAGCCGCGACGTCACCGCGACGTCACCGCAAGGCCCTGGAAGCGCTGATTCGAAGGAGGAAGGTTCCCGGTTAGTACCAGGGCGCGTCAGAGGGTAAGTATTGCGATATTTTTTATTTTAATTCTTTATTTTACACTTAAATCTGAATTCCGATACCAATTCCCGATATCTTAAACATATCGGGAATCGATATCGGAATTCCGATTCCAGATTCAAAAGATCGCCGACTTCATGGCCGACCCCACACAGAGGTCGGGTCGGGTTTCATGAAACCCGACCTTGCCAAAAGTCGGCGACTTTTGAAAATTTTCGACCCGTTTCGCTCAACCCTAGTCCCCACGCCATTTTTTAAAATTATTTAAATAAATAATGAAAAAAAACAGTGTGCAGTCTCCCCATGTTTGAAAACCAGCCAAGCTAAAGAAGACAGCTGGGGGTTGGTAATGGGCCATGGATTTTGGCTTCCCCGGCCTAAAAATAGCAGCCCACAGGCGCACAGAAAAGGCGCATCTATTAGATGCGCCAATCCCGGTCCTTTGCCCAACTCTTCCCATTTGCCCTGTGGCAGTGGCAAGTGGGGTTCATATTTGTGGATTTGATGTAACCTTTGTATTGTCCGGTGACATCAAGTCCACGGTTTAATAACGGAGAGGAGTCTATAAGACGTCTATCCATTACTAATCCTATAGTTGTATTGTAAATTAACATACAGGGAGTAAAAAGTCTTTTATTTGAAATAAAAACTGAACACAGTTTTCTATTTTGATTTAAAAATAAAAACAGTTATACTCACATTAGACCCATTCCATTGAAGCCCTCATCTCCTGTAAAAAATAGAAAATAAAAAAAAACATATCCCTCACCTGCCCATTGTTCTGTCTAATGCCGCAATCCATGTTTGGGGATAAACAGTTTTCAACCTGGACGGTGCCGTGATGCGACCGTCCAGTCTGAGAACCAGTGGGGAGTGAGCTGCTGCTAGCTCAGCCTCGGTGATGTTATCAAGGTTACTGCTGGTCACTGAGGCTGCATTCCCAGCCGGGCCCCTGAACTTAGGGGACCTGGATGGTATCCCCGCTAGCACAATGAGAAACTCTCACGGTGCAGTGGTGAGTTCATCACAGTTCACTGGGAGAAATTTCTCATGGTTTTTTGGATTTACAGTACGGCTGGTCACAGTCAAAGCTGCGGGGTCACACTGACATCTTATAGCGTGTCCCCGCAGTGCTCTGCCCGACGGTAATGATCTTACCCCTATAAGAACTGGGCGTAAGATCACAGCCTTAGTGGAATCTCCATCACTTAACAAATTTTGTGGAAAATACTTGGGAATTCGAACGCAAATTCGAATGTGGAATGTTCGTGCTGACTTTGAGCTTATCGAACGTTTTCCAAACAAGTTCACTCATTTCTATTCTGAATAACACTCCAAATCCTTGAGTGCCAGAGGTGAGTATATAACGCAGAGGGGAGTGGCCAACACTAAATAGCTAAGACTATCAAAGCAGGAGAGCTCTAGAAGCTTTCAACTAAACAGATTACCCCTATACTGCTACAAGAAACCTGTACTGTTTAATATGATGATAAAGTGCTTCTCATCAGTACAGGAGTATGTGAAATCAGACACCACAGTCTTTTGGGACCTCCCTGTCAAGGTTAACCCGTTACACCATTGTAGTTAAAACAAGTAAAAATTATATGTTTGTTGAGTGCCATTGAGTGATTGCTATTCCTATTACACATAAATTGGAGGAATTGAAATGGGCACTGTTCAATCTCTGTAGGACTTGTGCTGTAAGTTAATTTTTCAGAGGATAAATCAGATAAATCATCATCAAGCTGTTTGATAACGGAAGTAACATCTCCCTAACTGACAACTGGGTAAATGTAGTGGCAGCTGGGTCTGAGGCGAAAAGCATTTTGGAACCTGTCCGACCCACCACCAAGGAGTGCTGGATGTTTCTCTGACAATGTGGACTTCTCTTCTTCCACCGCCTCTACATCTGCCTGTCTGTCTGTTAGCGAAACACCTGCTCGACCAACTTTAGCATAGCCTGGGGGAAAATACAGCAGTTCTGAAAATCATCTATTGGTGGGAAAATTCCTACACTGCGCAGGAGCTGTGGACAGGGATCAAAGAACAGACAGATGTGTGGTTGGTGCCAATAAACTTGAAGCCTGGCCTAGTGGTGTGCGATAATCTCATAGTAGCTCTGGGTCTAGACAGTGTGATATGCATCACTTGCCTGTGGAATGTGTTGAATTTGGTGATGCAGAGCTTCACCATGGAGGTCCACTTCAAGACCAACCAGTGAGTCTCCATGAGGCATGTGTGCGCAGTGTTGTGCTGCTTTGAATACTACATGAATATGGCTAATACTGATGCTATCATCACCGTTACTATGCCACGTTTATCCTCCTAGAAAAACAAAGCTTCAGGTGATGATGAATGAGGTGGTGGCATAGGAGGAAGGGGGGATGATGAGGAACAGGAACCATTTACACCATTATCAGGCCAGGCGTCTAAACATGCCTTGGACGATGTGTTCCTGTGCCAAAAGTGGGCAGGTACGCAAATGTCCAGGCAGTGGACAGTTTTGGAAAGATGAGTAGGAGTGTGAGAAGGAGTATGAGGAAAAACCCTGTTCACAGCATGATGGCACTCAAAACAGCTCCCAACTGTCATAATCCATTTTTGGATTTTTTGGCAACTCTTGTTCTTTTTTTGGTTCCACTTTTTTCCTATCTGTGTGGCCTTCCTCTGCCCAATACTATCACATTGTGTGTGTGTTGCGGTGTCCGCTGACTGACCACCCATTGGGTCGCTATACGAATTGTGACATTATCACCAACCGTCAGATTTTTCCGGTGAACCATGGCTCAATTGCAGTTCTTTGCCCAACTGATCCAGACCCTCACTGATGAGTTTAAGGAGCTGCGCTCTCAGGTCATGCAGCAGCTTCAGCAGTTGTCGGGGTTCTGGGTCTCAGCTCATGTGCAGGCTCAACTGGAACCCAAGATATCACTCCCAGACAGGTTCTCTGGAGGGAGAGATAAATATTTGATTTTTCAGGAGACCTGTAAATTATATTTCAGGCTCCGCCCTCATTATTCAGCAAGCGAGGAACAGTGTGAGGGGAATATAGTCTCACTTCTCAAGGGTGATATCCAATCCTGGGCCTTTTCCCTGCTACCGGTTCATCATCTTTGCGGTCGATGGATGAGTTTTTCACGGCATTGGCGCTGGTGTATGGGGATCCTGATGGCGTCTCTCTGGCTGAGTCTTGTCTCTGCAAAATCAAGCAGGGGGGCCTGCCGGTTGAGGAGTACTGCTCAGAGTTCAGGAGGTGGGCCACTGACACACAGTGGAATGACCCTGCCCTTAGGAGCATTTTTGGCAGGGTCTGTCACCTCAGCTGCAAGATACTCTGGTGCCGTATGCTACTCCTGGGTTGTTGGAAGCCGCCATGGCCCTTGCTATCTGGGTGGATAGATGCCTCAGGGAGAGACATACACCAAATCTACCCCTATTGTCCATTCTAGGGAGGATACATCACTGCAGACGGATGAACCTATGCAGGTGGGAGGAGTCTCATCTCAAACAGGATTGCCTGCGATTTGCCGTGGTATGGGGGCATGTTTCTACTGTGGGCAGACTGGTCATTTCATCAATGTCTGCCCAGCTCGCGCCAAAGTACCTTCACCATCTCAAAAGCTGTGTACCCTTGGTCATGTGGAGGGAGGCATCTAGGGTGTGTATATTTCCTTTTTCTTTTCATCTCAGTGCTCCATCCCTGCTGAAGTGGTGGTTGGAGGGTAACTGATACTATACTTGTGCTTGTGGACAGTGGGGCTGGAGACAATTTGGTGGATTCTCGCTTTGTCCAGACCCATGGTCTGAGGGGTAGGATGCTAGCAAGACCCCTAAGCATTCAGGCAATTCATTCTGTCCCACTCAGCCAGGGGAGGGTGACACAAGTTGGAGATAATACAAATCTGCATATAGGGACTCATCATGAAGAGTCCCTGTCATGCTACGTCTTTGAGGGTATGCCAACTCCCATCGCCTTAGACCTTACTTGGTTGAAGAAACACAACCCGGTCATAGATTGGCGGTCCTGGGAAGTAGTCAGCTGTGACCAATCGTGTAAGGACTGCTGCCTGGGAGCTACAATCTTTGCCATCCTTCTTCAACCTACCCCTTAGTCTCCGGTGGGGTCAGCAGTGATGCCGCCAGGGAGTAGGGGCAAGACCCAACCCTCACCCCAAATAAACCCTGAGTCTCGAAGTCTTGTTAGGAGGAGGGGTCAGGGGAGGGTGGTGGTTCCCTCTGTGGGTAGAGGGGGTATGAGTTTGATGACACAAGGGGATGCCTCTGTTATCAGTTCCTCAAAGAGTTCACCATCTTGTGGCATGCATGGAAATAAATGTTCAGGTCCGGACCTGTGTGTGAATGAGTATGTGTGGGTGTCCCCTAAAAACATCAGGCGGAAGGATGTTCTGGGACCTGGAGTTCTAGGTTGATCGGGCCATATTGGGTGTTGGCCATTCTCAGCCCGGGGACTTTCTAGGTGCAGTTACCCCCAGTAATGCCCGTATACAGCACATTCCAAAGGTCGCTGCTCTGGAGATTTGTGGAGCCTCCAGAGCCTACATTATTGTCATCTCCATTGGGCTGTGTTTGCTGTAAACCTGAGGATCAGGTGATTGTAGGGGTGAACTCTGGTAGATCGAGGCATCCTCACCATGTGTCATTTTCTGGTAAGGTCCACTGATGAGGGTCCAGAGGCTCCTCATTGAAAGGGGATACTGTCACAATCCATTTTTGGTTCAACTTTGTTTAAATGTAGCTTTTTTTCCTTTCAATCTATCAGGGGTTGCTGTCACTTTTCCCCCCTGCTGGCAATCTGGTGTAACAGCAGTGTTGCTGAGTCATGCTGATGTGGTGTTGACCACTCCCACAATCCTTTAAATGGTCACCAGTTGCATCAGCTGTCTGATGGTGATAGAGTTTATCTTTGGAGACCAGCCTAGCAGTAACAGCTCTCTGGTGTCAGCTATTTCTGGTGTTTGTTATCCTGTTGCTGTGCTATCTGTAGTGTGGAGCTTGGCAGCGGTGTCTGAAAGCTAAGTGCTGTATTTTCCCCTTGTCCCTTTGGTGTTTGTCACTGTCCCCTGTGTGGTATTATCTGCAGTGGTAAGGCTAGTGCTCCTTGCCGGCCAGTGCACTAGCCAGGGCAGTATTAGGTGACAGCGAGGGCCACCAAGGACAGCTTGTTGTTGCCTATGGACAGCTTGGCACACATGAGGCAATACATGATGCTGTGCCACCATGCTGGATCTCTGCTGCAAGCACAATGTGTCACCTTTACTTCCGTTACTTGATCAGAAACTGCAGGAATACAAGCGTACGCTGGTAATGCACTATTGACGACATCCTCACCTGACAGTGGGGGCTCACTGGAAGCACAAGGGAGGGGAGGATGAAGTCGCCAACGCAGCTGGGGCACTGACAGCATCTAGGAAGGGATGGTTAGCGTGGTAGAAATGTGGACAACCTTACTCAGCACGTCACAAAATCCAGCACCACCATTTTATATAGTCCCTGTTTTGGTACAGTACAAACACGTTTTTATTACAGTACAAACAGAGGCTTTTTTTGCACAGAACTCCCAGATGCCTTTTGCTTAAGAAGAAATAGAGGCTTTGTGACAACACAGAGGCTTTTTGACCTAGTAGGCCCAGAGCCTTTTTTATACAGTTCAAACAGAGGATTTTGGGCCCACAAATGGGAAAGACAAGGCTGTATACTAGAATTTTTTCAGACACACCACTCACAAATAGACGACCGCAGAATGGCAAAGAGATGGCTCATGCCAATTTTTTAATTTCCCAGACTACTATAAAACACACACAGGTTTAAGAAAATTTATTTTTGGCCTAAAAATGGCAGTGACACAGCTGAGGCCAATTGTCTTTTTCTCAGACTACTAAAAAAACACACTGGTCCAGAAAAATTATTTCTTTGCAGTAGAAATGGCAACAAGATGGTTGATGCAAATTATTTATTTACCAGACTACTATAAAACACACATCAGTTTAGAAAAATTATTTATTTGCCCTAGAAGTGGCAACTAGATGACTGATGATAATGATTTATTTCCAAGACTATTATAAAACATACAACAGCTTTAAGGCACAGTAATCCCGCAGGTGGAGGGCAGAGTTCAGACAGCAGCTTTTTGGCATAGTACTCTCACAGATATGGGTTAATCAGCAGAAAAAGCTGCATCTTTGCAGAGTGTGTAGTCAGAATATGTCCCTCACTCCAGTGTGTCCTATCCCTACACTAATGAGAGCATAATGGCGTCTGCACTCGTGATCCAGTATCTATACAGGCTGAATCACATGCTAAGTAGGCCAATCAGAGCCATGCCAATATTTGACATGGCTGTGATAGATCATGAAGTGCTCAGTGCCTAAAAGCTTGTTGATTGGCTGCACTGTAGCCTTTCAACGAGCTTTATTAGACTGGCGAACCCGAACAGGAAACAGGACGTACATTAAAAGCCTGGTACAGACCTTTAACTTTACCGTTTGATCATCCCTATCAAAAATATATGAAATTTGCTGAAAGTTTTTTTTTTAAATTAGTGATTATCAAACCTTCATTGCTTATATCCTTAAACCACATAAAATAGTTCATAAAAATAGACATATGGGAAATGTCATTTTTCAAACATCCTTTTATTTCATTACAATTTTACAAGGGTTAAAATTTAGCTGCAATATTTAAAAATTTCTCAAGGAAATTTGCAAAATGTAATTTTCTACAGATCTATTGAGTTTTAACTATTTTAACCCCGAAGGTGGTTTGCATGTTAATGACCAGGCCAATTTTTACAATTCTGACCACTGTCAGTTTATGAGATAATAACTCTAGAACGCTTCAAAGTGGCCCAGAGAGTCTGAGAATGTTTTTTTATGACATTTTGTACTTCATGATAGTGGTAAAATTTCTTTGGTATGACTTGCGTTTATTTGTGAAAAAAAAATGGAAATTTGGCGAAAATTTAGAAAGTATCGCAATTTTCAAAGTTTGAATTTTCATGTTCCTAAATTACAGAGATATGTCACACAAAATAAATAATAAATAACATTTTCCACATGTGCACTTTATATCAGCGCAAGTGTGGAATATTTTTTTTTTTAGGAAGCTATAAGGGTTAAAAATTGACCAGTGATTTCTCATTTTTACAATAAAAATTTGCTCAACCATTTTTTTAGGGAACAGATCACATTTGAAGTAACTTTGAGGCCGGCGTCACACACAGCGTAAAACAATACGGTCCGTATATTACGGCCGTAATACGCTGAAAAGTCCCGAAAATAGTGGTCCGTAGCTCCTCCGTAGGCAGGGTGTGTCAGCGTTTTTTGCGCATGGCATCCTCCGTATGTAATCCGTATGGCATCCGTACTGCGTGGTTTTCTCGCAGGCTTGCAAAACCAACATACCGCTATAGAAGTGATCCATGTGTCCCAAAAAAAAATATATATATATATATACTGTCTATATATATATATATATATATATATATATGTCAGTAGACACATATATGTATATATATTAATATTTATTCCAGCGCTATACAGCTTGAAAGCCGGTAATTCAATTACATGAGAAATTGTATGGTATAATTTCTCCTGAGTACAACGATACCCCATATGTGAGATAATACTACTTTGAAGGCACAGTGCAAAGCTCAGAAGGGAAGAGGCACCATATTGGAGTTCAGATTTTGATGGAATGGTTTGAGGGTTCAATGTCACATTGGCAGAGCCCTTGAAGAGCCAGAATAACAGAAACCCCCTACATGTGAACTAATTTTACAAACTACACTCCCCAGTGAATTCTTTTAGTGGTGACACCAAATGTGCCTCACAGAATTTTTTACAACTGAGCGGTGAAGAAAGAATAAGTTACATTTTTACTAGTGATGAGCGAGTATACTCGTTGCTCGGGTTTTCCCGAGCACGCTCGGGTGGTTTCTGAGTATTTGATATTGCTCAGAGATTTAGTATTCCTCACCGCAGCTGCACGAATTACGGCTGCAAGACAAGCTGAATAGATGTGAGGAATGCCTGTTTGTTGGGGAATTCCCACACGTATTCAGGCTGTCCAGCAGGAATAAATCATGCAGCTTAGGTGAAGAAAACTAAATCTCCAAGTACTACCAAATACTCGGCGATCACCCGAGCAACAATGCTATTCGTTCATCACTAATTTTTACCACTAAAATGTTGTTTTAGCCCCAAGTTTTTAATTTTTCTAAGGGCTAATAGGACATTTTTTCTACAACAAAGGTCCATTTTTTCCCTGAGTGCACCAATATCCTACATGTAATCGGGAAATATTTTCAGGCACAGTGCAAAGCTCAGAAGGTACAGAGCGCCAGTTTTTACTGTTATAGTTTGCAGGTGCCATGACCCACTGGGAGAGCCCATGAGGTGCCAGAACAGTAGAACCACCCTTGAGTGACCCCATTTTACAAACTACACCTCTCAATGAATTCATCTAGATGTGCTGTGATCATATTGACACCATGGGTGTGTCACAGAATTTTATATTATTGGGCGGCACGGTGGCGCAGTGGTTAGCACAGCAGCGCTGGGGTCCTGGGTTCTAATCCCACCCAGGACAACATCTGCAAAGAGTTTGTATGTTCTCTCCGTGTTTGCGTGGGTTTCCTCCGGGCACTCCGGTTTCCTCCCACATTCCAAAGACATACTGATAGGGATTCTAGATTGTGAGCCCCATTGGGGGACAGTGATGATAATGTGTGAAAAACTGTAAAGCACTGCGGAATATGTTAGCGCTATATAAAAATAAAGATTATTATTATTATAGTGAACACAAAATAACTATATTTTCACCACCAAAATTTAGTTTTAGTCCAAGATTTTACATTTTCACACAAAAAGTGGTTTAAAATGGCACCAAACATTGTCCCACAATTTTTACTGAACTTGGCAATACCCCTTTTGTGGCTGTACAGTACTACTTAGCCATATGGAGAGACTCCGGAGGAACAGATCTCTATTTGCCTCCTTGAGCGCAGATTTTCCTAGAACAGTTTGTGGACTCTATATACAGAACCCCTAACTGCCAGAAGAGAATAATCCCCCCTCAAGTGACCCAATTTTGGAACCTAGGCCTGCAATGAAGGTTACCAAGTGAAAATTGCAAACTGCCGTTTGCTGTAGTGAGCAGTACGTTGCATTCACCAGTACATTATGCCCAGCCTGTGCTTCTGGAGATATGCACCCATAAGATAGGCAGTTTAGTACACTAAGAAGGGAGATGGCATTTGGATTTGGGAGCGCAGATTTTGTTGAATTTCTTTTGTAGGGTTATGGAGCCATTTCACTTTTTCAGTGCCTTTGTACTACAAGTAACATGGAAGCCATAATAATCTTTATTTTTATTAATAATCTTTATTTTTATATAGCACTAACATATCCCGCAGCGCTTTGCAGTTTTGCACACATTATCATCACTGTCCCCGATGGGGCTCACAATCTAAATTCCCTATCAGTATGTCTTTGGAATGTGGGAGGAAACCGGAGTGCCCGAAGGAAACCCACGCAAACACGGGGAGAACATACAAACTCATTTCCTAAATAATATTTAATAATAATAATACAATCTCCTTGCAGATGGTGTCCACGGTGGGATTAGAACCCAGGACTCCAGTGCTGCAAGGCTGCAGTGCTATCCACTGAGCCACTGTGCTACCCATAGCTTCCTATATTTCCGTTAACAGATGACAGACCTGAGTGGGGACTTGCTTTTTTTGTGGATTGAGTTGAAGTTTCATTGGGAACATTTTACATAACGTTAGGGATCATATTTATTCGGCGCTCTAAGCTGACCAGTTACTTTGGGGTTTCCATCTAAATCTCTGAGTGACATGATTCAGATGAAACCGCTGAGGGAGCCATTCACTATAATGAAGCAGCAGAGTTCCGACTGGCCTCTATTCAACAGTGTCCTTCTTTTCCGAAGTGCACAACTGTGTTCGACGGCACTTTTATGCAATGCTAAAAAGATGGACACAGTGCTTCAATCTGCCTCATTATAGGGAATCTTCCACCAGAGGTTCCATCTGAATCACATATTTTAGAGATTTACATGGAAACCTCAGAGTAATTGCTCAGTGCAGTCGCAGGATAAATGTGCACTGAGCCTTACTGTCATCTTTGGGAGGCAGAATGGAAAAATATACAGCTGGTGAAAAATTATTATTATTTATTATTATAGCGCCATTTATTCCATGGCGTTTTACATGTGAGGAGGGGTATACATAATAAAAACATGTACAATAATCTTAAACAATACAAGTCACAACTGGTACAGGAGGAGAGAGGTCCCTGCCTGCAAGGGCTCACAGTCTACAAGGGATGGGTGAGAATACAGTAGGCAAGGGTAGAGCTGGTCGTGCAGCGGTTTGGTCGATCGGTGGTTATAGGCTTGTCGGAAGAGGTAGGTCTTCATGTTCTTTTTGAAGGTTTAGATGGTAGGTGAGAGTCTGATATGTTGTGGTAGAAGGTTCCAGAGTAGGGGTGATGCGTGAGAGAAATCTTGTATACGATTGTGGGAAGAGGAGATAAGAGGAGGGTAGAGAAGGAGATCTTGTGAGGATCGGAAGTTGCGTGCAGGTAAGTATCGGGAGACGAGGTCACAGATGTATGGAGGAGACAGGTTGTGGATAGCTTTGTATGTCATGGTTAAGGTTTTGTACTGAGGTCTCTGGGCAATGGGGAGCCAGTGAAGATATTGACATGGAAGAGGAGAGAGGCTGGGGAATAGATGGGGGGGCAGGTGGATTAGTCGGGCAGCAGAGTTTAGAATAGATTGGAGGGGTGCGAGAATGTTCGAGGGGAGGCCACAGAGTAGGAGGTTGCAGTAGTCAAGGCGAGAGATGATGAGGGCATGGACTAGGGTTTTTGCAGATTCTTGGTTAAGCAATGTATGGATCCGTGAAATATTTTTGAGTTGAAGGCAGCAGGAAGTGGAAAGGGCTGGGATATGTGGCTTGAAGGAGTGATCAGTGTCAAGGATTACCCTGAGGCAGCGAGCTTGTGGGACTGGGGAGAGTGGGCAGCTATTTACTGTAATGGATAGGTTTGTTGGGGGGGTTGCGTGAGATGGGGGAAAGATGATGAATTCTGTTTTGTCGATGTCAAGTTTCAGAAATCTAGCGGAGAAGAAGGATGAAATAGTGGACAGACATTGAGGGATTCTGGTTAGTAGGGAGGTGATATCTGGTCCAGAGAAGTAGATCTGTGTGTCATCAGCATACCAGACACGACGCCCATCGGACCAGAACAGAACCGGGACCACCCCTGGGTGAGTATAATCTAACCTATTTTTCTCATCTTTCAGGATACATCGGGGGCTTATCTACAGCATTACAGAATGCTGTAGATAAGCCCCTGATGCCGATGGGCTTAGCTCACCTTCGATTTTGGGGGTGACAGGTTCCCTTTAAAAAGTGAAACTGGATCCCACATTTTATTTCACAATTTCTCCCAAATGTGGTAATACTCCAAATAACACCAGAAAATGCCGTTTGGTCACACGGCAGGTCTTATTAGGAAGGAGCAGTCTTTGAAGCACAGATTTTGCTAGAATAATTTGCGGGCATCAATTGTGGAGGCCCGAATGTGCCAGAACATCAGAGAAATGACAAAAGTGACCCCACTATAAAAATTGCATGGATCAATAATTCATCTATGACTACAGTGACTATTTTGGGCCCACAGGTGTCTTTACATTGCAATTCTATAGAAAAAAGCATAGCGTGGATGTTACAAATATGTCAGCTCAGTGCCAATAGATTGTACCCATCTTGTGCTTCTGGAGACAAGCAGACTGTAAATTGTTATTTGGGCTATGTCGGCTACAGTATTTTGAAACATGTTGTTGCTTACTACAGTGTAGGCTCAGAAGGAGGGGGCATTTGGATTTGAGAGTAGAGATGAGCGGACTCGTTTGGAAAAAATATGTCAATCTCAAAAATCAGCACGAATTGTACGTTTGGATTCGTGTCCCGAGCTTTTTTTCTAAAAATTGGCAAAAGTCTGCCAAAGTTCACTAAGGGTACTTTCAGACATCAGTGTTTCCAATGCAAAATGTCCCGCACATGTGCACGTTCACTAAGGGTAATTTCAGACATCAGTGTTTCCAAAGCAAAACGTGAGTCAATGCACACTCATGACTCACGGAAGACATCCCTGTTTCATCAGTGTGACATTGAGTGGGGCCTGGAAATCAGCGGTACTGTTCACGTTGTTCTTTTGCACCGGGTGCTGAAGAAGACAGCTCTCATCACTTTCCCTTGCTCACTCAGTGAACAGCGCTAGCAGGGAACAATGTTGAGATATGTATTCAACTGATAACAGCGAGAGCAAGTGTCAGTTGATGGGAGTATTCATCAGCTGCCACATGCACTATAAATAAATACATTTTAAATAAAAAGGGCATGGGTTCCCCTGTATTTTTGATAACCATCAGCAAGGCAAAACTGACAACTGTGGGCTGCAACCCTAAACTGTCAGCATTAGCAAGGCTGGTTATCAAAAATAGAGAGGTCCTTATGACTTATTTTTTAATTATTTAAATAAATAATGTAAAAAATTGACTTGGGGTCCTCCCCATTTTTGACAACCAGCGGAGCTAAGGGTGACTGCTGGGGGATGGTATTCTAAGGCTAATAAGGGGCCATGGATATGGCTCCCACCAGGGTCGAACATGCCGCATGTGCAGCCGGTGCGGCTTCACCTGAGCCGGAGGTGAAGGGTGGCTAATAATGAGGGCAATCTGGACCATTTCTTCTGCCCCGAGGGTCTGGGGGGCCCTAAACAGATTGACCTCATGTGCGGCGGGCAGGGAGTGATCCCTGCAGCTCCACTGCTTACACAAGAAAATAGCAGCGGAGCGAAGCTGCAGGGATCCGTGCTCTGTCTCCTGTTCACACTTCCTATCTTACACAGCAGCGCGACTGGAAGATGTCATCATTCAGTGTGCGCCTGTGCTAGAGAGAGGAAGCTGCCGGCGATGGTGATGCTGCGGCTACGGGAAATGTGCCATGTGAGTGGTGCTCTGTGTGAGTGTGTATGTGTGTGTGTGTGCATGCGTAGAGTTGAGTGCTGCTGTGTGTGCTTGTGCTGCGGCTGTCAGGAAGCGTGCAGAGAGGTGAGTGATGCTCTAACTCTGTGTGTGTGTGCGTGCAGAGGTGAGCGGTGGTGTCTGTAGGTGTGGAAAGGGCAATGGTGGAGGTGGTGGGGGGAGGCAATGATGGAGTGGTGGGGAAGGAGGCAATGATGGAGGTGGTTGGATGGGCAATGATGGGTGTGGTGGGGGAGAAAGCAATGATAGTGGTAGTAGAAATGACAATGATGGTGGTGGTGGAAAGGGCAATAAAGGGGTGGTGGGGGAGAAGGCAATGATGGAGGTGGTGGAAAAGGCAATGATGGGGGTGGTGGGGAGAAGACAATGGTGGAGGTGGTGGAAAGGGCAATGATGGGGTGGTGAAGGATAAGGCAATGATGGAGGTGATGGAAAGGGCAATGATGGGGTGGTGGGGGAGAGGAAATGATGGAGGTTGTGAAGAGGGCAATGATGAGGGTGGTGGGGGTGAAGGCAATGATGGAGGTGGAAAGGGCAATGATGGGGTGTTGAATGAGAAGGCAATGATGGAGGTGGTGGAAAGGACAATGATGGGGTGGTGGGGGAGAGCAATGATGGGGTGGGGGAGAGAATGATGATGGGAGTGGTGGGGAGAACAATGATTGGGGTGTTGGAGAGGGCAATGATTGAAGTGGTGGAGAAGGCAATGATGGAAGTGATGGAGAGAGCAGTGGTGGGGTGGTGGAGAGGGAAATGATGGGGGGAGAGGATAAGAATGGGACAGGTGGTGGAGAACAATGAGGTGTTGGAGAGTGCAATGATGGAGGTGGTGGGGGAGAAAAATGATTGGGGTGGTGGAGAGGACAATGATGGAGGTGGTGGAGAGGGCAATAATGGAGTGGTGGAGAGGACAATGATGAAAGTGTGGAATTGGGATGGGCGTAACGGGGACTTATAATGGACTTATAAACAGGAGGAGGGGAGAAAGACATAAGATATAGATGTGAAATTAATTGGGTAGTGGAGGAGGGTGCTAAGTTCCTGATAGCATCCTCCACCATCTCACAATTCATTGTGATGCTATCAGGGACTTATAATTTATTGTGGAGAGGAGGTGATAAGGTGCATAGGGCACTTTATAATGAACTGAAGGTGGGAGAAGACTCTGTCAGGGACTTGTAATAAATTGGGAGGTGGCAGAGGATGCTCAGTACCTGGTAATGTTTTCTCCCACCCCAAATTCATTATGATGCTATAAAGGACTTATAATGAATTGGTGGGACACAGGATAGGGTCTAAGGCATGAGCACATATTTAAGATTTGCAGGAGAAAATTCTGCTGCAAGTCCTAATGCGTTGGCAGGCAGGACGCTGCGTAAAACGTTTATTTTTTGGCAACATTTTTGCCATGCTTTTGTTATGCATTTTCCCCCATTAGTAAAGGTGAAAAATGCTGCAAGAATTGACATTATGCAGTTTTGAATTTGCTGCATATCTGCAAGGAAAAAATAAGCAGCGTGTGCATGAGACTTCATGGATCTCATTTACTTAGCTTGTACTGTAAAACCTTGCATATTTTCCATGTGTACATAGCCTTACAGGTAATTGGGGAGAGTCACAGACTGAATAATTTATATTATTGGAAGTCAGAGATAATAGCTAATGGGGTACACAGTGCTGGTTATCACTTTATATTTTTAATGGTGGGGTACATGTCTGTACTGAGGGAAAGACACAAGTATGTATACAATATATATGACCTTGTTATTTTCAGGGCTGCAATGATCATTGTGACAAGACGAGTCATGGCTGGCAGACAAAGGCGTATCTAGGGGGCAGCCAGGGCATGTGCCCTGGGTGCAGCCGGCAGGGGGGCACAGTCGGGCTGCCTAATGTGGTGGTCCGCAGTGTCTCCCCCGGCGGCTGCATTCTGCTGCCCATCAGACTGACAGTTGGCTGTTCTCTGTGCCGACTGTCAAGCTGACAGATTGCACAGAGAAGCTGCAGCGCGCCTGTGCTTCCTCTTACACAGACAGCAGCGCTGCTGGATGACGTAATCATTCAGCGGCCGGCTGTGTCAGAGAGGTGAATCTGCCAATGGTGATGCTGCAGCAGAGTGGTGAGTGAGCGTGTGTGTGTATATAGCACTGTGGGGGAATGTGCAGAGAGGTGAATGGTGCTGTGTGTGTCTGTGTGTGTGTAGGGGGAGGAGAGGGCAATGATAGGGCAGATGGGAAGAAGGCAATGATGGGGTGAGGAAATGATGAATGTGGTGGAAAGGGCAATGATGGGGATGGTGGGGGATGAGGAAATGATGGAGGTGGTGGAATGGGCAATGATGGGGGTGGGGTAGAATGCAATGATGGTGGTAATGGAAAAGTTGTTGATGGGAGTGGTGGGGAAGGCAATGAATGCGGGTGGTGGAGGAGAAGGCTATGATGGAGGTGGTGGAAAGGGCAATGATGGGGTGATGTAGAGGGCAATGATGGGGTAGTAGGGGAGAAAGCAATGATGGAGGTGGTGGAAAGGGCAATGATGGGGTGGTGGTTGAGAATGCAATGATGGAGGTGGTAGAAAAAAACAATAATGGTGGTGTTGGAAAGGGCCACATTGTGGGTGGTGGGGGAGGAGGAAATGATGGAGGTGGTGGAAAGGGCAATGATGGGGTGGTGGTGGTGGGGAAAAGCAATGATGGAGGTGGTGGAAAGAACAATGATGGGGGTGGTGGCGGAGAATGCAATGACCGTGGTGGTGGAAAGGGCAATAATGGGGGTGGGGGAAATGATGGAGGTGGTGGAATGGGCAATGATGGGAGTGGTGGGGGAAAAGACAATGATGGGGTGGTGGGGGAGGAGTAAATGATGGAGGTGGTGGAAAGGGCAATGATGGGAGTGGTGGGTGTTGTGAATTCTGTGGCTGAATTCACTCCTGTGGTCACAAGTGGTACTGCAGCTTCTGAGCTTCCTCCCTCAGGTGTTCTGGTGAGCTCGTTAACTGCTTCATTACTTAACTCCGCCTGATGCTGCTATCCTTGCTCCTTGTCAATGTTTCAGTGTTGGATCTGAGCTTCTCCTGATTGTTCCTGTGACCTGCTGCTCTGTATAGCTAAGTGCTTTTTGCTTTTTTGTTGCTTTTTTTCTGTCCAGCTTGTCTTTTGTTTTGCTGGAAGCTCTGAGACGCAAAGGGTGTACCGCCGTGCCGTTAGTTCGGCACGGTGGGTTTTTTTTGCCCCCTTTGCGTGGTTTTGCTTTAGGGTTTTTTGTAGACTGCAAAGTTCGCTTTACTGTCCTCGCTCTGTCCTAGAATATCGGGCCCCATTTTGCTGAATCTATTTCATCCCTACGTTTTGTCTTTTCATCTTACTCACAGTCATTATATGTGGGGGGCTAGTTGGTTCACTAAGATAGATCTTCGTGGTGCGTATAATCTGGTGAGAATCAGGCAAGGAGATGAATGGAAAACTGCATTCAATACGCCCGAGGGTCATTTTGAGTATCTAGTGATGCCGTTCGGACTTGCCAATGCTCCATCTGTGTTTCAGTCTTTTATGCATGACATCTTCCGTGAGTATCTGGATACATTTCTGATTGTTTACTTGGATGACATTTTGATCTTCTCAGATGATTGGGAGTCTCATGTGAAGCAGGTCAGAATGGTTTTTCAGGTCCTGCGTGCTAACTCTGTTTGTGAAGGGATCAAAGTGTCTCTTCGGTGTGCAGAAAGTTTCATTTTTGGGGTTCATCTTTACCCCTTCTACTATCGAGATGGATCCAGTTAAGGTCCAAGCCATCCAGGATTGGATTCAGCCGACATCTCTGAAAAGTCTGCAAAAGTTCCTGGGCTTTGCTAATTTTTATCGTCGCTTCATCTGTAATTTTTCTAGCATTGCCAAACCATTGACCGATTTGACCAAGAAGGGTGCTGATTTGGTTAATTGGTCTTCTGCTGCTGTGGAAGCTTTTCAGGAGTTGAAGCGTCGTTTTTGTTCTGCCCCTGTGTTGTGTCAGCCAGATGTTTCTCTTCCGTTCCAGGTCGAGGTTGATGCTTCTGAGATTGGAGCAGGGGCGGTTTTGTCACAGAGAGGTTCTGATTGCTCAGTGATGAAACCATGTGCTTTCTTTTCCAGGAAGTTTTCGCCCGCTGAGCGTAATTATGATGTGGGCAATCGAGAGTTGCTGGCCATGAAGTGGGCATTCGAGGAGTGGCGTCATTGGCTTGAAGGAGCTAAGCATCGCGTGGTGGTATTGACTGATCATAAGAACTTGACTTATCTCGAGTCTGCCAAGCGCTTGAATCCTAGACAGGCCCGTTGGTCGTTACTTTTTGCCCGCTTCGACTTTGTGATTTCGTACCTTCCGGGCTCTAAAAATGTGAAGGCGGATGCTCTGTCTAGGAGTTTTGTGCCCGACTCTCTGGGTTTATCTGAGCCAGCGGGTATCCTCAAGGAAGGAGTCATTGTGTCTGCCATCTCCCCTGATTTGCGGCGGGTGCTGCAAAAATTTCAGGCGAATAAACCTGATCGTTGTCCAGCAGAGAAACTGTTCGTCCCTGATAGGTGGACTAATAAACTTATCTCTAAACTTCATTGTTCGGTGTTGGCTGGTCATCCTGGAATCTTTGGTACCAGAGAGTTAGTGGCTAGATCCTTCTGGTGGCCATCTCTGTCACGGGATGTACGTACTTTTGTGCAGTCCTGTGGGATTTGTGCTAGGGCTAAGCCCTGCTGTTCTCGTGCCAGTGGGTGCTTTTGCCCTTGCCGGTCCCAAAGAGGCCTTGGACACATATTTCGATGGATTTCATTTCTGACCTTCCCGTTTCTCAAAAGATGTCAGTCATTAGGGTGGTCTGTGATCGCTTTTCTAAAATGGTCCATCTGGTGCCCTTGGCTAAATTGCCTTCCTCCTCTGATTTGGTACCTTTGTTCTTTCAGCATGTGGTTCGGTTGCATGGCATTCCTGAGAATATTGTTTCTGACAGAGGTTCCCAGTTTGTTTCAAGGTTTTGGCGAGCCTTTTGTGGTAGGATGGGCATTGACCTATCCTTTTCCTCGGCTTTCCATCCTCAGACTAATGGCCAGACCGAACAAACCAATCAGACCTTGGAAACATATCTGAGATGTTTTGTTTCTGCAGACCAGGATGATTGGGTGTCCTTTTTGCCGTTGGCTGAGTTCGCCCTTAATAATCGGGCCAGCTCGGCTACCTTGGTTTCTCCATTTTTTTGCAATTCTGGGTTCCATCCTCGTTTCTCTTCAGGACAGGTTGAGTCTTCGGACTGTCCTGGTGTGGATTCTGTGGTGGATAGGTTGCAGCAGATCTGGACTCAGGTAGTGGACAATTTGATCTTGTCCCAGGAGAAAGCTCAACTTTTCGCTAATCGCAGACGCCGTGTGGGTCCCCGACTTCGTGTTGGGGATCTGGTTTGGTTATCTTCTCGTCATATTCCTATGAAGGTTTCCTCTCCTAAATTTAAACCTCGTTTTATTGGTCCGTATAGGATTTCTGAGGTTCTCAATCCTGTGTCTTTTCGTTTGACCCTCCCAGACTCCTTTTCCATACATAATGTATTCCATAGGTCGTTGTTGCGGAGATACGTGGCACCTATGGTTCCATCTGTTGAGCCTCCTGCCCCGGTTTTGGTGGAGGGGGAATTGGAGTATATTGTGGAGAAGATTTTGGATTCTCGTGTTTCTAGACGGAAACTCCAGTATCTGGTTAAATGGAAGGGTTATGCTCAGGAAGATAATTCCTGGGTTTTTGCCTCTGATGTTCATGCTTCCGATCTTGTTCGTGCCTTTCATGCGGCTCATCCTGGTCGGCCTGGGGGCTCTGGTGAGGGTTCGGTGACCCCTCCTCAAGGGGGGGGGGTACTGTTGTGAATTCTGTGGCTGAATTCACTCCTGTGGTCACAAGTGGTACTGCAGCTTCTGAGCTTCCTCCCTCAGGTGTTCTGGTGAGCTCGTTAACTGCTTCATTACTTAACTCCGCCTGATGCTGCTATCCTTGCTCCTTGTCAATGTTTCAGTGTTGGATCTGAGCTTCTCCTGATTGTTCCTGTGACCTGCTGCTCTGTATAGCTAAGTGCTTTTTGCTTTTTTGTTGCTTTTTTTCTGTCCAGCTTGTCTTTTGTTTTGCTGGAAGCTCTGAGACGCAAAGGGTGTACCGCCGTGCCGTTAGTTCGGCACGGTGGGTTTTTTTTGCCCCCTTTGCGTGGTTTTGCTTTAGGGTTTTTTGTAGACTGCAAAGTTCGCTTTACTGTCCTCGCTCTGTCCTAGAATATCGGGCCCCACTTTGCTGAATCTATTTCATCCCTACGTTTTGTCTTTTCATCTTACTCACAGTCATTATATGTGGGGGGCTGCCTTTTCCTTTGGGGAATTTCTCTGGGGCAAGTCAGGCCTATTTTTCTATCTTCAGGCTAGCTAGTTTCTTAGGCTGTGCCGAGTTGCCTAGGTAGTTGTTAGGCGCAATCCACAGCCGCTTTTAGTTGTGTTTAGGATAGGATCAGGTGTGCAGTCTACAGAGTTTCCACGTCTCAGAGCTCGTTCTTGTATTTTTGGGTATTTGTCAGATCACTGTGTGCGCTCTGATCGCTAAGCACACTGTGTTTCTGGATTGCCTTCATAACACCTGTCATTAGCAAACATAACAGGTGGGGGAAAAACAATGATGGGAGTGGTGGGGAAGGAGGAAATGATGGAGGTGGTAGAATGGGCAATGATATGGGGGGTGGGGGAGAAAGCAAGGATAGTGGTGGTGGAGAAGTCTGAACAGCAATAGCACAAAAAGAGGACTTGAAAATCCTCCAAAAATGCAGCAAAAGGCCAGAGATCCTTACCTGCCCAGACCTCCAAACAAATGCACTAACAGGATGCAGTGGACCCATATAGTTAAGATGACAGTAACACAGGTGCAAGAATTCAATGAGACAACCGCTCACAGCCTGCCAGCTCATGGAGGGGTATATTAATGCACAATAAAGACTTGTATGTAGCGCTGTTCACACTACGGCAATGCACAGCATCCAAGTTAACAGCCTAGTAGTTACACCCTTCTGTTAGATCAGGCAGGCTGCCCAGCGCTATCAAAATGCATCCCATGTGAACAGGCACCACAGTTTACAAAACAAAATGGGCCCATCTGCACCCTTAAAAAAACACTTATAAAATGTGAGGTATTAGTTAATATTTTGGCCTGAATACATAAGCCCGTAACCCCCGTCACCGGTCCTCACGCTTACGAGTCCTAACTCTAAACAGCAATAGCACAAAAAGAGGACTTGAAAATCCTCCAAAAATACAAAAATACAGCAAAAAGGCAGAGATCCTTACCTGCCCAAGCCTCCAAACAAATGCACTGTAACAGGATGCAGTGGACCCATATAGTTATACCATACCATACACAAACCAACCGCCCCCTCCATGAACTGGTAGGCTGTGAGCGGTTGCCTCATCGGTATTCTTGCACTTGTGTTACTGCCATCTTTACTATATGAGTCTACTGCATCCTGTTAGTACATTTGGTGGTGGAGAAGGCAATGATGGAGGTGGTGAAGAGGGCAATGATGGATTGGGGGAGAGGACAATATTGGGATGAGAAGGGAGGAGGACAATGAGGGTTGTATGGGATTGGGATTGGGATGGGAGGAAGAGGGACTTGTAATGGGCTTAGGAACAGGGGGAAGTGGAGGAAGACATTATTATCGCTTATTATGTCTAACACAATCCCTTAGTATATAGTGTATGTACTTATTATGTATAGTGCCACCCTTAGTTACATAGTTTCCTATTTTATTATGTATTACACCGTCCCTTATTACATACCATCCTCTCTAGTTATATATGGTGCCATCCCTTATTATATAGCTTCCTCTACTGTTATGTACAGTGCTGTCTTTTACATAGTGCATTCTTGTTATTTTTGTTATTCACAGTGCCCTCTTTTATTACATAGGCCCCACTCTTTATAGATATAAAATGACTGCTGATGGAGGAGCCGGTGACCAAACGACCAGTCCATCAGCTCCTCCATTAGAAAAGAAGCTTTCCCATGCTCCATCAGTCATCATTGCATTATACAGCAATCAATATGGGTGTGTGGCTATATATATATATATATATATATATATATAGCTTTGTCACCATAAAAGGAGGGGGGCCCAGACACATTTCTTTCACAAGGGTCCCAAGTTGTCAGTGACCACCTCTGCTTCCCGGTCAGAGCGACGCCAGCAAGGTAAATCATGTGATCATGCTGCTGACGTCACTCGCCCGAGCTGCAGATGCGAACACTGGTGGTAAGTGCTCCAGTGGAGCTGAAGACACTGAAGGGTAAGTGCAAGGGGGGCTTTATTATGTGTGGGGAGAATTTGAGTGGGGATGGGGGGCTTTATTATGTGTGGGGAGAATTAGAATATGGATGGGGGCTTTATTATTCATGGGGAGAATTGGAGTGGGGATGGGGGTGTTTAATGTGTGTAGGGAGAATTGGAGTGGTGATGGGGATTTATTGTGTGGGGGGAGAATTTGAGTGGGGATGGGGGTGTCTAATGTGCGTGGGGAGAATTTAAGTGGGAATGGGGGCTTTATTATGTGGGGGAGAATTGGAGTGGGGATGGGGGATTTATTGTGTGTGGGGAGAATTGGAGTGGGGATGCTTGGACTTATTATGTGTGGGGAGAATTGGAGTGGGGATGGGGGTGTTTAATGTGTGGGGGGAGATTTGGAGTGGGGATGGTGGATTTAATGTGTGTGGGGAGATTTGGAGTAAAGGTGGGGTTATTTATTGTGTGTGGGAAGATTTTTAGTGCGGATGGGGCGCTTTAATGTGTGGGGGAGATTTGAGGACACAAAATGAAGAGCAAAAGGGGAGATGGGGGCATATATGAGGAAACAGTACAGGGGAATGGGGGGCATGTATGAGGAAACAATATGGGGGAATGGGGGACATGTACAAGGAAACAGTACTGGGGAATGAGGACATGTATGAGAAAACAGTACTGGGGAATAAGGAACATGTGTGAGGTAACAGTATGGGGGAATGGGGGGTATATATGAGGAAACAGTATAGGAGGATGGATCCAGACAGTATGGGGAGCAAATGGGGGAATGTATGCGGACACAGTATGAGTAAAAAAATGTATGTGGACAGAGTACGGGGAGTGAGGGTGATGGGATGTGTGCAGACACAGTATGGGAGTCAGGTGAGCAGGAAGTATAGAAAGTGAGGGGGTAAATATTTGAGGAGACAGTATGGTGAACAGGGGGATGTGAGAGGAGACAGTATAAGGAGGGAGGGGAATAGTGTGAGGAGACAGCATAGGGCGAGAAAAGTGAGTGGGCACACAATAGAATCTGAGTAGTGGGGGCATAGCATGGAGGGACAGTGTAAGGGTACAGCCAGGTGGGGACAGTATACCAAGGATGGGGAGTGTGATGACAGAGTACAGTATAAATACTGGGCCCTATAGTGGGAAACACTGTATGAGAGGACAGGGTGAAGGAGGGGACGGTATGGAAAGAAGAGGTCAGTGTGAAGAGCATGTACCATAAGAGGGACAGTGTGAGGATCATATTTTGTGCAGACAATATAATGAGAGGCAATTTTTTAAATCAGGAGCAATATAATGACACTTCTATCTTTAAAGGTATCATATGGAGATTTTCTGCAAAAGAGAAGAGAAGATGGAAGTCTGCAGAGACGCTGTGGATGAGAAAACTCATCATGGGGTCTGGACAAGATGAAGAAAAGAAGGAGAATGACTCCAGAGATGACATCATCTATAAGGTACCTGGATGTAAATGTTATTTGTGATACCAACTAATTCTCATGTTTTTATTTATGTTAGGAGCATTGAAGGGGATGTACAGGTCATTCTTTGTGACTGCAGACTTCTGAATTCTCACAGTGCACCCTGCAAGCTGCCAGGATTCTCTCATGCTGGCGATTTGCATACATGCGTTCAGGTATGGACTGGGGCTGAATCTGGCATTTGAAATCACACAGGCCCATGCTGTCCCCGTCCCCAAGCATTAGATGGGATATATATGCCTAATATTACCCTGGATAGAGGAAAGCAAGATTTACTACAAGACCAATATTTCTAATGATACCCATGGCCTGCTGGGGTAAGTGGGCTGCATTACAACTCTTAACAGTACGGGTGTCCTGATATCACAGATTCTGTTAATAATGCAGCAGCAAGGCAGCCCACAACCAGACAGGCCCTTCTGGCATTTGCCAGAATTGCCAGGTAGCCAGTCCAGCCCTGCATGTGGTCACCTGCTGACTAGACATGTGTGGCCTCACTCAATGAAAATGTACTGAGAGGGGCCAGTCACATCTAGTCGGAATGTGGTTAAAAGTATACAAATTACATACTTGTGTTGACATGACTGTCCATCGGCAAGGGAGAATACTAAAAGTGTGCAGTGCATTAGTTGTGAGAATTCAGAAACCTGAGATGTCAGAATTCAGCTCTGCAGGTTCCAGTAGTCATCACATGGACACTTCACTCATATGCGACTTTCATATTTATGGTCTTGTGACAACAAGCTTCTCTTCCTGCTTCTCTCAGTTTTTCACTGAACATTGAGAGCATTAGGGAGAGGAGCTCTTGGGTACATGACTAAGTGTGCAAATCGCATATGTCCTTGGGGGGGGGGGGGGTTGCCAAATTGAATTCTTACCCCGGGTGCCAGAAAACCTAGATACACCTCTGCTGAGAGATGTCGCCATGAAGGTCTGACCAGATGGAGAAGAAACAGGAGAAAGCGGCTCTAATCAGACAAGACGACAGCAGTAAGTAGCTGGATGTAGATATTTTTCGGTATCTGTTTTGTGTGTCGTGGAGTAATAATGTTATCTGTAATAGCCCTTATTCTACATTCTCATATTTATGTAAAATGTCCGTTTGCTTGCAGATTTTTTTATCGGACGGCACATGGACTCATAGAGTTTTTTAGGTCCATTCACACATACATGAAAATTACGGATCTGAGAATGTTTTGTTCTGATCCGATTTTGAGGATCTGCATAGGACATGGTCATTGCATCTGTAAAAGCATGCAGCACACCAACACTGCACAAGGATACAGTATTGTAGCCTTATTATTTATAGCACAGTCCCTTAGTATATAGTGTACTCCCTTATTATGTATAACACAGTCCTTTAGTATATAATGTACTAATTTATTATGCATAGCACAGTCCCTTAGTATATAGTGTACTCATTTATTATGTATAGCATAGTCCCTTAGTATATAGTGTACTCACTTATTATGTACAGTGGGGAAAAAAGTATTTAGTCAGCCACCAATTGTGCAAGTTCTCCCACTTAACAAGATAAGAGAGGCCTGTAATTGACATCATAGGTAGACCACAACTATTAGAGTCAAAATGAAAAAAACAAATCCAGAAAATCATCTTGTCTGATTTGGCAAGATTTATTTTGCAAATTATGGTGGAAAATAAGTATTTGTTCACCTAAAAACATGGAAGATTTCTGGCTCTCACATACCTGAAACTTCTTCTTGTTTAAGAGGCTCCTCTGTCCCACACTCATTACCTGTAGTAATCGCACCTGTTTGAAGTTATCAGTATAAAAGACACCTGTCCACAACCTGAAACAGTCACACTCCAATCTCCACTATGGTGAAGACTAAAGAGCTGTCGAAGGACAACAGAAACAAAATTGTAGCCCTGCACCAGGCTGGGAAGACTGAATCTGCAATAGGCAAGCAGCTGGGTGTGATGAAATCAACTGTGGGAGCAATAATAAGAAAATGGAAGACATACAAGACCATTGATAATCTCCCTTGATCTGGGGCTCCATGCAAGATCTCACTCTGTGGGGTCAAAATCATCACAAGAACGGTGAGCAAAAATCCTAGAACCACACAGGAGGGGTGGTGGTTAGTGAATGATCTGCATAGAGCTGGGACGACCGTAACAAAGGCTACCATCAGTAACACACTACGCTGCCAGGGACTCGGATCCTGCATTGCCAGGCGTGTCCCCTTGCTTAACCCAGTACATATCTGGGCCCATTTGAAGCTTGCTAGAGAGCACTTGGATTATCCAGAAGAGTATTGGGAGAATGTCAAATGGTCTGATGAAACCAAAGTAGAGCTGTTTGATAGAAGCAAAACTTGTAGTGTTTGGAGGAGAGTGGGATTAACGTGGTCTTTCTCCTAACATATTAAGGAGGCCGTAATGGCACAGCGAATATACAAATCGTAGAGTAGGACTGCCCCAAAAGAATGCCGTGAAGTGGCGGGCTGGCTCAAAGAATTGATCAATTGTTTGCTAAATGTCTCATTTTGATATACAGTTAGAAATTAATATGTGCATGTGCACTTTTCATATTGCATTCTGACCACAAGCAGTGCTGGCTTCTCCCCTTTTGTGTTTGGAGGAGACAGAATGCTGAGTTGCATCCAAAGAACACCATACTACTGTGAAGCATTGGGGTGGCAACATCATGCTTTGGGGCTGTTACTCTGCAAAGGGACAAGAATGACTGATCCGTGAACATTAAAGTATGAATGGGGCCACGTATCATGAAATTTTGAGTGCAAACCTCTTTCCATCAGCAAGGTAATTGAAGATGATTAGCATGATAATGATCCCAAGCACACTGCCAGAGCAATGAAGGAGTGGCTTTGTAAGAAGCATATGAAGGTCCAGGAGTGGCACAGCCAGTTTACAGATATCAACAATATAGAAAACCTTTGGACGGAGTTGAAAGTCCATGTTGCGCAGCGACAGGCACAAAACATCACTGCTCTAGAGGAAAGCTGCATGGAGGAATGGGCCAACATACCACCAACAGTGTGTGCCAACCTTGTGAAAACTTACAGAAAATGTTTGACCTCTGTTATTGCCAACAAAGGATATATAACAAAATATTGAGATGAACTTTTGTTAATGACCAAATACTTATCTTCCTCCATAATTTGCAAAATAAATATTGCCAAATCAGAAAAGGTGATTTTCTGGATTTGATTTCTCATTTCTCATTTTGACTTTCATAGTTGTGGTCTACCTATGATGTCAATTACAGGCCTCTCTCATCTTTTCCCTTCCGAGCCCTCCCATGCGCCCAAACGGTGGTTCCCCCCCACATATGGGGTATCAGCATACTCAGGACAAATTGGACAACAACGTTTGGGGTCGAATTTCTCCTCTTACCCCCGGGAAAATACAAAACTGGGGGCTAAAAAATAATTTTTGGGGGAAAGTTTTTTTTTTTATTTTCACGGCTCTGCGTTACAAACTGTAGTGAAACACTTGGGGGTTCAAAGCTCTCACAACACATCTAGATAAGTTCCTTAGGGGGTCTAGTTTCCAAAATGGTGTCACTTGTGGGGGTTTCTACTGTTTAAGTACATTAGGGGCTCTGCAAACGCAATGTGACACCTGCAGACCATTCCATCTAAGTCTGCATTCCAAATGGAGCTCCTTCCCTTCCGAGCCCTCCCATGTGCCCAAACGGTGGTTGCCCCCCACATATGGGGTATCAGCGTACTCAGGACAAATTGGACAACAACTTTTGGGGTCGAATTTCTCCTCGTACCCCCGGGAAAATACAAAACTGGGGGCTAAAAAATAATTTTTTGGGGAAAGTTTTTTTTTTTTTTTTTTTCACGGCTCTGCGTTACAAACTGTAGTGGAACAATTGGGGGTTCAAAGCTCTCACAACACATCTAGATAAGTTCCTTAGAGGGTCTAGTTTCCAAAATGGTGTCACTTGTGGGGGTTTCTACTGTTTAGGTACATTAGGGGCTCTGCAAACGCAATGTGACACCTGCAGACCATTCCATCTAAGTCTGCATTCCAAATGGAGCTCCTTCCCTTCCGAGCCCTCCCATGCGCCCAAACGGTGGTTCCCCCCCCACATATGGGGTATCAGCGCACTCAGGACATATTGGACAACCAATTTTGTGGTCCAGTTTCTCCTGTTACCCTCGGGAAAATACAAAACTGGGGGCTAAAAAATAATTTTTGTGGGAAAAAATTTTTGTTTTATTTTTACGGCTCTGCATTATAAACTTCTGTGAAGTCCTTGGTGGGTCAAAGCGCTCACCACACATCTAGATAAGTTCCTTAGGGGGTCTACTTTCCAAAATGGTGTCACTTGTGGGGCGTTCTACTGTTTAGGTACATTAGGGGCTCTGCAAACGCAATGTAACACCTGCAGACCATTCCATCTAAGTCTGCACTCCAAATGGCGCTCCTTCCATTCCAAGCCCTCCCATGCGCCCAAACAGTGGTTCCCCCCCACATATGGGGTATCATCGCACTCAGGACAAATTGGGCAACAAATTTTGGGGTCGAATTTCTCCTCGTACCCCCGGGAAAATACAAAACTGGGGGCTAAAAAATAATTTTTTGGGGAAAGTTTTTTTTTTTTTTTTTTCACGGCTCTGCGTTACAAACTGTAGTGGAACAATTGGGGGTTCAAAGCTCTCACAACACATCTAGATAAGTTCCTTAGAGGGTCTAGTTTCCAAAATGGTGTCACTTGTGGGGGTTTCTACTGTTTAGGTACATTAGGGGCTCTGCAAACGCAATGTGACACCTGCAGACCATTCCATCTAAGTCTGCATTCCAAATGGAGCTCCTTCCCTTCCGAGCCCTCCCATGCGCCCAAACGGTGGTTCCCCCCCCACATATGGGGTATCAGCGCACTCAGGACATATTGGACAACCAATTTTGGGGTCCAGTTTCTCCTGTTACCCTCGGGAAAATACAAAACTGGGGGCTAAAAAATAATTTTTGTGGGAAAAAATTTTTGTTTTATTTTTACGGCTCTGCATTATAAACTTCTGTGAAGTCCTTGGTGGGTCAAAGCGCTCACCACACATCTAGATAAGTTCCTTAGGGGGTCTACTTTCCAAAATGGTGTCACTTGTGGGGCGTTCTACTGTTTAGGTACATTAGGGGCTCTGCAAACGCAATGTAACACCTGCAGACCATTCCATCTAAGTCTGCACTCCAAATGGCGCTCCTTCCATTCCAAGCCCTCCCATGCGCCCAAACAGTGGTTCCCCCCCACATATGGGGTATCATCGCACTCAGGACAAATTGGGCAGCAAATTTTGGGTCCAATTTCTCCTGTTACCCTCGGGAAAATGCAACACTGGGGGCTAAAAAAATAATTTTTGTGGGAAAAAATTTTTGTTTTATTTTTACGGCTCTGCATTATAAACTTCTGTGAAGCCCTTGGTGGGTCAAAGCGCTCAAAACACATCTAGATAAGTTCCTTAGGGGGTCTACTTTAAAAAATGGTGTCACTTGTGGGGGGTTTCAATGTTTAGGCACATTAGTGGCTCTCCAAACGCAACATGGCGTCCCATCTCAATTCCTGTCAATTTTGCATTGAAAAGTCAAACGGCACTCCTTCCCTTCCGAGCTCTCCCATGCACCCAAACAGTGGTTTACCCCCACATATGGGGTATCAGCGTACTCAGGACAAATTGTACAACAACTTTTGGGGTCCAATTTCTTCTCTTACCCTTTGAAAAATAAAAAATTGGGGGTGAAAAAATAATTTTTGTGAAAAAATATGAATTTTTATTTTTACGGTTCTGCATTATAAACTTCTGTGAAGCACTTGGTGGGTCAAAGTGCTCACCACACCTCTAGATAAGTTCCTTAGGGGGTCTACTTTCCAAAATGGTGTCACTTGTGGGAGGTTTCAATGTTTAGGCACATTCGTATTAAGCAGGGTGATGAATGGAAAACTGCGTTTAACACGCCTGAAGGCCATTTTGAATACCTTGCGATGCCATTCGGACTCTCTAATGCTCCATCTGTTTTTCAGTCCTTAATGCATGATATCTTCCGGACTTATCTTGATAAATTCTTGATTGTATATTTGGATGATATTTTGATTTTTTCCGATGATTGGGAGTCTCATGTGCAACAGGTCAGGATGGTATTTCAGATCCTTCGTGACAATGCTTTGTTTGTGAAAGGGTCTAAGTGTCTCTTTGGTGTGCAGAAGGTTTCTTTTTTGGGCTTTATTTTTTCTCCCTCGTCTATAGAGATGGATCCGGTTAAGGTTCAGGCCATTCATGATTGGATTCAGCCCACATCCGTGAAGAGCCTTCAGAAATTTTTGGGTTTTGCAAATTTGTATCGCCGTTTCATTGCTAATTTTTCCTGTGTGGTCAAACCCTTGACCGATTTGACGAAGAAAGGCGCTGATGTGGCGAATTGGTCCTCTGCGGCTGTCTCTGCCTTTCAGGAGCTTAAACGTCGATTTACTTCTGCTCCGGTGTTGCGCCAACCGGATGTTTCTCTTCCATTTCAGGTTGAGGTTGACGCTTCTGAGATTGGGGCAGGGGTCGTTTTTTCTCAGAGGGATCCTGTTGGTTCCTTGATGAAACCGTGTGCCTTCTTTACCCGTACGTTTTCTCCTGCTGAACGCAATTATGATGTTGGAAATCGGGAGTTGTTGGCTATGAAGTGGGCGTTTGAGGAATGGCGACATTGGCTTGAGGGAGCTAAGCACCGTATTGTGGTCTTGACTAGTGTTGAGCATTCCGATACCGCAAGTATCGGGTATCGGCCGATACTTGCGGTATCGAAATTCCGATACCGAGATCCGATACTTTTGTGGTATCGGGTATCGGTATCGGATACATAGAGATGTGTAAAATAAAGAATTAAAATAAAAAATATTGATATATTTACCTCTCCGGCGGCCCCTGGTGAGTCCGCGGGTAACCGGCAGGCTTCGTTGTTCAAAATCAGCGCTTTTAGGACCTGAGAAACACGTCCCGGCTTCTGATTGGTCGCGGGCCGCCCATGTGACCGCCACGCGACCAATCACAAGCCGCGACGTCACCGCAAGCTATTAGCGCGCTCATTTTTGAAAAATGAGCGCGTTAATGACTTTCAAAGACGTTGCGGCATGTGATTGGTCGCGGCCACGCGACCAATCACAAGCCGCGACGTCACCGCAAGCTATTAGCGCGCTCATTTTTGAAAAATGAGCGCGTTAATGACTTTCAAAGACGTAGCGGCTTGTGATTGGTCGCGGCCACGCGACCAATCACAAGCCGCGACGTCACCGCAAGCTATTAACGCGCTCATTTTTAAAAATGAGCGCGTTAATGGCTTTCAAAGACGTAGCGGGTTGTGATTGGTCGCGGCCGCGACCAATCACAAGCCGCGACGTCACCGCAAGCTATTAACGCGCTCATTTTTAAAAATGAGCGCGTTAATGGCTTTCAAAGACGTAGCGGGTTGTGATTGGTCGCGGCCGCGACCAATCACAAGCCGCGACGTCACCGCAAGCTATTGACGCGCTCATTTTTAAAAATGAGCGCGTTAATGGCTTTGAAAGACATAGCGGCTTGTGATTGGTCGCATGGCCGCGACCAATCACAAGCCGCTACGTCTTTGAAAGTCATTAACGCGCTCATTTTTCAAAAATGAGCGCGCTAATAGCTTGCGGTGACGTCGCGGCTTGTGATTGGTCGCGGCCACGCGACCAATCACAAGCCGCTATGTCTTTCAAAGCCATTAACGCGCTCATTTTTAAAAATGAGCGCGTCAATAGCTTGCGGTGACGTCGCGGCTTGTGATTGGTCGCGGCCACGCGACCAATCACAAGCCGCTATGTCTTTCAAAGCCATTAACGCGCTCATTTTTAAAAATGAGCGCGTCAATAGCTTGCGGTGACATCGCGGCTTGTGATTGGTCGCGGCCGCGACCAATCACAACCCGCTACGTCTTTGAAAGCCATTAACGCGCTCATTTTTAAAAATGAGCGCGCTAATAGCTTGCGGTGACGTCGCGGCTTGTGATTGGTCGCATGGCGGTCACATGGGCGGCCCGCGACCAATCAGAAGCCGGGACGTGTTTCTCAGGTCCTAAAAGCGCTGATTTTGAACAAAGAAGCCTGCCGGTTACCCGCGCTGAGTTCAGGGGCCGCCGGAGAGGTAAATATATCAATATTTTTTATTTTTATTCTTTATTTTACACCTCCCTATGGATCCCAGGGCCTGAAGGAGAGTTTCCTCTCCTTCAGACCCTGGGAACCATGAGAATACCTTCCGATACTTGATGTCCCATTGACTTGTATTGGTATCGGATATCGGTATCGGCGATATCCGATATTTTTCGGGTATCGGCCGATACTATCCGATACCGATACTTTCAAGTATCGGACGGTATCGCTCAACACTAGTCTTGACCGATCATAAGAATCTGATTTACCTCGAGTCTGCCAAATGGCTGAATCCTAGACAGGCTCGATGGTCCTTATTTTTTTCCCGTTTTGATTTCGTGGTCTTGTACCTTCCGGGTTCTAACAATATTAAGGCTGATGCCCTCTCTAGCAGTTTTTTGCCTGATTCTCCTGAGGTCTCAGAACCGGTCGGTATTCTGAAAGAAGGGGTGGTCCTTTCTGCCATTTCCCCTGATTTACGACGGGTTCTTTAGGAATTTCAGGCTGACAAACCTGACCGCTGTCCTGTGGGGAAACTGTTCCTGACAGATGGACTAGTAGAGTGATTTCTGAGGTTCACTGTTCCGTGTTGGCTGGTCATCCTGGCATTTTTGGTACCAGAGACTTGGTTGGTAGGTCCTTTTGGTGGCCTTCTTTGTCGCATGATGTGCATTTTTTTGTGCAGTCCTGTGGGACTTGTGCGCGGGCCAAGCCTTGTTGTTCCCGTGCTAGTGGGCTGCTTTTGCCATTGCCAGTCCCTGAGAGGCCCTGGACGCATATTTCGATGGATTTTATTTCTGATCTTCCGGTCTCCCAGAGAATGTCTGTTATCTGGGTTGTTTGTGACCGGTTCTCTAAGATGGTTCATTTGGTGCCTTTGCCTAAATTGCCTTCCTTTTCAGATTTGGTTCCGTTGTTTTTTCAGCATGTGGTTCGTTTGCATGGTATTCCGGAGAATATTGTGTCCGACAGAGGTTCCCAGTTTGTTTCTAGGTTTTGGCGGGCCTTTTGTGCTAGGCTGGGCATTGATTTGTCTTTTTCTTCTGCATTTCATCTTCAGACAAATGGCCAGACCGAGCGAACTAATCAGACTTTGGAGACTTATTTGAGATGCTTTGTGTCTGCTGATCAGGATGATTGGGTGGCCTTCTTGCCATTGGCCAAGTTTGCCCTTAATATTCGGGCTAGTTCGGCTACTTTGGTTTCGCCTTTCTTTTGTAATTTTGGTTTTCATCCTCGTTTTTCTTCTGGGCAGGTTGAGCCTTCTGACTATCCTGGTGTGGATTCTGTGGTTGACAGGTTGCAGCAGATTTGGGCTCATGTGGTGGACAATTTGGTGTTGTCTTAGGAGGAGGCTCAACGTTTTGCTAACCGTCGTCGGTGTGTTGGTTCCCGGCTTCGGGTTGGGGATCTGGTCTGGTTGTCTTCCCGTCATGTTCCTATGAAGGTTTCTTCCCCTAAGTTTAAGCCTCGGTTTATTGGTCCTTATAAGATTTCTGAGATTATTAATCCGGTGTCTTTTCGTTTGGCGCTTCCGGCCTCTTTTGCTATCCATAATGTCTTCCATAGATCTTTATTGCGGAAATATGTGGTGCCCGTTGTTCCCTCTGTTGATCCTCCGGCCCCTGTGTTGGTTGATGGTGAGTTAGAGTATGTGGTTGAGAAGATTTTGGATTCTCGTTTTTCGAGGCGGAGGCTTCAGTACCTTGTCAAATGGAAGGGTTATGGCCAGGAGGATAATTCTTGGGTTTTTGCCTCTGATGTCCATGCTGCTGATTTGGTCCGTGCCTTTCATCTGGCTCATCCTGATCGTCCTGGAGGCCCTGGTGAGGGTTCGGTGACCCCTCCGCAAGGGGGGGGTACTGTTGTGAATTCTGCTCTTGGGTTCCCTCCAGTGGTTGTAGGTGGGAATGCAGTTGTCTCTGAGTCGCAGTCCTGGCCAGGTGTATCTGCTGATTGCAGTTCTGACTGGGATATTTAGGTGTGCAGGATTCATTAGTCCTTGCCAGTTGTCAATGTTTCTTCTGAAATGTTGGATCACTTTCTGGCTTCTCCTGCTTAGCTGCCAATTCAGCAAAGATAAGTGTCTGGTTTTTGTTTCTGTGGCACACATGCAGTGTGTTTATATTCTGTGCTATTCATTTGTTTTTCTCTTGTCCAGCTTAGACTGTGTCAGTGTTTTCTCAGTCTTGTTGGATTCTCTGGAGATGCAGATGTATGCTCCACATCTTTAGTTAGATTGTGGAGTTTTTGTATTTTCTGCTGTGGATATTTTTGGAAGGATTTTTAATACTGACCGCTTAGTATCCTGTCCTATCCTTTCCTATTTAGCTAGTGTGTGCCTCATTTGCTAAATCCTGTTTCCTGCCTGCGTGTGTCTTTTCCTCTACTACTCACAGTCAATATTTGTGGGGGGCTGCCTATCCTTTGGGTTTCTGCTCTGAGGCAAGGTAGAAATTCCTATTTCCATCTATAGGGGTATTTAGTCCTCCGGCTGTGTCGAGGTGTCTAGGTTTTGTTAGGCACACCCCACGGCTACTTCTATTTGCGGTGATTAGATCAGGGTTTGTGGTCAGTATAGTTACCACCTACTCCAGTGAAAGTTTTCATGCTGCTCCAAGGTCACCTGATCATAACAGACTCTGCCCTAAGAACTTTTCCGATTTGCTGTAAATGGTTAAGGGACTTGTTTCATTGTGGGTTATCAGTATATTGCTTTGGGTGTTATTGCTGTGGTACAAATACACTATTTGCACTAAAGAAACCCGTCTCTGTCTGTTCACTGCCCCATGCTACCAGAATCCTAGAGTTCCTACAATAGTATTTCACACTCCTTTATTAAGTGTGTCTTGATCATTGCCAATAATTTCCATAATTTCCATCTGTTGTCTATTCCATTTGCACAACAGCATGTGAAATTTATTGTCAATCAGTGTTGCTTCCTAAGTGGACAGTTTGATTTCACAGAAGTTTGATTTACTTAGAGTTATATTCTGTTGTTTAAGTGTTCCCTTTATTTTTTTGAGCAGTGTGTATATATATATATATATATATATATATACAGTATATATATATATACATATGTCTTAGAAGATTAGCAGGTAATTAATTTGTTGGCTTCTGTAAGATCAATGCAGGAATCGAAAGGATAGAAGACATGGTTTACATACAGTAAACAGATGCAAAATAGGTAGATATATAGATGTCAGTGGTCAATCCAATTAGAAGTGTGTGTGTGTGTGTGTGTGTGTGTGTGTGTGTGTGTGTGTGTGTGTGTGTGCAAATTAGGGGACATGTTTGTAATTAATAAAAGATTATTTTGGGGGGAAAAACTGGAGTGGGCTACCGCCAACATCTTTCGGACCAGAAAAGGGAAAGCCAACGACTGGGGGCAGATATTAATAGCCTAGGAAGGGACCATTATTATTTGCCCCCCTGGCTAAAAACATCTGACCCCAGCCGCCCCAGAAATGGTGCATCTCTAAGATGCGGCAATTCCTGCACTTAGCCTCTCTCTTCACACTTGCCCTGTAGAGGTGGCAAGTGGTGTAATAGTTGTGGGGTTGATGTCTCCTTTGTATTGTAAGGTGACATCAAGCCATGTTAGTAATGGAGAGGTGTCAATAAGACACCTATCCATTACTAATCCTATAGTTGTTACAGGTTTAAATAAAGACACAGCCCAACCACAATAAATTATTTTAATGAAATAAAACGCTAAACACAGTTTACCATCTTTATTATTCAGCTAACCCATGTGACACCCTCGTTCTCCTGTAGTAAACATGGAATAATAATACAACAATATACCATACCTGTCCGGCGCTGTGCCACACACAGTAATCCATATCTGGGGAAAATACAGTTTGCAACTGGGATGGTGCTAAGATGCGACCGCCTTGGCTTCAAAATACTGGTGAATGAATGAGATGCTGCTGGCGCAGCATCATTGACTAGTGGTGCTGTTACTGATGCTGCCCTCCCTGCCGGCCTGACCCGCGCTGAACTTTGGAGCGTGGGAAAATGTCTGTACATTTTTTGTAGCAAAACAAAAGAAAAAAATCTATATAAATCTGATATTGCTGTAATTACACTGACCCGAAGAATAAAGTTGTGTAATCACTTATGCCACATGAGGAAAGGCATAAAAAATAAATAAAAACAATTCACAGATCGCTGTAAGGCTTGACTCACATTTATCCTGCGGCGCTCCATGATGAGCATTTACACTGAGATTTTCATGTAAATCTCTGAAATATGAGATTCCGACGGAACCCATGATGGAAGATTTCCTACAATGAGCCGTATAGAGGCACTGTGGACGTCATCTGTCTGCCTATGATCCGGCGCAGTTTGTCTTTCTATGCATGCATAAAAATGTGGTCTGCCACAGTTTTGTGCACTTCTGAAAACAGGGACAATGCTGAACAGAGGCTAGACTGAGTCCAGAGTAACTCTGCTGCCACATTACACATTAGAGTGAATGGATTCCCTGGGGGTTTCATCTGAATCATGTAAATCAGAGATTGTAGATGTAAATGTGGTGCCCCAGGGTCCTGGTCATCACAGTAGCATTGCTTTCCCCATGGGGAGAGTGATGTTACGCTTGGAAGCGATGAAAAATAACTCTTATCAGGTAAACACCATAAACACAAAATGTCCACACTCCAGGCCACAAGGGGGAGCTTTTGATCCTATTTACTAGGTAACTCCCCTATATACATTGTGGTTTGGAGGGAAAGAGAGATCAGATCGTCAGAGAGACAGACTAGAGCAGATGGACCTGGAGGGTCAGAACATCTGAAGGGGCCATGTGATCTGAAGTACCACAGCTCATGGAAGGAGACACACAGAAAGCCGAACATTGTTCAGTGAGAGTAAAGGAGAGCGAAGCAAAAAGAGAAGGACATCGGGGAAGACCAGCCACAAGCAGGCTGCCTCCCTCTGAGGCGCAGATAACCGGTAGCCGGGACACCGAGGATTGTAAGGAACTCCACGACTTACATCAGAGACCGGCAGGACTGCTGAACTGCAAGTTACCTGTCCCCCTTAATATCCAGGAGGCACGATGACACCTATAGAGCCTGCGGGAGTCCCTATAAACTGGCTCAAGTCACTAGTCATATGGGTTATGTCCTATCCTATATTTGGGACAGAGAGAGAACAACGGTGAGGACCTCATGTGAAGCCTTGGGCAGTAAGGGACTACAACACCACAGCACTAGAGGAAGGTTTTTAACTCCACCTGGTAAAGGGGACTCTGGATTCGCTTCCAAGCCAGCCGGACCCGGCCTGCCCTGTGATCTGATGCTCTGGACTGTGGCTGCTGAAGTCTTCAGTAAATAAGGTAAAAAGACTGCAAACCTGTGTCCTTGTTCTTCACTGCACTTCTCACCATCTTCCATCTACACACCGGGAGCCCTGGGGATATACTTCACCTGTGGAAAGGTATACAATCTAGCTGTCATTCCATCACCCCAGAGGACCCCTTAAAGCATTGTTGGTCCCCACTGACCGAATACCACAGGTGGCGTCACGATCATAAACTTTATTCCCTTTAAAGACCTTTCCCTTTTACATGGGCGCCCAGGGCCACGGACCGGGTCGCCAACATGACATCCCCCTGTGAACGCAGGACCCAGTACCGAGTACCCCACTGCCCTGGCAGGGCAACTCATAAACCCCGATGTAAGTGCTCAGCGTAGAGCACCAGATGTGATCTCAAATGTTATGTAAAATGTTCCTAACAAAAAAGTCATCTCAATCCACAAAAAAGCAAGTCCCCACTCAGGTCCATAATCTGTTAACAGAAATATAGGGGGCTTCCACTTTGCTGGTAATACATAGGCTCTGTAAAAGTGATATACAGTGGGTACGGAAAGTACTCAGAACCCTTTAAATTTTTCACTCTTGTTTCATTGCAGCCATTTAGTAAATTCAAAAAAATTCATTTTTTCCTAATTAATGTACACTCTGCACTCCATCTTGACTGAAGAAAAAAAATGTAGAAATTTTATCAAATTTAATAAAAAAAACTGAAATATCACATGGTCATAAATATTCAGACCCTTTGCTCAGACCCTATGTAAGTCACATGCTGTCCATTTCCTTGTGATCCTCCTTGAGATGGTTCTACTCCTTCACTGGAGTCGAGCTTTGTTTAATTAAACTGATAGGACTTGATTTGGAAAGGCACACACCTGTCTATATAAGACCTCACAGCTCACAGTGCATGTTAGACCAAATGAGAATCATGAGGTCAAAGGAACTAGCCAAAGAGCTCAGAGACAGAATTGTGGCAAGGCATGGTTATAACAGATTTTCTGCTGTACTCAAGACTCCTAAGAGCACAGTGGCCTCCATAATCCTTAAATCGAAGAAGTTTCAGACCACCAGAAGTCTTCCTAGACCTGACTGTCCAGCCGACCTGAGCAATTGTGGAAGAAGAGCCTTGGTAAGAGAGATAAGAACCACAAGATCACTGTGGCTGAGCTCCAGAGGTGCAGTAGGGAAATGGGAGAAAGTTTCACAAAGTCAACTATCAATGCAGCCCTCCACCAGTTGGGCCTTTATGGCAGAGTGGCCCAACAGACACCTATCCTCAGGTCAAGACATATGAAAGCCCGCATAAAAACACATGAAGGACTCCCATACTATGAGAAATAAGATTCTCTGGTCTGATGAGACGAAGATAGCCCTTTTTGATGATAATTCTAAGAAGTATGTGTGGAGAAAACCAGGCACTGCTAATCACCTGCCCAATACAATCCCAGCAGTGAAACATGGTGGAGGCAGCAGCATGCTATGAGTGTTGTTTTTCGATTGCAGGAACAGGATAACTGGTTGTCATTGAAGGAAACATGAATGTGGCCAAGTACAGAGATATCCTGGATGAAAATCTCTCCCAGAGTGCTCTTGACCTCAGACTTGGCCAAAGGTTCACTTTCCAACAAGACAATGACCCTAAGCACACAGCTAAAATAACAACGGAGTGGCTTCAGAACAATTCTGTGACGATTATTGACTGGCCCAGCCAGAGCCCTGACCTAAACCCAATTGAGCATCTCTGGAGAAACCTGAAAATGGCCGTCCACCAACATTCACCATCCAACCTGATGGAACTGGAGAGGATCTGCAAGGAAGAATAGCAGAAGATCCCAAAATCCTGGTGTGAAAAACTGTTGCATCATTCCCAAGAAGACTCATGGCTGTACTAGCTCAAAAGGGTGCTTCTACTCAATACTGAGCAAAGGGTCTGAATACTTATTATAACCATGTGATATAGTTTTGCTCCAAAAATTTCTGCAAGAAATCCTGAGCGTGTGCACATAGCCTAAGGGTATGTTTCCACGTTCAGGAAACGCTGCCCGATAGATATATTTATAGATAGATAATAGATACGATAGATATGATAGATCTATCTATTATCTATCTATCTATCTATCTATCTATCTATCTATCTATCTATCTATCTATCTATCTATCTATCTATCTATCTATCCCATATCTATCATCTATCTATCTATCTATCTAGCTATCTATCTATCTATCATCAATTATCTATCTATCGATCTATATGTTATCTATCATCTATCTGTCTGTGTGTAAACATTATTCTTCAATGGAGTATGTAAATGAAGAAGTTGGACAAGAAATGACGTCACCCTTTTTTTTGTTATATCTTTATTGAGCTTACAAAAACACACACAAATCTGCATGAAAAAACACATAAAAAAACGCATGAAAAACGCATCAAAAAACGCATCAAAAACTCAGGTGACCTGCCAGTGACCTCAGGTGCAGATTTGGAGCAGAATTTACCTGCGTCAAATCATGATCACATCCTGATGCAATTCTGACGAAGCTGCACAGCGGCAGAGATACGCGTGGGACCTTGCCCACCCCCTTCCCCTGGCATCTCGGCTTCCTGATACTCTGGAGGCTCTTTGCACTTTGATTATGCTCAGGGCATGCTTTGACGTTTTACCTACTCCCGGTCCATTAAGAATTGACCAGGCAAATCTATGAGACAGATTCAGGATTCCTAGGGCTCTTTATAGGTTTTGGAATTGATATGGTATACATTGGATTCCCTTTTTCTTGCCTCTTCAGGTTTAACCCTATCCTTTTTACTATGTTGCAGCTTTGGGCTGTAATTTCTACTCTTCAATAGGGGTTCATATGCTCATATATCTCTCTCCATAACTTGGAGCCGCACATTCTCTTTTGGCTTAATTATTTATGATAATTTTGGGGGACGCCCAATTTTTGCCTTTATTATTATGAGAGTTTATATTGTGTTTATATATTTCTGCATGACACGGTTTTTGTTAATGTCAATTTTTCTGTGAACTATTAATGTAGTATTGGACCTTATTCTGGTCGTATATCTTTCCAGGGGGAAGGGTGTGTATATCATATGTTTTTTAATTGATTTTAAATTTATCGGTGTGTCTTTGTTACAATAAAGTTTGCATTTTTTGTCATATAACAGGTGGGCACTTTTTCATGCATAGGCTTTCCCCTCTTTTTCTTGTTGTTGTCATGCTATTTCTATGCATTTTTGTAGCACCCTGAATGATTCATCAATATATTTTGAATACTTTCATCAACTTTCATCATAGTGGTGCACCTGTTATCCCATTGCCTGCAATCCTGAACGTGGACACATACCCTTGGGGTATGTGTCCACGTTCAGGAAACGCTGCGTGTTTGACGCTGGGCAGAGCAGGAAATGCAGCGTCCAGATGTTACAGCATAGTGGAGGGGATTTCATGAAATCCCGTCTCCACTATGCATTAAAAGACGCATGCGGCAGACCCGCGGAAACGGACATGCGGCGCGTCTTTTCAGAATGCAGCATGAAGCAACTCAAGAACAACGCAAGTGACCTGCCAGTGACCTCAGATGCAGATTTGGTCAGTATTTTACCTGCGTAAAATCCTGACCAAATCCTAATGCAATCCTGAACGTGGACACATACCCTAAGGGTATGTTTCCACGTGCAGGAAACGCTGCGTGTCTGACGCTGCATAGAGCCACAGCGTCAGACACGCAGCGTCCAGATGTTACAGCATAGTGGAGGGGATTGAATGAAATCCCGTCTCCACTATGCATGGTAACATGCACGCGGCAGCCCTGCGACTCCTGACATGCTGCGCGTCTTTTCAGATCGCAGCATGTCCATATATCTTGCGGCGACGCTGCGTCGCCGCAAGATATAGCACAGGGCCCTATGCGATGGGTGCGATGATGCCGGATGTGTGCTGTGAACACATCCGGCATCATCGCATCCCAGAAGGGGGCGGGGTTTAGCGCAGAGCGGCAAAGCCGCTCCGACGATACCGCCGGCCATCCTGAAGGTGGACACATGCCCTTAGAGTCCATATGTTTGCCATTTCTGTAGCGATAACAGCCCTCCTATCTTGCAAGTGCTCCCTCCATAATCATGAGCTAGGCACTACAAGGTACTAGGCACTACATTGTATTTTTTACTACAATGTACTTGGCACTGCAATGGCAGTTTGTAAATTTTAGACAGCAACATTCACTGCTGCTTGTTTTTGGAAAACACCCATAAAGTCAAAATCATCACTACACCTGTAGATAAATTCTCAAAGTGGTATAATTTCCAAAATGGGGTTACTTGAGGGGTCATTCTGCTTTTACGCACTTAGTTCTGTGCATGGAGTGCAAAAACTATTCTAGTAACATCTGCGCTCCAGGAGGCAAATAGTGCTCTGTCACTACAGAGCCTCTCCGTATGGCTAAGCAGTTTTGAACAGCCACATATAGGGTGTTTTCACTTTCAGCAGAAATTGTGAGACTAATTTTGATGACATTTTTACCATTTTTCCAGTGCAAAAATGTAAAATCTGGGACTAAAACAAAATTTTGGTGGTAAAAATGTTATTATTTTTTCTTTACTGCCAAATGGTAAAAAGTGACTGTGACACACATGTGGTGTCAATATGATCACTATACCCCTAAAAGAATTCATTGAAATGTGTAGTTTGTAAAATGGGGTCACTCATGGGTGGTTCTGCATTTATGGCACATAAGGGGTTTACCAAAGTGACATGGCACCCTGAAACCAGTCCAGCAAAATCTAAACTCCAATATGGCGCTACTTCCCTTCTGTGTTTTGGGGTCCATTTTCTACTGCTAGACTTGTGAAAATAAAAATATTGGGACTAAAAGAACATATTTGCGGTTAAATTGTGATTTTTTTATTTTCACGGCTCAACGTTATAAACTTCTGTGAAGCACCTGGGAATTCAAGGTGCTCATCACACATCTAGATAAATTCCCTGAATGGTCTGGTTTCCAAAGGGGGTCACTTGTGGGGGGTTTCCACTGTTCAGGCACATCAGGGGCTCTCCAAACACGACATGATGTCCGCTTATGATTTCAGCAAATTTTGCATTCAAAAAGTCAGATAACACGCCTTCCCTTCCGAGCCCTACCATGCGCCCAAACAGTAGTTTTCCTTCACATATTGGTATCTGCATAAAAAAAATTCTAGTGCATTTTCTCTTGTTAGCCTTGTGAAAATGTAAAATTTGGATCTAAATAAATTTGTGAAAAAAAAGTTAAAATGTTAATTTCTTCCTTCCACATTTTATTAATTCCGATGAAGCTCCTGAAAGGTTAATTAACTTCTTGAATGTGGTTTTGAGCACCTTGTGCAGTTTTTAGAATGGTATCACTTTTGGATATTTTCTGTCATATACTGTAGGCCCTTCAAAGTCACTTCAAATGTGATGAGGTCGCTAAAAAAATGTTTTTTTTGTAAATTGCTGGTCAATTTTTAACTCTTAGAACTTCCTAACAAAAAATTATGTTTCAAAAATGTTATTTATTAACTATTTTGTGTGACATGACTATGATTGATTTATGGGCATTCAAATTGAAAGTTTGAAAATTGCTAAATTCTTGGCAAATTTCCAGCATTTTCACAATTAAACACAAGTCTTATTGAGCAAATTTTACCACTATCATGAAGTAGAATATGTCACGAGAAAAACTCAAAACTAGTGGGATCCGCCGAAGCATTCCAGAGTTATTACCTCATAAATGGACACTGGTCAGAATTGAAAAAGCTGGCTTGGTCAGGAAGGTGAAGGGGTTAATGGCCGCTGTGAAGAAGCATATTGGCAGTGATTAAAACATTTTCAAATGTCTCAGAATTTTTGGGCAAGGCATTTTGTTTGCGAAATTTGGAGTTTTAGCTCCAGTTTTGGTCAATTTAGCTAAAGTGGATGGAGCTCAGGTGGAAGAAGTCATGACTTGGTTCACCTAAAATATTCATAAAAAGTGGCAGTGTTCCTTATGACTGAAATGTTATTTCAGTCCTAAGCATTTCATGGAGGCTAACACCACTGATAAGATACATCTAAATCATTAAGTGGTGTATGACTAATGCCTTCACACCCATCCTTAAATAGGACATGTGAGTTAACAGTCTTCATGTAGATGTCAGTATATATGAGCTGAAGTACTTTACTGACATCTGGTGGACTGCTTGTGTATGTCACCTTTATCGCAATTTTTTTTATATAAGAGGTCAATATTGTAATGTTTTTTTAAATTTTTCTTATCTACTTCTAATATGAAAAATATTTGAATTACAGTTAAAGATAAAAACAAAAGGAGTCAAATTAGTGTGCTCATCTGTAACCACCTCCGCAGAGTGAAGGCAAAAGGGCCAACAAGTGCTGGGCCAACAACTCTGGGAACTCCTTCAAGATTGTTGGAAGACCATTCCCGGTGACTACATCTTGAAGCTCGTCAAGAGAATGCCAAGAGTGTGCAAAGCAGTCATCAATGCAAAAGGTGGCAACTTTGAAGAACCTAGAATATAAGACATAATTTCAGGTGTTTCACAATTTTTTGTTAAGTATGTAATTCCACATGTGTTAATTCATAGTTTTGATACCTTCAGTGTGAATGTACAATTTTTATAGTCATGAAAATACAGAAAAATCCTTAAATGAGAAGGTGTGTCCAAACTTTTGGTCTGTACTGTACAGCGCTACTCTCTAGATCAGTACCCGGCTCCACAACATTAACCCAATGGGCAGTGAGGGAAAGGTATCGTTCCTGTCCATGCTTACTGGTCCACACATCGGTGGTCAGGTGGACCTTGCCACTGATGTCGTTTAGTAGCGCATGTTTACTTTTTCCCTCCACATGTTTTTGCAGGGCAGGGACGGCTTGCCTGCTGAAATAAAAGCGGCAGGGCACATTGTATTGTGGGGTTGCCAATGCCATTAAGTTACGAAAGGTGTCAGTCTCCACTAGCCTGAATGCGAGCATTTCAAGGGACAGTAGTATTGCAATGCCAGCATTCAGAGCCTGTGCTCGGGGGTGGCTTGCCGAGTATGGGCACCTTTTCTCCCATGCCTGTGCTACCGATGGCTGTAGACTGGCGTGGGAGTGTGAGGATGATAGGGAACGTGGTGCTGTTAGTGGAATGACACTGTGTCTCTGTACAACAGTGCCAGAGGTTCTTCCATGGCAATCCTGTGAGGAAGCCGAACCAGCTGTGTGTGAGCTGGAGGAAAAGGCTACAACACGAGCTGAAGAGGTGGTAGGTGGAGCTGTAGGTTGGCCTAGGTCTTCAGTGTGTCTTTGTAACTCCACCACGTGCTTGGTCTGCACATGTTTCCACATATTTGTGATATTGAGGTTGCTGACACTTTTACCCTCTATTCACTTTCTGATTACACAGCTTGCATTTGACAAAGCAAATGTCATCTGCAACTGTGTCAAAAAAGGATCAGGCACTGCAAGTCTTGGGAGCACCCTTTTTAGGTTTTGGAAGAGGCATGCTCCTAATGGGTGCCGAAATGGAGGCTACAGGCAACCGAGTCTGCCCCCTTCCTCTCCCTCCTTTTTTGGCCGTTCTGGGAATCTCGTCCTCAGAGCTGCTCCCACCAACTTCCTGTACCTCACACCATGATGGGTCAAGGACCTCATCATCTACACTACCCTCTTCAAACAATTGCTTCTCCTGGGTAGTCTCGGCAGCACAGTACGCACCAGAAAGTGGCACATGAGTCTCATCATCATAGGCGCACTGAGGTGTGCTGACCATAGGAAATATACCCCTAAAAAAATATTTACTGACAAACCAATCATAAGATATTGATCAAATAATTTTATTTATTAAAAAGGACATAACACAACAAATAACACTCTTTTATTATTGTACAAAACAGTATCTCAATGTTTAAAAAATAGATAAAAAATGCAACAAGTATGTGAGGGGGCCAGGGCACGCCAAAACTGATTGGTAAAAAATAAAATATAACATCAATTAAATATGCATAAATCATACAAGAAGTCTTGATAATCAATAAAAAGATGATAATACGGCTGAAACAAAAGGGGAAAATAAATATATACTTACACAATGAAATACAATAAAGTTATTATAAATAATATTAAATAAACAATATTTCATGTGATGATAAAAAACAATATCTATATTGATCTACACACTTGATCACTGCTGATGGATTTTATATAATTCATATAATTGGTAACATGATATAAAAAATTAATAAACAGGATAAAAAATAAATAATGAAGAAAAAAATTAAAAAAGATAAATAGAAAATAAAAAATAAAAAATGAAAAATAAATGAAAAATAAAAAATGAGAAATAAAAAATATATAATAAATAATAATGAGTAATGAATAATAAAAAATACAAAATAAAAATAATAAATAGAATCTGTGTATGTGAAATAAAAATATATATGTGAAGTGAAAAAAATCTATAATATAACGCTGGGAGCGTCACTCTGTCCGAAGCCTTTATAGACTGCGCTCCCAGGAGATTGCGGTATGCGTAAGCACTGAACGCACACCGCGATCTCCACCGGAGAGTCAGGGACCGCCAGGAGGGTAAGTATGAGCTATATTCACCTGTCCCGTTCCACCGCTGCGCGCCTCCATCTTCCCGGTCCTCGGCCTGTGACCTTCAGTTCAGAGGGCGCGATGACGCGCTTAATGCGCGCCGGCGCCGCCCTCTGACTGACCAGTCACAGCCAGAGGACCGGGAAGATGGCGGCGCGCAGCGGTGGAACGGGGCCAGGTGAATATAGTAAGTGCTGGTGCCCCCGCCTGCTCAGGCCCCCCAGCACTCGGCGCCCAGCGACCATAGGTGAGTATGGTATTTTTTTTTATATATTGCAGCAGCATACGGGGCAAATACAATGGAGCATCTTATGGGGCCATAAACCATAATGGAGCATCTTATGGGGCCATAAACCATAATGGAGCAGTGTACGGGGGCATATACTATGGAGCATTTTATGGGGGCCATAAACCTTTATGGAGCAGCATATGGGGCATATGGATGGGAGCAGCAAATTAAAGAATAGTGGTGCAGGATGGGAGCAGCACATGACAGAACGGGGGTGCAGGATGGGAGCAGCACATGACAGAACGGGGGCACAGGATGGGAGCAGCACATGACAGAACGGGGGCGCAGGATGGCAGCAGCACATTACAGAACGGGGGTGCAGGATGGGAGCAGCACATGACAGAACGGAGGTGCAGGATGGGAGCAGCACATGACAGAACGGGGGCGCAGGATGGAAGCAGCACATGACAGAACGGGGGCGCAGGATGGGAGCAGCACATGACAGAATAGGGCAGCCCATGACTGAATGGGGGCGCAGGATGGGAGCAGCACATCTCAGAATGGGGGTGCAGGATGGGAGCAGCACATGACAGGATGGGGACGCAGGATGGGAGCAGCACATGACAGGATGGGGACGCAGGATGGGAGCAGCACATGACAGGATGGGGACGCAGGATGGGAGCAGCACATGACAGGATGGGGACGCAGGATGGGTGCAGCACATGTCAGAATGGAGGCGCAGGATGGGAGCAGCACATGTCAGAATGGGGGCGCAGGATGGGAGCAGCACATGTCAGAACGGGGGCGCAGGATGGGAGCAGCACATGACAGAACGGGGGCGCAGGATGGGAGCAGCACATGACAGAATGGGGGCGCAGGATGGGAGCAGCACATGACAGGATGGGGACGCAGGATGGGAGCAGCACATGACAAGATTAGGGTGCAGGATGGAGCAGCACATACCAGGATGGAGACCATATACCAATATAAATGCTCGCCACCTGGGTGTAGAACGGGTTCAATAATTAGTATATGTATATGCAAAAATGTAAATAAGAAAAATATGTGAATCCAATTAAAAAACTCTGTTGAAATCAATGTGAAAATATATAAAAAATAGTATGTGCCAATAATTTAATTCTAAATGTATATAAAAATATGTGAAATAATAAAAAAATAAATAAATGAACAAGGTGAAAAGAAAAAAATTCTTTGTTAGTGCAATAAAATGAGAGGTATAATGATATGAATTTATATCCTGTGCAATATTAGTCTAAATAATTGAACAAATGTGCAACCAGTGCAATAAAGGTTATATAGGGATGTAAATACTGTGACCGGTTATATATCTGCACCCAAAAGTATAGATAAGGATGCCGATAAATAGATGATATTATGATCAGGTGTGTAGACGCACCTACGAACCAATAAATAAATCATAATGACGTGCATACAATATATAAAATAATAACAGCCGTTACCAACCAGGAATGCGTGCCGCAGCCCCCGCACACACCACTCCAATGCACGTTTCGCAACCGCTTCGTCAGAGAGTGGCGTGTGTAGGGTGCGACCGCATATATATAGTCCCCCCACAGCTGCTGGAGATAAAATAATGAGGGACCACATAATTACATGGCGCTGGTGCAGAGCAGGCGCACGCCTCCGTCCACAGAGCCAGAGACCGGAAGCGCGCCAGCGAGTGCGTCCATAGGTCGCAGTCAATGACGCGCCGAGTCCCCAGCACCAGGACCGAGCACGCGCATGCGTCGTCCGGCGCTCAGCGTATCTGCAGCCATGATGTTTAAGGGAAAGCAACAGGGCAATGGACATAATACTTAAAACCAGGAGAATACATACACCTGTGTACGGGAATCGAACACTGGGGCATGATATATTATAAGGGCACTTATTATTATAAAAATATACCACCTATATTATATAGAAAGCTGTTCCAATACCCAAAATTAAAAAACTATAAATAATCAAATAATATATGAACATATATATAAATAAATAATAATATAAATTTGATGCCACATACAACCTCCATTCATATCATCAGTCTGTCTCCATACACATATCCATAAATAAAAATACACAAAATGTGAATATATATATATATGCGCATATATCTCTCACTCCTGAAAATTAATACTTTATTGAAAAATTATAAAAATAAAATCTATATGTTAAAAAATATATGTATTAATAAACCTATATTTATAAAGTACATATATTAACCAATTATATATATTAAAAACAGTGTTGTCCAGCCCCAGAAGAATAGAAAAAACTAAAATATTACAATAAAAATAATCCTCTTAAATAAATATACATGTGAATATGCCATGAATACAAAGAGGAGCACCCTACAACTAAAGGAAGGACACAAAAAGGGGAGGCGATAAATTTTATTGAAAAATAAAAAAATAAAAAATAGTAATAAAATAAGAATATGAAAATTGATAAAAAATAATAAATGTGAATGTATATAGAAAAGAAAAAAGAAAAAGTAATAAATAATAAAAAAATAAAAAAATTAAGAGATTTGAATGAAAATTAATAATTGTAGTAAAAAATAATATATGAGAAATAATGATTGAACCTGTAAATAAAATGTATTAAATTAATGAAGAATTAATAATAAATTAATAAAATGTTAAATAAAAAATATAATAAAACAAAATTCAATATGTGAAAAATAAAAAGAAAAACAATATTTGATAAAAAGTCTATAATGTTACTAAATTATATTTATATACTTACGGTATATATGTGAGGATTGAAAGAAGATTGGAAAACATAACAAAGCAGATCTAGAGAAAACTGGAAAATCCCCATTGCTCATTGAGGCCTACGGGAGTCATGCTTTGTAACATAGTAATCCACATGCACTCTTTCTGTGCAAGTCTCTTACTGGCATCCCCCCTCCTATTACCCAAATGTAACCGATCTATTCCTTTCACTTGAAGCAAGTGGGATTGATTAGGGTGATGATTACGAAAATGTCTTGCTAAAGGTTTCAACTTGGATATAGCATTGACATCATTAATCTCAATCTTTTCTGCTGTTTTGATGTCCTTAATGTGCTCCAAAATGCGAACACGTAATTCCCTTGTCGTCATGCCCACATAAATGCGGTCACAAGGGCATGTGGCTTGGTAGATCACCATCGACGTACGACAATTCAAATAATATAAAATCTTGTATTCTCGAGTTCTTGTTGAATTATGAAAAACATCCGTTTTTGTCATATATCTGCAGGCCTTACATGATCCGCAGCTACATGACCCCCATTTCGGGCCCTTTGAATTGAAAATAAAATTAGATGTCGGAGGGACATAATGACTGTGAACTAATGACTCGCCCAGGGTCTTACAGGGTCTTGCGACAATAAGAGGTTTTTTAGGTATTATTTTTGATATATTTGGATCTTGTAAAAGAATAGGCCACAATTTTGAAAATATATCAGTCATTTCTCGCCATCTTGAATGATAGTTGGTGATAAAACGTATTTGTCCATCTGTTTCCCTGTTCTTCTTTCGGGAAGTCATTAGAGTCTGTCGATCGTTTTTTTTGCTCTCGTATAGGCTCTATGTATGATGTCATTTTTATATCCACGTTTCAGAAATCTGTTAGCGAGATCTTCCGCTTGTTCTTCAAAATTGGTATCTTGGTCACAAATGCGTCTCGTCCTAAGGAATTGTCCAGTTGGAATCGCACGAATGACATGGGCAGGGTGGGCAGATTGAGCATGTAGAAGTGCATTAACACTAGTTTCCTTCCGATGTATAGATGTATGGAGATGGCCAGATTCATCAATCTTGATTCCAATATCCAAAAAATTTATAGCATCCTGTTTTATCATCCATGTAAGTTTGATGTTGTTATCATTCCTGTTTATATACTGGAAAAACATTATACTTGAACAAAGAAGACCCAGGAAAACATACTCAGATAGGAGGTAAGAACATTTCTAAAACAATCCACAGCGAGGAGATTGGAACAAAACAAAATCCTCTAAACTGCATGCTCGCAAACGCCAGAAGCCTGACAAACAAGATGGAAGAACTAGAAGCAGAAATATCTACAGGTAACTTTGACATAGTGGGAATAACCGAGACATGGTTAGATGAAAGCTATGACTGGGCAGTTAACTTACAGGGTTACAGTCTGTTTAGAAAGGATCGTAAAAATCGGAGAGGAGGAGGGGTTTGTCTCTATGTAAAGTCTTGTCTAAAGTCCACTTTAAGGGAGGATATTAGCGAAGGAAATGAGGATGTCGAGTCCATATGGGTCGAAATTCATGGAGGGAAAAATTGTAACAAAATTCTCATTGGGGTCTGTTACAAACCCCCAAATATAACAGAAACCATGGAAAGTCTACTTCTAAAGCAGATAGATGAAGCTGCAACCCATAATGAGGTCCTGGTTATGGGGGACTTTAACTACCCGGATATTAACTGGGAAACAGAAACCTGTGAAACCCATAAAGGCAACAGGTTTCTGCTAATAACCAAGAAAAATTATCTTTCACAATTGGTGCAGAATCCAACCAGAGGAGCAGCACTTTTAGACCTAATACAGACAGAATAACAAATCTGCAGGTGGTTGGGCATCTAGGAAATAGCGACCACAATATTGTGCAGTTTCACCTGTCTTTCACTAGGGGGACTTGTCAGAGAGTCACAAAAACACTGAACTTTAGGAAGGCAAAGTTTGACCAGCTTAGAGATGCCCTTAATCTGGTAGACTGGGACAATATCCTCAGAAATAAGAATACAGATATTAAATGGGAAATGTTTAAGAACATCCTAAATAGGCAGTGTAAGCGGTTTATACCTTGTGGGAATAAAAGGACTAGAAATAGGAAAAACCCAATGTGGCTAAACAAAGAAGTAAGACAGGCAATTAACAGTAAAAAGAAAGCATTTGCACTACTAAAGCAGGATGGCACCATTGAAGCTCTAAAAAACTATAGGGAGAAAAATACTTTATCTAAAAAACTAATTAAAGCTGCCAAAAAGGAAACAGAGAAGCACATTGCTAAGGAGAGTAAAACTAATCCCAAACTGTTCTTCAACTATATCAATAGTAAAAGAATAAAAACTGAAAATGTAGGCCCCTTAAAAAATAGTGAGGAAAGAATGGTTGTAGATGACGAGGAAAAAGCTAACATATTAAACACCTTCTTCTCCACGGTATTCACGGTGGAAAATGAAATGCTAGGTGAAATCCCAAGAAACAATGAAAACCCTATATTAAGGGTCACCAATCTAACCCAAGAAGAGGTGCGAAACCGGCTAAATAAGATTAAAATAGATAAATCTCCGGGTCCGGATGGCATACACCCACGAGTACTAAGAGAACTAAGTAATGTAATAGATAAACCATTATTTCTTATTTTTAGGGACTCTATAGCGACGGGGTCTGTTCCGCAGGACTGGCGCATAGCAAATGTGGTGCCAAAATTCAAAAAGGGCTCTAAAAGTGAACCTGGAAATTATAGGCCAGTAAGTCTAACCTCTATTGTTGGTAAAATATTTGAAGGGTTTCTGAGGGATGTTATTCTGGATTATCTCAATGAGAATAACTGTTTAACTCCATATCAGCATGGGTTTATGAGAAATCACTCCTGTCAAACCAATCTAATCAGTTTTTATGAAGAGGTAAGCTATATGCTGGACCACGGTGAGTCATTGGACGTGGTATATCTCGATTTTTCCAAAGCGTTTGATACCGTGCCGCACAAGAGGTTGGTACACAAAATGAGAATGCTTGGTCTGGGGGAAAATGTGTGTAAATGGGTTAGTAACTGGCTTAGTGATAGAAAGCAGAGGGTGGTTATAAATGGTATAGTCTCTAACTGGGTCGCTGTGACCAGTGGGGTACCGCAGGGGTCAGTATTGGGACCTGTTCTCTTCAACATATTCATTAATGATCTGGTAGAAGGTTTACACAGTAAAATATCGATATTTGCAGATGATACAAAACTATGTAAAGCAGTTAATACAAGAGAAGATAGTATTCTGCTACAGATGGATCTGGATAAGTTGGAAACTTGCGCTGAAAGGTGGCAGATGAGGTTTAACAATGATAAATGTAAGGTTATACACATGGGAAGAAGGAATCAATATCACCATTACACACTGAGTGGGAAACCACTGGGTAAATCTGACAGGGAGAAGGACTTGGGGATCCTAGTTAATGATAAACTTACCTGGAGCAGCCAGTGCCAGGCAGCAGCTGCCAAGGCAAACAGGATCATGGGGTGCATTAAAAGAGGTCTGGATACACAGGATGAGAGCATTATACTGCCTCTGTACAAATCCCTAGTTAGACCGCACATGGAGTACTGTGTCCAGTTTTGGGCACCGGTGCTCAGGAAGGATATAATGGAACTAGAGAGAGTACAAAGGAGGGCAACAAAATTAATAAAGGGGATGGGAGAACTACAATACCCAGATAGATTAGCGAAATTAGGATTATTTAGTCTAGAAAAAAGACGACTGAGGGGCGATCTAATAACCATGTATAAGTATATAAGGGGACAATACAAATATCTCGCTGAGGATCTGTTTATACCAAGGAAGGTGACGGGCACAAGGGGGCATTCTTTGCGTCTGGAGGAGAGAAGGTTTTTCCACCAACATAGAAGAGGATTCTTTACTGTTAGGGCAGTGAGAATCTGGAATTGCTTGCCTGAGGAGGTGGTGATGGCGAACTCAGTCGAGGGGTTCAAGAGAGGCCTGGATGTCTTCCTGGAGCAGAACAATATTGTATCATACAATTATTAGGTTCTGTAGAAGGACGTAGATCTGGGGATTTATTATGATGGAATATAGGCTGAACTGGATGGACAAATGTCTTTTTTCGGCCTTACTAACTATGTTACTATGTTACTATGTTCTCGTGGACCCTGCCAAATAAACAGAATGTCGTCTATAAATCTCATCCACAATATTACTGCACCAGTCATAGTGTAGTCTTCATTTTGGACATAATCATGTTCCCATGATCCCATAAAAAGATTTGCGTAGGAGGGTGCAAAAGCTGCACCCATAGCCATGCCCCTTTTTTGTAAATAGAACCGATCTTTAAAAATAAAATAATTATGACATAACGCATACTCTAAGAGTTCCATCAGAAATTCAATAAAAGTTGTATCAAGATTACGACTGCACAAGTAATGTCTAGCTGCAATCAAACCAAATTCATGGGGTATCGACGTGTTCAATGATTCGACGTCACATGTTATAATGTGCATATCAAAGTTCATATGTATACCATCTAATCTCTGAAGAGCTTCAGTAGTGTCCCTAATGTGTGATGGTAATTCCACTACAATGGGTTTCAGATAAAAATCTAAAAATTTAGAAACTGGTTCCAATAGACTCCCATTCCCGGATATAATAGGACGCCCAGGAGGGTCTATCATGCTCTTGTGGACCTTGGGCAACAAATATAGTGTAGGGACTGTTGGTAATTCAGTCCGTAGTCCCTCCCAGATAGATTTAGGAATTATACCTTCCTCCAATGCTGAATCTAAGATATCGAACAGTTTCTTCTGATACAAAAAAGTAGGGTTCTGGGACAAATCTCCTAACTGTCTGAATGCTTCTTTTTCATATTGTGTACATGGCCATACAACAATATTGCCACCCTTATCGGATGGTTTAAATACAACTTCCCTCATTTTTGTCAGCTCATCAAGTGCCATCCTCTGTTCATACCGGAGATTATCATACGGCCTATTTGCAGATATCTTAGTTACCTCATCACATACCATCTTAACGAAAACTTCCACAGAAGAATTCTGTGATAATGGAGTGAAGGTTTTTGTTCTTTTCTTAACAAAATCAGGAAATTTACCTGGTATGTCCTCCTGTTCTGCAATTAAGGCTTCAAGCGCCTGTAAGGCTTCCAATTCCTCTTCTGTGGAGAAAACATTAGACATCAATTTGTCAGTATGGAACTTCTTTAATAAGATTTTCCGAGCAAACAGAAAAGTGTCCTTGATAACTGAAAATGGTTCTAATTTTGCTGTAGAACAAAAACCCAATCCAAGGGATAACACGGAAATCTGAGCAGATGTTAATTGTACATTTACATAGTAACATAGTAACATAGTTAGTAAGGCCGAAAAAAGACATTTGTCCATCCAGTTCAGCCTATATTCCATCATAATAAATACCCAGATCTACGTCCTTCTACAGAACCTAATAATTGTATGATACAATATTGTTCTGCTCCAGGAAGACATCCAGGCCTCTCTTGAACCCCTCGACTGAGTTCGCCATCACCACCTCCTCAGGCAAGCAATTCCAGATTCTCACTGCCCTAACAGTAAAGAATCCTCTTCTATGTTGCTGGAAAAACCTTCTCTCCTCCAGACGCAAAGAATGCCCCCTTGTGCCCGTCACCTTCCTTGGTATAAACAGATCCTCAGCGAGATATTTGTATTGTCCCCTTATATACTTATACATGGTTATTAGATCGCCCCTCAGTCGTCTTTTTTCTAGACTAAATAATCCTAATTTCGCTAATCTATCTGGGTATTGTAGTTCTCCCATCCCCTTTATTAATTTTGTTGCCCTCCTTTGTACTCTCTCTAGTTCCATTATATCCTTCCTGAGCACCGGTGCCCAAAACTGGACACAGTACTCCATGTGCGGTCTAACTAGGGATTTGTACAGAGGCAGTATAATGCTCTCATCATGTGTATCCAGACCTCTTTTAATGCACCCCATGATCCTGTTTGCCTTGGCAGCTGCTGCCTGGCACTGGCTGCTCCAGGTAAGTTTATCATTAACTAGGATCCCCAAGTCCTTCTCCCTGTCAGATTTACCCAGTGGTTTCCCATTCAGTGTGTAATGGTGATATTGATTCCCTCTTCCCATGTGTATAACCTTACATTTATCATTGTTAAACCTCATCTGCCACCTTTCAGCCCAAGTTTCCAACTTATCCAGATCCATCTGTAGCAGAATACTATCTTCTCTTGTATTAACTGCTTTACATAGTTTTGTATCATCTGCAAATATCGATATTTTACTGTGTAAACCTTCTACCAGATCATTAATGAATATGTTGAAGAGAACAGGTCCCAATACTGACCCCTGCGGTACCCCACTGGTCACAGCGACCCAGTTAGAGACTATACCATTTATAACCACCCTCTGCTTTCTATCACTAAGCCAGTTACTAACCCATTTACACACATTTTCCCCCAGACCAAGCATTCTCATTTTGTGTACCAACCTCTTGTGCGGCACGGTATCAAACGCTTTGGAAAAATCGAGATATACCACGTCCAATGACTCACCGTGGTCCAGTCTATAGCTTACCTCTTCATAAAAACTGATTAGATTGGATTGACAGGAGCGATTTCTCATAAACCCATGCTGATATGGAGTTAAACAGTTATTCTCATTGAGATAATCCAGAATAACATCCCTCAGAAACCCTTCAAATATTTTACCAACAATAGAGGTTAGACTTACTGGCCTATAATTTCCAGGTTCACTTTTAGAGCCCTTTTTGAATATTGGCACCACATTTGCTATGCGCCAGTCCTGCGGAACAGACCCTGTCGCTATAGAGTCACTAAAAATAAGAAATAATGGTTTATCTATTACATTACTTAGTTCTCTTAGTACTCGTGGGTGTATGCCATCCGGACCCGGAGATTTATCTATTTTAATCTTATTTAGCCGGTTTCGCACCTCTTCTTGGGTTAGATTGGTGACCCTTAATATAGGGTTTTCATTGTTTCTTGGGATTTCACCTAGCATTTCATTTTCCACCGTGAATACCGTGGAGAAGAAGGTGTTTAATATGTTAGCTTTTTCCTCGTCATCTACAACCATTCTTTCCTCACTATTTTTTAAGGGGCCTACATTTTCAGTTTTTATTCTTTTACTATTGATATAGTTGAAGAACAGTTTGGGATTAGTTTTACTCTCCTTAGCAATGTGCTTCTCTGTTTCCTTTTTGGCAGCTTTAATTAGTTTTTTAGATAAAGTATTTTTCTCCCTATAGTTTTTTAGAGCTTCAATGGTGCCATCCTGCTTTAGTAGTGCAAATGCTTTCTTTTTACTGTTAATTGCCTGTCTTACTTCTTTGTTTAGCCACATTGGGTTTTTCCTATTTCTAGTCCTTTTATTCCCACAAGGTATAAACCGCTTACACTGCCTATTTAGGATGTTCTTAAACATTTCCCATTTATTATCTGTATTCTCATTTCTGAGGATATTGTCCCAGTCTACCAGATTAAGGGCATCTCTAAGCTGTTCAAACTTTGCCTTCCTAAAGTTCAATGTTTTTGTGACTCCCTGACAAGTCCCCCTAGTGAAAGACAGGTGAAACTGCACAATATTGTGGTCGCTATTTCCTAAATGCCCAACCACCTGCAGATTTGTTATTCTGTCAGGTCTATTAGATAGTATTAGGTCTAAAAGTGCTGCTCCTCTGGTTGGATTCTGCACCAATTGTGAAAGATAATTTTTCTTGGTTATTAGCAGAAACCTGTTGCCTTTATGGGTTTCACAGGTTTCTGTTTCCCAGTTAATATCCGGGTAGTTAAAGTCCCCCATAACCAGGACCTCATTATGGGTTGCAGCTTCATCTATCTGCTTTAGAAGTAGACTTTCCATGCTTTCTGTTATATTTGGGGGTTTGTAACAGACCCCAATGAGAATTTTGTTACTATTTTTCCCTCCATGAATTTCAACCCATATGGACTCGACATCCTCATTCCCTTCGCTAATATCCTCCCTTAAAGTGGACTTTAGACAAGACTTTACATAGAGACAAACCCCTCCTCCTCTCCGATTTTTACGATCCTTTCTAAACAGACTGTAACCCTGTAAGTTAACTGCCCAGTCATAGCTTTCATCTAACCATGTCTCGGTTATTCCCACTATGTCAAAGTTACCTGTAGATATTTCTGCTTCTAGTTCTTCCATATTGTTTGTCAGGCTTCTGGCGTTTGCGAGCATGCAGTTTAGAGGATTTTGTTTTGTTCCAATCTCCTCACTGTGGATTGTTTTAGAAATGTTCTTACCTCCCTTCTGAGTATGTTTTCCTGGGTCGTCTTTGTTCGAGTCTAATGTTTTTCTTCCCGTCCCCTCTTCTTCTAGTTTAACGCCCTCCTGATGAGTGTAGCGAGTCTTCTGGCGAATGTGTGTTTCCCAGGTTTGTTGAGGTGTAGTCCGTCTCTGGCGAGGAGTCCATCATACCAGTAATTCACACCGTGGTCCAGGAATCCAAATCCTTGTTGTCTGCACCATCGTCTTAGCCAGTTGTTTGCATCAAGGATCCTGTTCCATCTCCTATCTTCTATCCTATAACCTATCTTCTTTGATAGGTTGATTACCTTCAAGGTGCCCTCATTGTTGAAATCTTGTTCCCGATGGTTTTTTCTTTTAACACCCATGAATCTGGTGTTATATCCACTAAACACTTCTGATGAGTCTCCAATCGAAGTATTCGTTGCACTTGATGAGCTGATACTAGCCATAGAAGTGGTTGATGCAGACCTCTTGACAGTTTGTTTACCACGCCATTTATATATTCTCCCATTCTGATAGTCATGTAAATCCCTCTGGAATTTATTCACTTTAAGCTTTTGAATTTCTGATTCCCATTTAGTAAAGGATGCATTAAGATCATTATCAAAACTCATTAATTGTTCATTAAAAGTTCTTCTGAATTTTCTCCTGGATGGATTTAATATCTGCTTCCAGATTTTCCACAATCCTCTTATCCCTCCTTTTTTGGCCGTTATGGGAATCTCGTCCTCAGAGCTGCTCCCACCACCTTCCTGTACCTCACACCATGATGGGTCAAGGACCTCATCATCTACACTACACTCTTCAAACAACTGCTTCTCCTGGGTAGTCTCGACAGCACAGTACGCACCAGAAAGTGGCACCTGAGTCTCATCATCATAGGCACACTGAGGTGTGCTGACCATAGGCACTGGCCCACCCGCCTCTTCAGATTCAGAGAGACAAAGCTGTTGCACATCACTGCCTCTTCTTCAAATTCTAGAATGCTGCTTGGCTGGCCCCCTTTTTCCAAGCCAAGAGATTCAGAGAACAGAAGTAGAGATGGCTCCTGTCCAGGGCTCTCTGACTGCCTGGGCAATTTGGCAGGTGGTGAAGAGACAGATGGGTGCTCTTCAGTGCTCAGGACCTGAGAGGATCTGGAACTAATTGAAGTCGAAGCTTTAGCTGCCATCCATCCGACAACGGCTTCAATTTGGTCCTCCCGCAGCAGTGGGCTACAGAGAGCTCCTACAAAGCTGCACATAAAGGACTGTTCCCTGGTAAAACTGGGGGATGCTAAGTCACTGGTGCCCGCAGCAGGCACAGAATCCCCACATACTCTCCCTGCAGAAACTCCACGCCCACGACCACGTGCCTTACTCCCTGCCTTCTTCATCTTGGTAGACTGATAAAGATAGGCATAAAAGTACTAAGGGCTTAGTGTGCTTATTCCTGAACAGCTGCTAACAGGTATAAGAAACACTAATTTTATAAAGTGTGGACTAGACTTTAATATGAGCTAATGTGGCCTACACAACTGTACAGTGGAATGTTTGTTGAACTTTATGTTAGGGCTAGAGGAACGCACCAAATAATAAGATAGGTAGAATAAGGTGTGTTCGCAGCCCGGAGTCCACCGTGCAGAGATGGAACCTGCTGCCAAGTAATGACGGACTATATGGCGCTACAATGTGACTACACACACGGGTTAGCTTCACCCTGTGTGAAGGAAGCGAACCCTGTTAAGTCACAGGGCCGCGGTACCGCACACAAGAGCACAAGCAAGGATTCTCCGAGCTCAGTCCTAAGACTTGGGATCTGAGTCTGTGTAGACTACTTGTGGTCGACACCGCAACTGGGGTGTCAGCGTAACCAAAATAATAACTAAAGAATGCACGAGAGTGCGTGCGGTGCCGCACTGGTGGACGCCACTAACCACTCAGGCTTGGGTCATGAAAGCGCTGTGAAAGCGCACGGCGCCGCACTGGCGGACACAGAAACAAGACGCTGTATTGGTGTGTAACGTGCTGTTGGGTAAGTCGGGCGCTAGACAGCAATCATACACCTTCCGCGAACAGTCATCCAATAGGGAGGGTTTTTTAAAGAACGACTTTCACTCACAACACACACACATTTACAAATGTACACTAGCGCATGGCTGTGCGGCCATGCGAGCCTTAAATAGCTGCAGCACATATAGGACCTTTCAAAGAAGTACCAATAGAATTGCTGCAGTACCTGAGCATGTGACCCTTGATCTCCACTGAGAGATCTTGCCCTGGGCATGCTCAGTGTGCAAAGCAGAACTTAGTCCTAGTACCTACAGGACCTTCTGTGAGAAGGACCAATGGAAGTCGCTGCAGTACCTGAGCATGTGACCCTAGATCTCCACTGAGAGATCTTGCCCTGGGCATGCTCAGTGTGTGCAAAGCAGGACTTAGTCCCAGAAGCGTCTGCTCACCGCTGCCCAGCACTGGCTTCAATGGCAGAATCTGGAAAAGCAGCAGTAACCCTATGCACAGAGTGAGACTGAGCAAGCCGCTGGGACTGTCATCTCCACTGACCAGACTCCACTGCGGCTGGAGAAGAATGGGAGACCACAGCAGAGATGGTTCGAGATTCCCCCTGTGCAGATGCGGGAACTCGACACCTAATATTACCCCCCCTCCTTGGACCTTGCTACGCTCGAAGGCAGCAATAAGCTGTGGAGCTCGAATGTGTTCAGCAGGCTCCCAGGACCTGTCCTCTGGGCCATAACCCTTCCAATCCACCAAATAGAATTTTTTGCCACGTACCACCTTGCACCCAAAACTAGCGTTCACCTTGTAATCGTCCGTAGACGAACCCGATGTCCCAGCAGATGACTCGGATAACCGGGACATGTATATGGGTTTCAAGAGGGACACTGTTGTGAATTCTGTGATCAAGCTCCCTCCTGTGGTCATGAGTGGTACTTCGGCTGGTTCTGTCTATGAGCTTCCTCTGGTGGATGTGAGTGGAGCTGTGGCTTCTGAGTTTCCTTCCTTAGGTGACGAGGTTAGGTCGTTAGGTGCTGCTCTATTTAACTCCACCTAGTTCTTTGTTCCTGGCCTCCAGTCAATGTTCCAGTATTGGTCTTGCTCTCTCCTGGATCGTTCTTGTGGCCTGTCTGCCCTGCATAAGCTAAGTTCTGCTTGTGTTACTTTTGTTTGCTATTTTTTCTGTCCAGCTTGCTATATTGGTTTTTCTTGCTTGCTGGAAGCTCTGGGACGCAGAGGGAGCACCTCCGTGCCGTTAGTCGGTACGGAGGGTCTTTTTGCGCCCTCTGCGTGGTTGTTTGTAGGTTTTTGTGCTGACCGCAGAGCTATCTTTCCTATCCTCGGTCTATTCAGTAAGTCGGGCCTCACTTTGCTAAAACCTATTTCATCTCTGTGTATGTGTTTTCATCTTTACTCACAGTCATTATATGTGGGGAGCTGCCTTTTCCTTTGGGGAATTTCTCTGAGGCAAGGTAGGCTATTTCTTCTATCTTCAGGGCTAGCTAGTTTCTAAGGCTGTGCCCGAGGCGCCTAGGTCTGGTCAGGGGAGCTCCACGGCTACCTTTAGTGTGGTATGATAGGATTAGGGATTGCGGTCAGCAGAGTTCCCACGTCTCAGAGCTTGTCCTATGTTATTTGTAACTATCAGGTCACTTGTGTGCTCTTAACCACCAGGTCCATTGTGTTTCTGAATCACCAGTTCATAACAGTAATGGAGGCCAAAAGTACTAATGCTTCTCAATAGAGGGAAAAGAGAAGTTCTGAGACCATTTTTTTTTCTTTGCACTGTGTTTTGTCTTTCTTTTCCCCTAGACATTTGGGTGGTTCAGGACACAGGTGTAGTGATGGACATTAAAGGTCTGTCTTCTTGTGTGGATAATCTCACTGCAAGAGTACAAAAAATGCAAGACATTATGGTTCAGAAATCTATGTTAGAACCTAGAATTCCTATTCCTGAGTTATTTTCTGGAGATAGAGCTAAGTTTCTGAATTTCAAAAATAATTGCAAACTGTTTCTGGCTTTGAAACCCCGCTCCTCTGGTGACCCAATACAACAAATTCAGATCATTATTTCTTTATTACGTGGCGACCCTCAAGACTGGGCATTTTTCCTTGCGCCAGAAGATCCTGCATTATGTAATATTGATGCGTTTTTTCTGGCGCTCGGATTGCTTTATGATGAACCTAATTCAGTGGATCAGGCAGAGAAAAATTTGCTGGCTCTGAGTCAGGGTCAGGATGAGGTAGAGATATATTGTCAGAAGTTTAGAAAGTGGTCTGTGCTCACTCAATGGAATGAATGTGCGCTGGCAGCAATTTTCAGAAAGGGTCTCTCTGAAGCCCTTAAGGATGTCATGGTGGGATTTCCTATGCCTGCTGGTCTGAATGAGTCTATGTCTTTGGCCATTCAGATCGATCGACGCTTACGTGAGCGTAAAACTGTGCACCATTTGGCGGTATTATCTGAGTATAAACCTGAAGCTATGCAATGTGATAGGACTTTGACCAGAGCTGAACGGCAAGAACACAGACGTCGGAATGGGCTGTGTTTTTATTGTGGTGATTCCACTCATGCTATTTCCGATTGTCCTAAGCGCACTAAGCGGTTCGCTAGGTCTGCCACCATTGGTACGGTACAGTCGAAATTTCTTTTGTCCGTTACTTTGATCTGCTCTTTGTCATCCTATTCTGTCATGGCATTTGTGGATTCAGGCGCTGCCCTGAATTTGATGGACTTGGAGTTTGCTAGGCGCTGTGGGTTTTTCTTGGAGCCCTTGCAGTATCCTATTCCATTGAGAGGAATTGATGCTACGCCTTTGGCCAAGAATAAGCCTCAGTATTGGACCCAACTGACCATGTGCATGGCTCCTGCGCATCATGAGGATATTCGCTTTCTGGTGTTGCAGAATCTGCATGATGTGGTCGTGTTGGGGTTGCCATGGCTACAAGTCCATAACCCAGTATTGGATTGGAAGTCTATGTCTGTGTCCAGCTGGGGTTGTCAGGGGGTACATGGTGATGTTCCATTTCTGTCTATTTCATCATCCACCCCTTCTGAGGTCCCAAAGTTCTTGTCGGATTACCGGGATGTATTTGATGAGCCCAAGTCCAGTGCTCTACCTCCGCATAGGGATTGCGATTGTGCTATCGATTTGTTTCCTGGTAGTAAGTTTGCTAAAGGTCGACTGTTTAATTTGTCTGTGCCTGAGCACGCCGCTATGCGGAGTTACGTAAAGGAATCCTTGGAGAAGGGTCATATTCGCCCGTCGTCATCGCCATTGGGAGCAGGGTTCTTTTTTGTGGCCAAGAAGGATGGTTCGTTGAGACCTTGTATTGATTACCGCCTTCTAAATAAAATCACAATCAAATTTCAGTACCCCTTGCCGCTGCTGTCTGATTTGTTTGCTCGGATTAAGGGGGCTAGTTGGTTCACCAAGATAAATCTTCGTGGTGCGTATAATCTTGTGCGTATTAAACAGGGTGATGAATGGAAAACAGCATTTAATATGCCCGAGGGCCATTTTGAATACCTGGTTATGCAATTCGGGCTTTCCAATGCTCCATCTGTATTTCAGTCCTTTATGCATGACATCTTCCGAGAGTACCTGGATAAATTCCTGATTGTATACTTGGATGATATTTTGGTCTTCTCGGATGATTGGGAGTCTCACGTGAAGCAGGTTAGAATGGTGTTCCAGGTCCTGCGTGCGAATTCTTTGTTTGCGAAGGGGTCAAAGTGTCTCTTTGGTGTTCAGAAGGTTTCATTTTTGGGTTTCATTTTTTCCCCTTCTACTATCGAGATGGACCCTGTTAAAGTCCAGGCCATTTATGATTGGACTCAGCCGACATCTCTGAAGAGTCTGCAAAAGTTCCTGGGCTTTGCTAATTTTTATCATCGCTTCATCAATAATTTTTCTAGTATTGCCAAACCGTTGACTGATTTAACCAAGAAGGGTGCTGATGTGGTCAATTGGTCTTCTGCTGCTGTGGAAGCTTTTCAGGAGTTGAAGCGTCGTTTTTCTTCTGCCCCGGTGTTGTGCCAACCAGATGTTTCGCTCCCGTTCCAGGTCGAGGTTGATGCTTCTGAGATTGGAGCAGGGGCTGTTTTGTCGCAAAGAAGTTCTGATGGCTCGGTGATGAAACCATGTGCCTTCTTTTCCAGGAAGTTTTCGCCTGCTGAGCGTAATTATGATGTTGGCAATCGAGAGTTGCTGGCCATGAAGTGGGCATTCGAGGAGTGGCGTCATTGGCTTGAAGGAGCTAAGCATCGCGTGGTGGTCTTGACTGATCACAAAAACTTGACTTATCTCGAGTCTGCCAAACGGTTGAATCCTAGACAGGCTCGTTGGTCGCTGTTTTTCTCCCGTTTTGACTTTGTGGTTTCGTACCTTCCGGCCTCTAAAAATGTGAAGGCGGATGCCCTGTCTAGGAGTTTTGTGCCCGACTCTCCGGGTTTGCCTGAGCCGGCGGGTATTCTCAAAGAGGGGGTAATTTTGTCTGCCATCTCCCCTGATTTGCGGCGAGTGCTGCAAAAGTTTCAGGCTAATAGACCTGACCGTTGCCCAGCGGAGAAACTGTTTGTCCCTGATAAATGGACGAGTAGAGTTATCTCTGAGGTTCATTGTTCAGTGTTGGCTGGTCATCCTGGAATCTTTGGTACCAGTGATTTGGTGGCTAGATCCTTTTGGTGGCCGTCTCTGTCGCGGGATGTGCGTTCGTTTGTGCAGTCCTGTGGGATTTGTGCTCGGGCTAAGCCCTGCTGTTCTCGTGCCAGTGGGTTGCTTTTGCCCTTTCCGATCCCGAAGAGGCCCTGGACACATATCTCTATGGATTTTATTTCGGATCTCCCCGTCTCTCAAAAAATGTCGGTCATTTGGGTGGTTTGGGATCGCTTCTCTAAGATGGTCCATTTGGTACCCTTGTCTAAATTGCCTTCCTCCTCTGATTTGGTGCCATTGTTTTTCCAGCATGTGGTTCGTTTACATGGCATTCCGGAGAACATCGTTTCTGACAGAGGTTCCCAGTTTGTTTCGAGGTTTTGGCGAGCCTTTTGTGCTAGGATGGGCATTGATTTGTCTTTTTCCTCGGCTTTCCATCCTCAGACAAATGGTCAAACTGAACGAACCAATCAGACCTTGGAAACATATCTGAGATGTTTTGTTTCTGTTGATCAGGATGATTGGGTGTCCTTTTTGCCTTTGGCTGAGTTCGCCCTTAATAATCGGGCCAGCTCGGCTACTCTGGTTTTGCCGTTTTTCTGCAATTCTGGTTTCCATCGTCGTTTCTCTTCAGGGCAGGTTGAGTCTTCAGACTGTCCTGGTGTGGATACTGTGGTGGATAGGTTGCAGCAGATTTGGACTCATGTAGTGGACAATTTGACATTGTCCCAGGAGAAGGCTCAAAGTTTCGCTAACCGCAGACGCTGTGTGGGTCCCCGACTTCGTGTTGGGGATTTGGTTTGGTTGTCGTCTCGTTATATTCCTATGAAAGTTTCCTCTCCTAAGTTTAAGCCTCGTTTCATTGGTCCGTATAGGATTTCTGAGGTTCTTAATCCTGTGTCTTTTCGTTTGACCCTTCCAGCTTCTTTTTCCATCCATAATGTATTCCATAGGTCATTGTTGCGGAGATACGTGGCACCGGTGGTTCCATCCGTTGATCCTCCTGCCCCGGTTTTGGTTGAGGGGGAGTTGGAGTATATTGTGGAAAAGATTTTGGATTCTCGTATTTCGAGACGGAAACTCCAGAATCTGGTTAAGTGGAAGGGGTATGATCAGGAAGATAATTCCTGGGTCTTTGCCTCTGATGTTCATGCTGCCGATCTGGTTCGTGCCTTTCATTTGGCTCATCCTGGTCGGCCTGGGGGCTCTGGTGAGGGTTCAGTGACCCCTCCTCAAGGGGGGGGTACTGTTGTGAATTCTGTGGTCAAGCTCACTCCTGTGGTCAGGAGTGGTACTTCGGCTGGTTCTGTCTATGAGCTTCCTCTGGTGGATGTGAGTGGAGCTGCGGCTTCTGAGTTTCCTTCCTTAGGTGACGAGGTTAGGTCGTTAGGTGCTGCTCTATTTAACTCCACCTAGTTCTTTGTTCCTGGGCTCCAGTCAATGTTCCAGTATTGGTCTTGCTCTCTCCTGGATCGTTCTTGTGGCCTGTCTGCCCTGCATAAGCTAAGTTCTGCTTGTGTTACTTTTGTTTGCTATTTTTTCTGTCCAGCTTGCTATATTGGTTTTTCTTGCTTGCTGGAAGCTCTGGGACGCAGAGGGAGCACCTCCGTGCCGTTAGTCGGTACGGAGGGTCTTTTTGCGCCCTCTGCGTGGTTGTTTGTAGGTTTTTGTGCTGACCGCAGAGCTATCTTTCCTATCCTCGGTCTATTCAGTAAGTCGGGCCTCACTTTGCTAAAACCTATTTCATCTCTGTGTTTGTGTTTTCATCTTTACTCACAGTCATTATATGTGGGGGGCTGCCTTTTCCTTTGGGGAATTTCTCTGAGGCAAGGTAGGCTATTTTTTCTATCTTCAGGGCTAGCTAGTTTCTAAGGCTGTGCCCGAGGCGCCTAGGTCTGGTCAGGAGCGCTCCACGGCTACCTCTAGTGTGGTATGATAGGATTAGGGATTGCGGTCAGCAGAGTTCCCACGTCTCAGAGCTTGTCCTATGTTATTTGTAACTATCAGGTCACTTGTGTGCTCTTAACCACCAGGTCCATTGTGTTTCTGAATCACCAGTTCATAACAGGACACATGAAAGGTGTCGGTGATACCCAGGCGTGGAGGAAGGGCCAGTCGGTAGACCACAGGGTTAACCTGTTCAAGGACCTTGAAGGGACCCAAGTAGCGAGGTGCAAACTTAGTGCACTCAACACGCAGCCTGATGTTACGGGCGGAGAGCCACACTAAGTCGCCAGGAGCAAAGGTCGGAGCGGGGCGCCGATGAGCATCGGCAGAGGACCTCATTCTCTCCTTGGAGGCCCGAATGGCATCCTGAGTGCTGTCCCAAATGTCCCGTGCCTCCACAGCCCAGTCTGCCACCCTGGAGTCGGCGGAAGACATGGGCATGGGCACAGGGACACGCAGATGCTGGCCGTAATTTAGGAGGAATGGAGTCTGACTGGTGGAGTCGGCTACGGCGTTGTTAAGCGCAAACTGCCCACGGTAGCAAGGATGCCCAATCATCCTGCCTGGCAGAAACGAAATGTCGTAAATATATGACCAGGGTCTGGTTGGCCCTCTCTACCAACCCATTCATCTCGGGATGATATGCCGAAGAGAGATTCAACTCAATACTGAGTAGACGACAAAGCTCTCTCCAGAATCGAGATGCATACTGGGGACCCCGGTCACTAACAATTTTGTCTGGCATACCGTGTAGGCGAAAGATATGCTTGATGAACAACACAGCCAGAGCTCGTGCAGAAGGTAGCCGTGGAAGAGGCACAAAGTGCACCATTTTGGAAAAATGGTCGGTGATCACCCAGATAATGGTGCAGTTACGAGACTTGGGTAAGCCCACCACAAAATCCATCCTGACCATCTCCCAGGGCCTGTCCGCCACCGGCATGGGGTAAAGCAACACAGCTGGCCGTTGCCGACCAGACTTGTTCTTGGCGCAGGAGACACATGCCCGAACATAGTCTGCGACGTCACGAACCATATGCGGCCACCAGTACGTCCTCGCCAAGAGCTCAGATGTCCTCTTGGTCCCAAAGTGTCCACCCACCATGGATGAGTGAGCCCAAGAGAGAACCTCCAGTCGCAAATTAGATGGAACGAAAGTCTTGCGGGGGGCACAGACTCTAGCGAAACCGGAGCCACCGTTCTCAGGCTCTCTGAAGGGACAATAAGCCGAGGCTCCTCCTCCGCCACTGATGATACTACAGAGCGAGAAAGAGCGTCGGCACGAATGTTCTTCTCCCCGGAAAGAAAATGGAGGGTGAACTGGAACCAGGAGAAGAACAGGGACCATCTAACCTGACGAGAATTTAGCCGCTGGGCTGTCTGTAAATACACCAAGTTCTTGTGGTCTGTGAACACCTGGAAGGGAAAGCGAGCTCCCTCCAGAAGATGTCTCCACTCTGAGAAAGCCAACTTCATAGCTAGCAACTCCCTGTCCCCGATAGAATAATTCCTCTCTGCTGGTGAAAAGGTGTTAGAGAAAAAGAAGCAAGGATGCTTCCGACCTTGAGCATCCTTTTGGAAGAGGACTGCTCCAGCACCAACGGATGAGGCATCCACCTCCATAATAAATGGCCTATCTACATCGGGGCAATGCAGGATGGGAGCGCTAGCGAAGTGTGACTTAATCAAGAGAAAGGTCTTGGAGACCTCCTCCGACCACAACTTGGGATTTGCCCCCTTCTTGGTGAGGGCAACCAAGGGAGCTACCAAAGTTGAGAAGTGGGGAATGAACTGGCGATAGTAATTAATGAACCCCATAAAGCACTGCACTGCTTTGAGAGAATGGGGTTCCTGCCAGTCCATCACAGCCTGTAGCTTGGCAGGATCCATAGCCAATCCCTGGGCAGAGATGATATAGCCAAGGAAAGGCAAGGACTCCTGCTCAAACACACACTTCTCCAACTTGGCATAGCGGGAGTTAGCCCGAAGGAGGTCGAAGACCTTGCAAACATCTCTCCGGTGGGAGTCAATATCTGGAGAGTAGATGAGAATATCATCCAGATGAACTACGACCGAGGTGGAAAGCATATCCCGGAAGATGTCGTTCACAAAGTCTTGGAAAATGGCTGGGGCGGAAGGGTCTCCGCAGCCTTTTTGGAGAACACGTCTGCATAAGACCAATATTGCTTGGGGAGAGAGGATAGATCTGCGGGTACCTCTGTAGTAGCAACCTGAATGCACTCCCTCTGACACCTACTCCCACAAGATTCACCCCATCCCAGAATTCTGCCTGAGGACCACTCGATATGAGGAGAGTGGTACCGTAGCCAAGGTATCCCCAACAGGATCTCATCAATTCCCTCAGGAATGACAAGCAGAGATATAATCTCCTGATGGGATGGCGACATGGACAGAGTAAAAGGGATGGTCTGGTTTGTTATCTGTGAGGGCAGTGTCGACCCATTCACCACTCGTATCATTACTGGTTGAGCTAGCATAACCAGGGGTATTGCGTGAAGTTGGGCGAAGGCAGAAGACATAAAATTGCCCTCCGCCCCAGAATCCACGTAGAGCTCTACCGAGTGAGTGAATGAGCCTATTGTTATTGTCCCCTTAAAGGACAGTTTGGAGGCAAATGTCGCCGTGTCTAGTGTACCTCCACCTACTACCACTAGACGCTGACGTTTCCTTGACCGCTGGGGACATCTGGTGGCAAGATGTCCTGACTGCTGGCAAACATGACAAACCTGGAGTGCACGAGCAGTCCGGGACTTAGATCCCGCTCGTGACACTTCCATGGCCTCATGTGACTCAGGAGCCTGGACTGGAGATTCCAAAGGTTTGGCGAAGGTGGGAACCAGCAGAAACCTCTGCCTACACTGGGCTCGCTCTAACCTCCGCTCGTGAAAACGGAGGTCAATACGAGTGGACACTGCTATTAACTCCTCCAGTGTGGAATCTCCCTAGTGGCCAGGGTGTCCTTCACGTGGTCAGCCAGCCCCCTCCAAAATATCGGAATTAGGGCTTTATCCGACCACTCCAGCTCAGATGCTAGAGTGCGGAAGTGGACGGCAAAATGGCTGACCAAGGACGAGCCCTGAGTCAATGCCAACAGTTGGAGCACCGTATCATGGGTGACACAAGGTCCTAAAAAGACCTGTTTCAGAGTACTCAGGAAAAACGAAGCACTCTGCACCACATGATCACCATGCTCCCACAGCGGCGTAGCCCACTCTAACGCCCTGTCCGACAGGAGAGACACAATAAACCCCACCTTTGCCCGCTCTGTAGGGAAACGAGAGGCCAGAAGCTCGAGATGTATAGAGCACTGACTCACGAAACCCCTACAAGACTTACTATCACCAGAACATTTTTCTGGCAGCGGGAGGAGAGATAGAGTCGGTACAGGGGAGGCAGTGGACAAGGTTGCTGCAGCCACGCTAGCAGCTTGAACAGCAACTGCGGTTACATCCACAGCTGAGGTTGTGCGCTCGAGAGCCGCCAACCTACCCTCCAGCTGCTGGATGTACTGCAAGGATTGCTGTTTGTCCGTCATTACTAGCCAGACCCTGGCACTAGTGTAATGTTAGGGCTCGCGGAACGCACCAAATAATAAGATAGGTAGAATAAGGTGCGTTCGCAGCCGGAGTCCACTGTGCACAGATGGAACCTGCTGCCAAGTAATGACGGACTATATGGCGGTACAATGTGACTACACACACGGGTTAACTTCACCCTGTGTGAAGGAAGCGAACCCTGTTAAGTCACAGGGCCGCGGTACCGCACACAAGAGCACAAGCAAGGAGTCTCCGAGCTCAGTCCTAAGACTTGGGATCTGAGTCTGCGTAGACTACTTGTGGTCGACACCGCAACTGGGGTGTCAGCGTAACAAAAATAATAATTAAAGAATGCACGAGAGTGCGTGCGGTGCCGCACTGGCGGACGCCACTAACCACACAGGCTTGGGTCAGGAAAGCGCTGTGAAAGCGCACGGCGCCGCACTAGCGGACACAGCAACTAGACGCTGTATTGGTGTGTAACGTGCTGTTGGTTAAGTTGGGCGCTAGACAGCAATCATACACCTTCCGCGAACAGTCATCCAATAGGGAGGGTTTTTTAAAGAACGACTTTCACTCACAACACACACACGTTTACAAATGTACACTAGCGCATGGCCGTGCGGCCATGCAAGCCTTAAATAGCTGCAGCACATATAGGACCTTTCAAAGAAGGACCAATGGAATTGCTGCAGTACCCGAGCATGTGACCCTAGATCTCAACTGAGAGATCTTGCCCTGGGCATGCTCAGTGTGCAAAGCAGAACTTAGTCCAAGTACCTACAGGACCTTCCGTGAGAAGGACCAATGGAAGTCACTGCAGTACCTGAGCATGTGACCCTAGATCTCCACTGAGAGATCTTGCCCTGGGCATGCTCAGTGTGTGCAAAGTAGGACTTAGTCCCAGAAGCGTCTGCTCGCCGCTGCCCAGCACTGACTTCAATGGCAGAAGCTGGAAAAGCAGCAGTAACCCTATGCACAGAGTGAGACTTAGCAAAACGCTGGGACCGACGTCTCCGCTGAGCAGACTCCACTGCGGGTAGAGAAGAATGGGAGACCGCAGCAGAGATGGTTCGAGATTCCCCCTGTGCAGAGACGGGAACCCGACACCTAACATTTTATTTCCTTTTTTTTTTTACAAAAAGACAGTAGATGTGCCCAAAGATGTAAAACTGATAGTGTCACAAACTTTTTGTAGCTATTACAATGCAGGAAGGTAACCTACAATGCAATAGATGAGGCTCAAAAAAATAGGCTAATACTAATCTGGCTTTGGCTGCAGGGTACAAACCAGCAGAAAGGCTCCTCTATCTACTCCTATATAGTGTTTGCAAGCAATCTAGCTGGATTTGGATGGAACCACACTAATAGGAGATATCAGGAAAAATTAGCAGCACTAATGCAAAAAAGGACAATGTATGAGGCAGTGATGCACGCTGAGCAGACTACAACCAGTGGTGGCTGCAGAACACACTACAGCGTGTGCTGCACTCACACAGAGACCTCGCAGACAGCCGTGAACAGTGCAGAGAACTGTGCACTAGCGCTGCAAGGCTGCAGAAAGGCTCCTTTTTCTACTTCTATATAGTGTTTGCAAGCAATATAGCTGGATACGGATGGAACCACACTAATAGGATAAATCAGGAAAAATGAACAGCACTAATGCAAAAAAGGACAATGTATGAGGCAGTGACGCACGCTGAGTGGACTACAACTGGAGGTGGCTGCAGAACACACTACAGTGTGAACTGCACTCACACACAGAGTCCTCGCAGACAGCCGTGAACAGCGCTGCATGGCAAAAGAAAGCTTCTAACACAGCGGTTGCTAAAGTAGCCTGGGTAAAGCACAATAAAGCAAATTGCTAGCTTAAACTGTCCCTCAGAGTCAGAACAGCAGCATCCTGTCCCTAAGTAAATTCACAGCAGAGTGAACCCAAAATCGCGGCAGCTTTTATAGTGCATCATGACATCATTTCAGCAGCCAATCACATGCCATTAGTTAACATGGTGTCACGATCCATGTTTGGATCTGTGGCAGATCTGGTTACCCTCAGATTTAAACCTTTTTTCCTTTCTGGTCATTGGGGGTTAATGCAGTTTTCTCCCCCCGGTGGCCGCTGGTGTTATTGCATTGCATTGCTGCTGGGTCAGCTGATGTTTGTGACCACTCCCACCATCCTTTATAAAGTCACCTGGTGCTTCAGCTGACTGTTGGTTATACAGGTCCTTTGGATACCAACCTTGCTGGAATAGGAGCTTGCTGAGTACTGTTGTTCTACAGCTAAATACTTATTCCTGGTGCCTTACTCTGCTGTGCGGTGCATTGCAGCAGGGAAAGCTAAGTGTGGTGTTATTGTTTCTTTGTCCCTTTGTAGTTTGTGCATTCACCTTTTGGTATCGTGTTCCCCTCACTCTCATATTGTTTATTCCTGTTTATTTGCTTTGTGGTACTTTAGGCTCCACCCTCGTTCATCAGGGAGTGATGAACAGCGTGTGGGGATTAAATCCTCCCTTCTTAAGGGTGATCCTCAATCCTGGGCTTTCTCCCTGCCGGCCGGTTCTCCATCTTTACGGTTGGTGGATGAGTTTTTTGCTGCCTTGGCGCTTGTATATGGGGACCCTGATGGCGTCTCCCTGGCAGAATCCCGACTGCGTAAAATCAAGCAGGGGGCTCGGCCGGCTGAGGATTACTGCTCGGAGTTTAGGAGATGGGCCACTAACACACAGTGGAATGACCCAGCCCTTGGGAGCCATTTTAGGCAGGGTCTGTCTCCAAGGTTGCAGGATGCTCTTGTGCAGTATGCTGCCCTCATGTCATTGGAGGTTGCCATGTCCCTTGCCATCCGGGTAGATAGACGCTTGAGGGAGAGACATACACCTAATGTGTCTCCAGTAGTCCTTGCTAGGGAGGGGGACACATCTGAGCAGGTGGATGAACCCATGCAGGTGGGAGGAATTTTTTCTCAAATGGGGTTGCCTGCGGTTCACCGTGGTGTGGGGGCATGTTTTTACTGTGGGCAGACTGGTTATTTTATGGGTGTCTGCCCAGCTCGCGCCAAAAAACCTGTACCACCTAAGAAGCCGCATTCCCCTGGTCGTGTGGAGTGAGGTGACCAGGGAGTGTATATTTCCTCCATATCTTCTCCTCAGTGTAACCTGTCAGCTGAAGTAGTGGTTGGCAGGGTAACTGAGTGTATACCAGTGCTTGTGGACAATGGAGCAGGTGTCAATCTGGTGGATGTTCATTTTGTTCAGACCCATGGCCTGAGGTGTAGAACACTAACTAAACCCCTAAGCGTCCAGGCTATTGACTCCGTACCACTCAGCCAGGGATGGGTGACCCAAGTCGTGGATGATATACAACTGCATATTGGGACTCATCATGAGGAGCTCCTGTCGTGCTACATCTTGGGGAGAATACCAACACCCATCGTTTTAGGACTTCCTTGGTTGAAAAAACACAACCCGGTCATAGATTGGTGGTCAAGTGAAGTGGTCAGCTGGGATCAGTCGTGTGAGGGCTGCTGCACAGGGGCAACTGTCTCTGCCATCCTTCTACAACCTACCCCTTCCTCTCCAGTGGGGGCAGCAGAGATGCTGCCAGAGAGTAGGGGCAAGACTCTACCCTCACTACATGCTAACCTGGTGTGTCAGAGACCTCTTAGGAGGAGGGGTCAGAGGAGGGTGGTGGTTCCCTCTGAGCATAAAGGGGGTGTGAGTTTGGTGACACAGGGGGACGCCTCTGCTGTCAATTCCTCTAGGAATTCACCATCTTGTGGCTGACGCATGCATGAAAATAAACGTTCAGGTCCGGACCTGGGTGTGAATGAGTATGTATGGGTTTCCACCAAAAACATCAGGTGGCAGTGTGCAACTGGGTCCTGGAGTTCCAGGGTGTATGGGCCATATCGGGTCTCAGCCCAGGGACTTATCAGTTGGAGTTACCCCCAGTTATGCATATACACAACTCATTCCCCTGGTCGGCCCTCTGGAGGTTTGTGGCGCCTCTGGAACCCTTACTGGTGGAATTTTCATCAGGCCGCGTTTGCCGTAAACCTGAGTCAGGTGACTGCCGAGGTGAACGTTGGTGGATCGAGGCGTCCTCACCATAGGTTGTTATGTGGTGAGGTCTGATGTTGAGTGTCCAGAGGCCACTCATTGAAAGGGGGGTACTGTCACGATCCATGTTTGGATCTGTGGCAGATCTGGTTTCCCTCAGATTTAAACCTTTTTTCATTTCTAGTCATTGGGGGTTAATGCAGTTTTCTGCCCCCGGTGGCCGCTAGTGTTATTACATTGCTGCTGGGTCAGCTGATGTTTGTGACCACTCCCACCATCTATAATATAATGCTGGGAGCGTCACTCTGTCCGAAGCCTTAATAGACTGCGTAGGCGCGACGCTCCTAGCGTTACATTATAGAAAAAATGCCGCAGAGAGCAGGGGGTCGGGAGCACGGGGACGCCGTCTACATATTTGCGCCCTGATTATGCAAATAATCCGCCGCCATAGTAAGTTTTTACTTACGCTATTCCTTTCGGGCACCATTGTCTTGCTCCTCCTGGTGCCGGAATCGGCGCCTGCGCAGCACAGCAGTGTGTCTTCAAGAAAATGGCACCGGAAAGCGCGGACTGCGCAGGCGCCAATTCCGGCACCAGGAGGAGCAAGACAATGGTGCCGGAAAGGAATCAGGTAGCTCAAGTAACAAATTGCTGTGCCATGAGGCTGTGGCACTTCATGCCACAGCTATTTGTTACTTACGCCATTCCTTTCCGATGCCATTGTCTTGCTCCTCCTGGTGCCGGAATCGGCGCCTGCGCAGTCTGCGCTTTCTGGCGCCATTTTCTTGAAGACACACAGCAGCCGGAAAGCGCGGACTGCGCAGGTGCCGATTCCAGCACCAAGAGGAGCAAGACAATGGCGCCGGAAAAGAATCAGGTAGCGTAAGTAACAAATTGCTGTGCCATGAGGCTGTGGCACTTCATGTCACAGTGATTTGTTACTTATGCCACCTGATGGGGACCATAAACCTTTATGGAGCAGCGTATGGGGCATATGGATGGGAGCAGCACATGACAGAATGGGGGCGCAGGATGGGAGCAGCACATGACAGAATAGGACAGCACATGACAGAACGGGGGTGCAGGATGGGAGCAGCACATGACAGAACAGGGGCGCAGGATGGGAGCAGCACATGACAGAACGGGGGCGCAGGATGGCAGCAGCACATGACAGAACGGGGGTGCAGGATGGAAGCAGCACATGACAGAACGGGGGCACAGGATGGGAGCAGCACATGACAGAACAGGGGTGCAGGATGGAAGCAGCACATGACAGAACATGGGTCACCTGGTGCTTCAGCTGACTGTTGGTTATACAGGTCCTTTGGATACCAACCTTGCTGGAATAGGAGCTTGCTGAGTGCTGTTGTTCTACAGCTGAATACTTATTCCTGGTGCCTTACTCTGCTGTGCGGTGCATTGCAGCAGGGAAAGCTGTGTGTGGTGTTATTGTTTCTTTGTCCCATTGTAGTTTGTGCATTCACCTTTTGGTGTCATGTTCCCCTCACTCTCATATTGTTTATTCCTGTTTATTTGCTTTGTGGTGCTGTTTACACTGTTCACCTCTTGGGGTGGGGGTTGGGGGTTTAGTTCAGGGTTTAACAGGAGAGAGGGACAGGTCGGTGACTTGGGCCTCCCTACCTTCAAGGGTATCCCCAAGTTAAGGAAAGACAGGGCTTCCCCTAGCCTGAGGGGCAGTTCAGGGGCCCAGATTCCTCGTCTCCTGTTTTCCTATTTCTGCCACGTGACACATGTCTAACATGCCTAACAGGATGTGCCCACACTTCTTAGGATCCTCATTGGCTGAATAAAATCAAACTGGCCCATTGCATTATGGGAACTTCAGATTCCGGTATTCGAAATTCTAAAAGTATCGGAACTCAGTATCGGAAACCCGATACAGCGAATATTGGTCAATACCCGATATTTCAGTATCGGAATGCTGAACACTAATCCTTACTAGGGTTGAGCGAAACGGATCAGACAAATTCAAAAACCGCCGACTTTCGGCAAAGTCGGGTTTCTTGAAACCCGACCCGATCCTAGTGTTGGATCGGCCATGAGGTCGGTGATCTTTGCGCCAAAGTCGCGTTTCGTATAATGCTTTCAGCACCATTTTTCAGCCAATGAAGGAAGACGCAGAGTGTGGGCAGCGTGATGACATAGGTCTTGGTCCCCACCATCTTAGAGAAGGGCATGACAGTGATTGACTTGCTTTCTGCGGCGTCACATGGGCTGTAAAGGGGTGTGCACACCGACCGCCATCTTACTTCTGCCGATCATAGCATAGGGAGAGGTTGCTGCAGCTGCATCAGAAGAAGGGATATAGTTAGGGAGGGAAGATTAAGCCCCGAAAATGCTTGTGCTGTAGCGATTTCCACTGTCCAACACCACCTTTTCTTTGCAGAGACAGTGGAGTTTATATTTTTGTGCATCAGCTCTGTAGCTTATTAGGCTGCCTTATATGTCTCCCTGATAGCTGCATTGCTGTTTGTACGCGGCTGTGCAAACCAACTGCTTTTTTAAAAGCAAAAATCCTGTTGCTTCTTTATGCACAGTTATCTTGTTTATTTGTCCACACTTTTGTGTGCAGCAGTAATTTTTATTGCTGCCATACTTGTCCTGAGATCATTGTAGGGAGATTGAAATTGTACTACAGTCCTTGTATTTTTTCATATATCTTCCAGCCACGTTCTGCCACTTACATTGTGCAGTGTTATACACTGGGCCTGAGTTTTAGTGCATTCTTCCCCCCAAAAAAGGGAGATTCAAATTGTCACAAAGTGGATCTACGTCAGTTCTGTTAGTTTGTCGTATGTCAGCCAGCCACGTTCTGCCATGTACATTGTGTAGTGTTATACGCTGGGTCTGAGTTTTGGTTCAGTCTCCCGCCAAAAAAAGGGAGATTTAAATTCTCAACAAGTTTATATACACCTTCTACCTTGTTTTACAGTACCATATAACGGTTGTTATTTTGGTTAGATTTTCCCAAAAATGAGGAAGTCTGGTGGAAGAGGCCGTGGGCGGTCGTTGCCAGCTGGTACTGATGGTGGTGGTGGTGGTGGTGGTGGAGCATCTGGTGGTAGTGGGAAAAGCAAAATAGCACCTAAGGCTCGAGGTGTTGAGCCAGCGTCATCACCTGACTCCTCTTCCTCCTCCAGAAGCGAAAGCTCGTCCACAGAGCAGTCGCACGACCACTCCATCCGTAGCTGCCAATGTTGCACACGAGGTGTCCCATTATGGAACAGCTAGTGGTAAGCGTCAGCAGGCTATGTTAGAAATGAAGTGTTTGGGCAACAACAGACACACCTCGGAAGTACTGGCTGAGTACTTGCAGCAAGAAACTCATACCTTGCCTGGCTCACACCTTGAACCTGGTGGTGCAGTGCTTCCTGAAAAATTATCCGGGTTACCAGCCCTGCTCCTGAAGGGCAAGACTTTGCGCGCACATCCGCCGGTTGCCCGTACACTCCAGCCGTATGCTGAACCATCAGCAATCGCTGAATCTTCCCGAGCACTGCATAATAATTGACATTGCAACAAGGTGGTACTCCACAGTGCACATGCTTCAGAGGCTGTGCGAACAGAGGCGTGCTGGAATTTATTTGTGGGAGGATACACATATACGGGCAGGCAGTTGGATGGCAGACATGGAGTTGTCTGGTGTGCAGTGGTCGAAGCTACAAGACCTCTGTCAAGTCCTTCAGTGTTTTGAGGAATGCACACGGCTGGTAAGTGCAGACGACGCCATCATAAGCATGAGCATCACACTAATGCGTCTGCTGATGCAAAGTTTGATGCACATTAAGGAGCTGGCATCTGCAACCAAGGAGAAGGGAAGCCTTGATGACAGTCAGCCATTGTCTGCTCAGGGAACTCTCCTGGATGAGATAGCGGATGAAGAGGAGGAGGATGATGGGGATGAATATTTATGGGAGGAGGATGCTTCTCAGGGGGCAATAGAAACTGGTGGCATTGCAAGGTCAAGTACAGGGTTTTTGCGGGACACAAGTGATGTTGATTTGCAAGAAAGTGCTCCTCAACTCAGCACAAGCAGTGAATTGACACCTGGAACATTGGCCCGCATGGCTGAGTATGCATTGCGTATCCTAAAAGGGACCCCCGCATTATCAAAATGATGACCGATGACGATTACTCTTGTAAACCGTTTGGTTCAGGCATTCCCAGCACACAGCGGCAGTGATAGTTCACAAACGAGCTGTAGGGGGCAACATGGCAGAGGTGTTAGAGGTGCACAAATCCGAAGTGGCATTGGACAGAGTGGTTTTATGACCAGGTTGTGGAGTGATTTCGCAATGACCGCAGACACGACAGGTACTGCTGCATCGATTCAAAGTGACAGGAGACAGCATTTGTCCAGTATGGTTACAAACTATTTTTCCTCCCTTATCGATGTGCTCCCTCACAGGTCATTCCCCATTGATTACTGGGCAACTAAAATAGACACCTGGCCTGAATTGGCAGAATATGCATTACAGGAGCTCGCTTGCCCAGCTGCAAGTGTGCTATCAGAAAGAGTCTTCAGTGCAGCTGGTTCAATACTGACCGAAAAAAGGACACGTCTGGCTACCCGAAATGTTGATGATCTAACCTTCATTAAAATAAACCAATCGTGGATTTCTAATTATTTTGCCCCCTGCTGACACGTAGCTTGCCTGAAAAATGTCTTGCTTTTGGCCTCCTCTTACTGACTGCTCCAATTCCTCCATTTGCAGTTGCTGAATGTCCACCATAGGCCATTTTTATACCTCCCTAAATGGGCTGACTCCACCCACAGGGCCGTGGTTACCACTTGGCGCAAGCACCCGTGTGAGTGCCGTTTGCCTGGACAGGTGGGTGTGCCCACTCTTGGGAGACGGCACTGGCACAAGGTCCCTCATAGTACAATGAAGAGTCTCTGATGGTGGTGGTGCACAACCAGTACGGTGCCAGTACCGCCGCCCATGAGAGAGTGTTCCCCCCCAGCTCGAACACTGCTCTACCACTTGCAATACTTACCTCTCCCTGCTCCACCACTGTGTAGTCTGTGCTGTAAAATCCTTCAATGGCACTGCCAATACAAATTTGTTGAAATTATAGATGATAGTTAAAATATACAGGGGCCGTGGCCTCCATTTAGACCAGTTTATACTTTGCGCCAACTACCACTGTCTGCTACTCAGCAGAGGAGTCCACCTCTGTACCTAGCACAAATGACAAAGTTAGAGGTAGGTGGAAGGTCCTTAAAGAGGATTTCAGGGAATTAGGCTGCAAGCTGAAAGCAAGTACCCCCAACGTGGTATTTTCCGAAATATTGCCTGTACCACGTGCCACGCCAGAGAGGCAACGGGAGATTAGGGAGGTTAATAAGTGGCTCAAGAATTGGTGTAGGATGGAGGGGTTTGGGTTCCTTCAGAACTGGGCCGACTTCTCAGTTGGCTACAGGCTCTACGCTAGGGATGGGCTGCATCTCAATGGGGAAGGTGCACCTGTGCTGGGGGAGAAAATGGCTAGAAGGTTGGAGTGTTTAAAATAGGAATTGGTGGGGAGGGAATTCATTTTATAGGAGGGGAAGATAGTGCAGTCAGAGACCTTGGCACAAATAAGCGAGTTGGGGGTGGCCGTGACATGGGGGGTGGGGTTAGAACAGTTAATAATTTTAGAAAGAATCGAGGTGCAGAGAGGAACATCAAGTGCATGTATACTAATGCTAGAAGCCTAGCCGAACAAAATGGATGAATTAGAATTAATGTTGTTGGAGCATAGTTATGACATGGTGGGGATATCTGAAACATGGCTGGATGAGCGCCATGACTGGGCTGTTAACTTGCAGGGCTATAGCCATTTCAGAAATGACCGAATGGATAGGCGAGTGGGAGGGGTGTGTCTATATGTAAAATCATCCTTAAAACCCATCCGGCGTGATAATATAGGTGAATCTAATGAAAATGTAGAGTACCTGTGGGTGGAGATAAGGGGAGGGGGAAAAAGTAATAAATTACTGAGAGGGGTTTGTTATAAATCTCCAAAAATAATGGAAGCAATGGAGAATATCCTCGTAAAGCAAATAGATGAAGCTGCGACTCAAGGAGAAGTCATTATTATGGGGGACTTCAACTACCCTGAAATAGATTGGGGAACAGAAACCTGCAGTTCCTGCAAAGGTAATCGGTTTTTGACAACTATGAGAGACAACTACCTTTTACAACTGGTTCAGAACCCAACAAGAAGGGGGGCACTGCTAGACCTAATATTAACCAACAGGCCAGACCGCATATCAAATATAAGGGTTGGGGGTCACTTGGGGAATAGTGATCACAAAATAATAATTTTTCATGTATCCTTTAATAAGATGTGTAGTAGAGGGGTTACATGGACACTAAACTTCAGGAGGGCAAATTTCCAACGGTTGAGAGATGATCTTGGTCAATTAACTGGGACGATATCCTGAGACATAAAAATACACCAAGATAATGGGAGACGTTTATTAGCATCCTGGATAGGACCTGTGCACTGTATATACCGTATGGGAATAAACATACCAGAAATAGGAGGAAACCAATATGGCTAAATAGAGCTGTAAGGTGCGCAATAAGTGACAAAAAGAAAGCATTTAGAGAATTAAAGGAAGTTGATAGTGATGAGGTATTAAATAAATACAGAAAATTAAATAAAGTCTGTAAAAAGCAAATCAAGGCAGCAAAGATTGAGACAGAGAGACTCATTGCCAGAGAGAGAGTAAAAATAATCCCAAAATATTCTTTAACTACGTAAATAGTAAGAAACTAAAAAAGGATAGTATTGGCCCCTTAAAAATAGTCTGGGTGAAATGGTGGATGAGGATGAGGAAAAAGCCAATATGCTAAATGACGTTTTTCATCAGTATTTACAAAAGAAAATCCCATGGCAAACAATATGATCAGCGATAACAAAAATTCCACATTAAGTGTCACCTGCTTAACCCAGCAGGAAGTACGGCGGCGTCTAAAAATCACTAAAATTGACAAATCTCCTGGCCCGGATGGGATACACCCCCAAGTACTGCAGAAATTAAGTACAGTCATTGATAGACCATTATTCTTAATCTTTAAAGAGTCCATAACAACAGGGTCTGTACCACAGGACTGGCGTATAGCAAATGTGGTGCCAATATTCAAAAAGGGGACAAAAACTGAACTCGGTAATTATAGGCCAGTAAGCTTAACCTCTACTGTGGACAAAATCCTGGAGGGCATTCTAAGGGATGCTATGCTGGAGTATCTGAAGAGGAATAACCTCATGACTCAGTATCAGCACGGGTTTACTAGGGACCATTCGTGTCAGACTAATCTGATCAATTTCTATGAAGAGGTAAGTTCCGGACTGGACCAAGGGAACCCAGTAGATGTAGTGTATATGGACTTTTCAAAAGCTTTTGATGCGGTGCCACACAAAAGGTTGATACATAAAATGAGAATAATGGGGATAGGGGAAAATATGTGTAAGTGGGCTGAGAGCTGGCTCAGGGATAGGAAACAAAGGGTGGTTATTAATGGAACACACTCGGACTGGGTCGCGGTTAGCAGTGGGGTTACCACAGGGGTCAGTATTGGGCCCTCTTCTTTTTAACATATTTATTAATGACTTTGTAGGGGGCATTCAGAGTAGAATTTCAATATTTGCAGATGACACTAAACTCTGCAGGGTAATCAATACAGAGGAGGACAATTTTATATTACAGGATGATTTATGTAAACTAGAAGCTTGGGCTGATAAATGGCAAATGAGCTTTAATGGGGATAAATGTAAGGTCATGCACTTGGGTAGAAGTAATAAGTAGGGTTGAGCGAAACGGGTCGGTCATTTTCATAAGTCGCCGACTTTTGGCACAGTTGGGTTTCATGAAACCCGACCCCTGTGTGGGCTCGGCCATGCGGTACGCGACTTTCGCGCCAAAGACGCGAAAAGCGCCATTTCTCAGCCAATGAAGGTGGACGCAGAGTGTGGGCAGCGTGATGACATAGGTCTCAGTCCCCACCATCTTAGAGAAGGGCATTGCAGTGATTGGCTTGCTTTCTGCGGCGTCACAGGGGCTATAAAGGGGCGTTCCCGCCAACCGCCATCTTACTGCTGCTGATCTGAGCATAGGGAGAGGTTGCTGCTGCTTCGTCAGAAGCAGGGATAGCGTTAGGCAGGGTCCATTAACCCCCAAACCGCTTGTGCTGTAGCGATTTCCACTGTCCAACACCACCTTTTGTTTGCAGGGACAGTGGAGGCTACATTTTTTTCCCCCAGAGCTGTAGCTCATTGGGCTGCCCTAGAAGGCTCCCTGATAGCTGCATTGCTGTTTGTACACCGCTGTGCAAACCAACTGCCTTTTTCAAAGCACAAATCCTGTTGTTCCTTCCTTTCTGCACAGCTATCTTGTTTGTTTGTCCACACTTTTTATTTAATTTGTGCAGCAGTCCACTCCTTGTTATTGATGCCTGCTATACATTGCTGAGATAACTGCAGGGAGATAGTAATTGTAGGACAGTCCCCTTTTTTTTTTCGTCACATCTGTTCAAGCCACTTTCTGCCACAGAAAATATACTCTAATACAGAGGCCCAGATTTATTCACTAGTCTCCCTGAATAAAAAAAAAAGGGTGCAGATTAAAACTGGCAAATCTGCATCAGTGGCAGTCCTGTGTGTGGCATCTGTGTCTCATTTTCTGGCACAGAAAACATACAGTCTAACAGTGGGCCTGATTTCTTGCCAATTCTCCCAGAAATAAAAAAAATAAAAAATAGTGGGAGATTAATATTGGCATTTGTGCTTCAGTGCCAGTCGTGTGTGCCATCTCTCTCAAATTGTGGGCCACAGAAAGCCTAGTGTCTGTTTTTTTTTTATTTTGGTTTTTAAATTCTCCCTGAAAAAAAATAAATAGTGGGAGATTAATATTGGCATTTGTGCTTCAGTGCCAGTCCTGCGTGTGTGGCATCTGTCTCATTTTGTGCCACAGAAAACAGAGTGTGTAACATTGTGCCTGATTTTCCATGCAGTCTCGCCCACCTATAAAGGGATATCTAAATCCTACAGCAGTTTGAGTTCACCTTGTAAGTTGTTTTACAGTAACAAATACCGTTACTTTGGTTACGTTTTTAAAACAATGAGGAAGTCTGGTGGAAGAGGTCGTGGCCGTGGGCGTTCATTGCCAGCTGGTAATGATGGTAGTGGTGGTGGAGCATCAGGTGGTCATGGGAAAAACAATATAGCACCTAAGTCTCGAGCTGTAGAGCCAGGTTCGTCGTCTGGCTACACAAGGCCTCGAACGCTCCCTTTTCTGGGAGTAGGAAAACCGCTTTTAAAGCCGGAGCAGCAAGAGCAAGTTTTGGCTTTCCTTGCTGACTCAGCCTCTAGCTCTTTTGCCTCCTCTTCTGAAACTGGTAAATGTAAAAGCAGCGTGTCGTTAGTGGATGTTCACGCTCAGGGACAAGTCACTCCATTGTCCTGTTCAGCAAAAACAACAACAGAGAAGGATGCGTCAGGCGACACAACGGGTTACTCCATGGAGCTCTTTACACATACCGTTCCTGGGTTAGAAAGTGAAACAGTTAACAGGCCATGCCCATTACAAGTTGAATCGGACATGGAGTGCACAGATGCACAGCCACAGCCAGATTACTATGCTGTTCTTTTGACTCAGACCACAACATTGCCCTCGCAGTGTACTGATCCAGAATCAGACCCAGATGAGACTATGGTGCCCCGTCACGAACGCTATACCACCGGCTTACACGGTAACACAGACGAAGTTGCACATGAGATAGAAGAGGAGATCATAGATGACCCAGTTGTTGACCCCGATTGGCAGCCATTGGGGGAACAGGGTGCAGGCGGCAGTAGTTCTGAAGCGGAGGAGGAGGGGCCCCAGCATGCATCAACATCGCAACAGGTTCCATCTGCCGGGCCCGTATCTGGCCCAAAACGCGTGTCAAAGCCAAAACCAGTTGGAGGACAGTGTGGCCATCCGGTTAAAGAAGCTCAGTCTGCAATGCCTGAAAAGGTATCCGATGCTAGAAAGAGTGCAGTCTGGCATTTTTTTAAACAACATCCAATTGATCAGCGCAAAGTCATCTGTCAAAAATGTTCAACTACCTTAAGCAGAGGTCAGAATCTGAAAAGTCTAAATACAAGTTGCATGCATAGACATTTAACCACCATGCATTTGCAAGCCTGGACTAACTACCAAACGTCCCTTAAGGTTGTAGCACCCTCGGCCAATGAAGCTAGTCAGCAACGCTACATCCCTTCCGTCACTGTAAGGCCACCATTTTCCGCACCACCTGCAGTATCTGTGCAGGTTTCGTTGCCAGGCCAAAGTAGTCAGGGTCAGGGAATCACCAGTTTCGTAGTAGGAAACACTGTATGTAGGGCACCGTCAAGAATACCGTCTCCAAACGTCTCTCAGTCTGCCATGTCCACCGGCACCCCCACTAGTTCCACGATCTCCAGCTCTCCTGTCCAGCTCACCCTACATGAGACTCTCGTTAGAAAAAGGAAGTACTCATCCTCGCATCCGCGTACACAGGGTTCGAACGCCCACATAGCTAGACTAATCTCGTTAGAGATGTTGCCCTACCGATTAGTTGAAAGCAAAGCTTTCAAAGCCCTGATGGACTACGCTGTACCATGCTACGAGCTACCCAGTCGACACTTCTTTTCGAGAAAAGCCATCCCAGCCCTCCACCAGCATGTTAAAGAGCGCATCGTTCATGCACTCAGGCAATCTGTGAGTACAAAGGTGCACCTGACAACAGATGCATGGACCAGTAGGCATGGCCAGGGATGTTACGTGTCCATCACGGCACACTGGGTGAATGTGGTGGATGCAGGGTCCACAGGGGACAGTAATATTGGGACAGTTCTGCCTAGCCCACGGTCTAGGAAACAGTTGGCTGCAGCCGTTCGCCCCCCCTCCTCCTCCTCCTCATCCTCCTGCAGAAGCGAGAGCTCGTCCACAGACCGCAGTGGCACAACCACTCCATCCGCAGCTGCCACTGTTGCACACCAGGGTGTCCCATTATGGGGCAGCTACTGGCAAGCGTCAGCAGGCTGTATTGGCTATGAAATGTTTGGGCGACAACAGACACACCGCAGAAGTTCTGCCCGAGTTCTTGCAGAAAGAAACGGTCGTGGCTGGGCACTGTAGATCTTGAGGCAGGCAAGGTAGTGATTGATAACGGAAGGAATTTCATGGCTGCCATAGCCCTTTCACAACTGAAACACATTCCTTGCCTGGCTCACACCTTAAACCTGGTGGTGCAGTGCTTCCTGAAAAATTATCCGGGGTTATCCGACCTGCTCCTCAAAGTGCGCGGACTTTGCTCGCATATCCGCCGTTCGCCCGTACACTCCAGCAGTATGCAGACCTAATAGTGGTCTTTGAACCTTCCCCAGCATCGCCTAATCATCGACGTTGCAACAAGGTGGAACTCAACACTGCACATCCTTCAGAGACTGTCCGAACAGAGGTGTGCTGTTATGTATTTGTGGGAGGATACACATACACAGGCAGGCAGTTGGATGGCAGACATGGAGTTGTCAGGTGTGCAGTGGTCGATGGTACAAGACATGTGTCAAGTCCTTCAGTGTTTTGAGGAATGCACACGGCTGGTTAGTGCAGACAACGCCATAATAAGCTTGAGCATCCCCCTAATGCGTCTGCTGATGCAAAGTTTGACGCACATAAAGGAGCAGGCGTCTGCAGCAGAGGAAGAGGAAAGCCTTGATGACAGTCAGCCATTGTCTGGTCAGGGCAATCTACAGGACGAGGTAGTGGGCGAACAGGAGGAGGAGGACGAGGAGGATGATGGGGATGAGTATTTTTCTAATGAGGAAGCTTCTCCGGAGCCAATGGAAATTGGTGGCGTGGCAAGGCCGGGTTCTGTTTTTTTGAGGGACACAAGTGACGTAGATTTGCCTGTAACTGCCCCTCAACCCAGCACAACCGCAGATTTGACAACTGGAACTTTGGCCCACATGGCGGATTATGCCTTACGTATCCTCAAAAGGGACCCACGCATTATTAAAATGATGACCGATGACGATTACTGGTTGGCCTGCCTCCTTGATCCTCACTATAAAGGCAAATTGCAAAATATTATGCCACATGAGACCCTGGAACAAATATTAGCAACCAAACAATCAACTCTTGTTGACCGTTTGATTCAGGCATTCCCAGCACACAGCGCCGGTGATCGTTCTCACACGAGCTGCAGGGGGAAGCAGACCAGAAGTGTTAGATGTGCACAAATCAGAAATGGCGTTGGACAGAGGGGTTTTCTGACCAGGTTGGGGAGTGATTTTGCTATGACCGCAGACAGGACAGGTACTGCAGCATCAATTCAAAGTGACTGGAGACAACATTTGTAAAGTATGGTTACTAACTATTTTTCATCCGTTATCGATGTTCTCCCTCAACCGTCATTCCCATTTGATTACTGGGCATCCAAATTAGACACCTGGCCAGAATTGGCAGAATATGCATTGCAGGAGCTTGCTTGCCCAGCAGCTAGTGTGCTATCAGAAAGAGTATTCAGTGCTGCTGGTTCAATATTAACCGAAAAAAGGACTCGTCTGGCTACCCAAAATGTTGATGATCTATCCTTCATTAAAATGAACCACTACTGGATTTCGAATTATTTTGCCCCACCTTTCCCGGCTGACACCTAACTTTCCAATGAAAAGGTCTTGCTTGTGGACTGCTCTGACTGAGTTTTCCAATCTCGTAATTTGCAGCAGCTGTTTGTCCAGCATACGACATGTTTACACCTCCCTAAATGGCCAAACTCCCCCCACGGGGCCGTGGTCTCGCCACTTGGCGCAAGAACCCGTGAGAGTGCCGTTTGTCTGAAGAGGTGGGTGTGCACGCTTTTGGTCGACGGCACTGCCACTGGGTCCCTCATAGTACAATAAAGTGTCTCTGGCGGTGGTGGCGCGCAACCAACGTCAGACACACCGTTGTAACATGAGGGGCCCTGGGCCTGTACCGCCGGCCACAAGACAGTTTCCCCCCCCAGCTCAAACAGTGCTCTACGATTTGCAAAATTATCTCTCAGAGCTCCACCAATGTTTATTCTATGCGCTGACATCCTTCAATGCCTGACACTGACAATACCAATTTGTTGACATGTATGATGCTACTTAAAATAGTCAGGGGCAGTGTCCTATATTTACACCAGTAAATACTTTGCGCCAAATTACTAGGTCTGAAACTCAGCAGAGGAGCCCACCCCTGTACCTAAGTATGCCACCCTTTTGTTTTTTGGTTTTGTTGTATTGCGAGACATTACCATCTATAGATAGATAGATAGATTAGCGAAATTAGGATTATTTAGTCTAGAAAAAAGATGACTGAGGGGCGATCTAATAATCATGTATAAATATATAAGGGGACAATACAAATATCTCGCTGAGGATCTGTTTATACCAAGGAAGGTGACGGGCACAAGGGGGCATTCTTTGCGTCTGGAGGAGAGAAGGTTTTTCCACCAACATAGAAGAGGATTCTTTACTGTTAGGGCAGTGAGAATCTGGAATTGCTTGCCTGAGGAGGTGGTGATGGCGAACTCAGTCGAGGGGTTCAAGAGAGGCCTGGATGTCTTCCTGGAGCAGAACAATATTGTATCATACAATTATTAGGTTCTGTAGAAGGACGTAGATCTGGGTATTTATTATGATGGAATATAGGCTGAACTGGATGGACAAATGTCTTTTTTCGGCCTTACTAACTATGTTACTATGTTACTATGTATTTATTTTTTGGGAGTACTTACTGTCAGACATTCCTTACAATCGGCCTCCACTGACAACACCAATGCTGCCTGTGTACCCCTGCAAGATAATTCCAAGTGCATAGAGCCTACTTTTGTTATGTTAGGCCTGCAAAGCCTGTCTGCGGTCCCTCCTTCCAATAGTCCTCCACTGACCACACCCCTGCTGCCCGTGTACCCCTGGAACCTATTTTAAAGTGCCTACAGCCTACTTTTGTTATGTTAGGCCTACTAAGCCTGTCTGCGGTCCCTCCTTCCAATAGCCCTCCACTGACCACACCACTGCTGCCCGTGTACCCCTGGAACCTATTTTAAAGTGCCTACAGCCTACTTTTGTTATGTTAGGCCTACTAAGCCTGTCTGCGGTCCCTCCTTCCAATAGTCCTCCACTGACCACACCACTGCTGCCCGTGTACCCCTGGAACCTATTTTAAAGTGCCTACAGCCTACTTTTGTTATGTTAGGCCTACTAAGCCTGTCTGCGGTCCCTCCTTCCAATAGTCCTCCACTGACCAGACCAATGCTTGCCGTGTACCCCTGGAACCTATTTTAAATTGCATAGAGCATCCTTTTTTTTTATTGTAGGCGTACTAAGTCTGTCTGCGGTCCATAATTGAAATTGTCCTCCACTGACCAGAGCAATGCTGCCTGTGTACCCCTGTAACCTTTTTTAAACTGCATTGAGCCAAATTTTTTGTTTAAGGCCTACTACCTGTGTCTGTCTGCGCCACTCAATACAGCTGTCCTCCTCTGAAAAAAGCTGAGCGTCAATAGTCTGGTTTTCAGCCTATAGGAATTTGAAAACTGCATTGGGGCTACTACTTCGGTAGGGCCTACTAACGGTGTCTGACGCTCCAAGGTGTTCTCCAGGTTGCCTCTTCATAGCTTCTATCTTCTAGCTCTCGTTAAGTAGTTGTTGAAACAACACTGCATTAGGCCTACAAGTTGGGTCTGGGTTGTAGAGACAGTGCCTGCCGCTCCAAGGTGTTCTCCAGGTTGCCTCTCCATAGCTTCTATCTTCTAGCTCTCGTTAAGTAGTTGTTGAAACAACACTGCGTTAGGCCTACAAGTTGGGTCTGGGTTGTAGAGATGGTGTCTTCCACTCCAAGGTGTTCTCCAGGTTGCCTTTCCTGAGCTTCTATCTTCAGGCTCTTGTTAAATAGTTGTTAAATGGAACAACTGCATTTGGCCTACTAGTTGGGTTGGGGCCTACTAACAGTGTCTGCCGCTCCTTGCTGTTCTCCTGGTTTCCTGTCCTGAAATTCCATTTTCAGGCTCTCGTTAAGTAGTTGTTAATGTTAGACTGCATTTGGCCTACTAGTTGGGTTGGGGCCTACTATCGGTGTCTGCCGCTCCTTGCTGTTCTCCTCCACTGAACAAAGCTGTGTCGCCTGTTTACTACTGTTGCCAATTTTGAACTGCATTTAGACTACTTACTAATTTGGGCCTACTCTCTGTGTCAGCCTCTCATTACAGTTGTCCTCCACTGAACAAAGCAATGCCCCATGGTTAGTCCTGTTACCAATTTTGAACTGCATTTAGCCCACTTTATTCTTTGGGCCTATATCTGTGTTTCCTCCTCATCCTGCCCATTGCCCAGCCAGTGATAGATGAGTCTGCTGGTACATTGACCCAGAACGCAACATTCCCCGTGCAAGCTACACAGCAAGATTGTGACCCTGCTGAAAGTCAGGTTCCTCTTCCCGCATACCATACCACCTTACATGGGGACAAAGAGGAAGGTGCAGATGAAAGTGCAGGTTCCTTCATCAGGTGGGGGGAGGAATACTCGTTGGCGACGTCACTGGCACAGGGCCCCTCATAGTATGCAAAAGTGTCGCTGCCGGTGGGAGGCGCCCCCGCCGTGCAAACACACCGCCGTACTTTGAGGGGCCCTGTGCCAGTGCCAATGCCAACGAGTGGGCCCCCCCTGCTTGCTCAGGATCACAGCACTTGCAAAGTTGAAATACTTACCTCTCCCTGATCCACTGCCGTGACGTGGTCCAGATTTCCTGGGCCCACTAAATACTTAAACCAGCCCTACCCCCCACAACTTTAGCCAAATGACCCCCAATTTCCAATGCCTTACTATTATTGTAAGGTAAATTAAGATTGACAAGCTTCAGTAACAAGAATGGATGTTTTTGCCATTAAAATGGGCACTGTACATGTTTTCCTGGCCTCCACTCACTGCTGACTATGCTCCCCCATTGACTTGCATTGGGTTTCGTGTTTCGGTCGATCCCCGACTTTTAGCGATTATCGGCCGATTCCACTCGACTCGACTTTTGAGATAGTCGGGTTTCGCGAAACCCGACTCGACCCTAAAAAACTAAAAGTCGCTCAACCCTAGTAATAAGATGTATAACTATGTGCTTAATTCTAAAACTCTGGGCAAAACCGTCAATGAAGAAGACCTGGATGTATGGGTGGATGACAAACTCATTCAGTGGCCAGTGTCAGGCAGCTGCCACTAAGGCAAATAAAATAATGGGATGCATTAAAAGAGGCATAGATGCTCATGAGGAGAACATCATTTTACCTCTACACAAGTCACTTGTTTGACCACACTTAGAATACTGTGCACAGTTCTTGTCTCCGGTGTATAAGAAAGACATAGCTGAACTGGAGCGGGTGCAGAGAAGACCGACCAAGGTTATTAGAGGACTGGGGGGTCTGCAATACCAAGATAGGTTATTACACTTGGGGCTATTTAGTTTGGAAAAACGAAGACTAAGGGGTGATCTTATTTTAATGTACAAATATATGAGGGGACAGTACAAAGACCTTTCTGATGATCTTTTTAATCATAGACCTGAGACAGGGACAAGGGGGCATCCTCTACGTCTGGAGGAAAGAAGGTTTAAGCATAATAACAGACCCAGATTCTTTACTGTAAGAGCAGTGGGACTATGGAACTCTCTGCCGCATGATGTTGTAATAAGTGATTCGTTACTTAAATTTAAGAGGGGACTGGATACCTTTCTGGAAAAGTATGTTACAGGATATATACACTAGATTCCTTGATAGGGCATTGATCCAGAGAATTAGTCTGATTGCCGTATGTGGAGTCAGGAAGGAATTTTTTCCCCCAAGGTGGAGCTTACTCTTTGCCACATGGGTTTTTTTGCCTTCCTCTGGATCAACATGTTAGGGCATGTTAGGTTAGGCTATAGGTTGAACTAGATGGACTTAAAGTCTTCCTTCAACCTTAATAACTATGTATGTAACTATGTATGTAACTATGTATGCCACCTGTTTATTTATGAACTATTTTTTGGCAGACATTTAGCCAACTTTATTATTTGGGCCTACAAACTGTCAGTGTTTCTTTACAGTTGTCCTCCACTGAACAAAGCAATGCCGCCTTTTTAGTCCTGTTAGCAATTTTGAACTTTATTTAGCCTACTTACTTTTTTCGGCCTACAAACTGTGTCAGCGTCTCTTTACAGTTGTCCTCCGCTGAACAAAGCAATGCTGCCTGTTTAGTCCAGTTAGCAATTTTGAACAGCATTTAGCCTACTTACTTTTTTGGGCCTACTAACTGTGTCAGCGTCTCTTTACAGTTGTCCTCCACTGAACAAAGCAATGCTGCCTGTTTAGTCCTGTTAGCAATTTTGAATTGCATTTAGCCTACTTACTTATTTGGGCCTAGTAACTGTGTCTGCCTCTCCTTACATTTGTCCTCCGCTGAACAAAGCAATGCCGCCTTTTATTCCAGTTAGCAATTTTGAACTGCATTTAGCCTCCTTTTTTATTTTAGGCCTACTAACTCTGTCTGCGCCACTCATTACAGTTGTCCTCCACTGAACAAAGCTATGCCGCCTGTATAGTCCTGTTAGCAATTTTGAACTGCATTTAGCCTACTTAATTATTTGGGCCTAGTAACTGTGTCTGCCTCTCCTTACAGTTGTCCTCCGTTGAACAAAGCAATGCCGCATGTTTAGTCCTGTTAGCAATTTTGAACTGCATTTAGCCTACTTACTTTTTTGGGCCTACTGACTGTCAGCCTCTCCTTACAGTTGTCCTCCGCTGAACAAAGCAATGCCGCCTTTTTAGTCCTGTTACCAATTTTGAACTGCATTTAGCCTACTTACTTTTTTGGGCCTACTAACAGTGTCAGCGTCTCTTTACAGTTGTCCTCCGTTGAACAAAGCAATGCCGTGTGTTTAGTCCTGTTAGCAATTTTGAACTGCATTTAGCCTACTTTATTATTTGGGCCTATATCTGTGTTTCCTCCTCATCCTACCCATTGCCAAGCCACTGATAGATGAGTCTGTTGGTACATTGACCCAGACCACTACATTCCCCTTGCACTCTACACAGCCAGAATGTGACCCTGCTGAAAGTCAGGTTCCCCTTCCCGCATACTATACCGCCTTACATGGGGGACAAAGAGGAAGGTGCAGATGAAAGTGCAGGTTCCTTCATCAGGTGGGGGGCATACTCGTTGGCACTGGCACAGGGCCCCTCATAGAACGCAAAAGTGTCTCTGGCAGTGGGAGGCACCACCCGCCGTCAAACACATGCCGTACTATGAGGGGCCCTGTGCCAGTGCCAACTAGTAGGCCCCCCCTGCTTGCTCAGGATCACAGCACTTGCAAAGTTGAAATACTTACCTCTCCCTGCTCCACCGCCGTGACGTATTCCGCGTTTCCTGGGCCCACGAAAATCTTGAGCCAGCCCTACCCCCCCACAAATTTAGCAAAATGACCCCCTGTTTTCAATGCCTAACTATTATTGTAAAGTAAAATAAGATTGACAAGCTTCAGTAATACGAATTGATGTTTTTGGCATTAAAATGGGCACTGTAGGTGTTTTCCTGTCCTCCACTCACTGCCGACTTTGATTCCCCATTGACTTGGGTTTCATGTTTCAGTCGGCCCCCGACTTTTGAGAAAGTCGGGTTTTGCAAAACCCAACTCGATCCTAAAAAAGTAAAAGTCGCTCAACTCTAATCCTTACCCATCCTTTGTAGACTTTAATCCTTCACGGGCAGGGTCCTCTCTCCTCCAGTAGCTTGTATTATTTAAGATTATTGTACTTGTTTTTATTATGTATTCCCTTTTCACATAAATGATGCTATAACAATAAATAATAACAATAATAATAATAAAACAGTTGCGCAGCTGCCAAAGAAAAGAGAGTCAAGTAGACTGTAAGGTAACTGAAGTTTAAAAAAAAACTGTGCAATTAAAATATTTATTCTCTGGGAAAATTGTTAACACTTTAGTGGTGCATGTCAATAATTTTGGGAAATGTTTATACTCAAAGTTGGGTCTCCTTCATGCTTGTTGTCTGTAGCAGAAGGGTTCCCAGACCGACAGGACTGCAATTACTTTCAGTCAATTACCTATGTTACTATCCTTAAGTTTTTATAACATTTGTGGTATACCAAGCTGATATTTGTGCCACCTTAGTGTGTCTGATCGAAAATAATGATTAGGATGTTTCATGAGGTACAAGGTCGCCCAGCACAGCAGGCTTTTACCGGTCCCTCACCCACCTTATCTTTATTGAAACTTCAATTCAATGCTTTAAATGCTGGTCCAGACCCTGATACCTCATGCATGGCCCATGGCTGACTGCTTCTGTGCCATTATGAAAGTTTCTACTGTGGGTGACTTGATCACCCAACCTGTGTTACTTTCCTTTCATTTTTCTACCAATAGTACTGTATGAAACTGGTGTTTGTGCCAGCTGAGTGGCTGGAATAAAAAATAATTGGAGGTGTCGCATGAGGAAACAGTTATCCCAGCTAAGATGGTCTAGAAGGGTGACCAATCAGTAATTAGTGTTGGCTAAAATTAGTACAATGCAAGGGTCATGAGAAAAGCAGCAAAACATCAACTCAGCCATGTGGGCCAGATTGCCAACAGCCAGGACTTCCTTGTCCCCACCAAGAAGATGACTGTCCATGTTCTCCTTCTTAATCCCTCTCCTCTTGCTGCTGAACAGTCGAGATAAAGGTGGTGTGGGTAGTACTGTCTGTAGCGCATGCAACCAGCTCCTGTTACTCCTTCTCCCCATTATCACCCAATCCGCATTGAGAAGATGAAATGAGGCTGGGCTGTGTAGTAGTTTCTTGCTCCATCTCAACTTGCTCTGCCGGAAAAGCCTCCTCCTTAATTGTGAGCAGCGAGTGTTTCAGTAGACATAGAAGTGGGATGGTGATACTGATTATGATATCATCATCACCGCTCTTCATATTGGTTGAGTCCTCAAAGTTTTGGAGAACTGCACAGATATCAGACGTCCATGCCCACTCATCAACTCTTATATGCGGAGGCTGACCGGAATGCCAACAGGCATGTTGGAGCTGATATTCAACTACCACTTTCTGCTGCTCAAAAAGCATTGCCAACATATGTAACTTTCAGTTTAAACTTGTGGTGACATTGCATACCAGTTAGGGTGGTTTCACACTTGCGTTTTTGTCTGCAGCGTTTTTTTCCCTATATTTAACATTGAAAACGCATGCGTTTTTTTGTGTACGCGTTTGGTCGCGTTTTCAATCGCATGCGTTTTTTTACTGCATGCGTTCATTTTCAAAAATGCAACTTGTAGTATTTTTGAGAGGCGTTTCTTAGACACAAAAAAACGCATGCGTTTTCATGCGTTTTTTGGGGGTCAAAAAACACATTGGAGTCAATGGGAACGCATGCATTTTTTAGTGCATGCGTTTTTTTAAAAAAAAAACATAAAAACACACTGATAAACCACCCCACACCATAAAATTGATAAAGGGATCCTACCCCTAACCCTAACCCTAACCCTACCCCTAACCCTAATCCCTTTAAGGGTAGGGTTAGGGTTAGGGGTGGGGTTAGGGTTAGGGGTAGGGTTAGGGGTAGGGTTAGGGTTAGGGGTAGGGTTAGGGGTAGAGTTAGGGTTAGGATCCCTTTAGGGTTAGGGTTAGGGGTAAGGTTAGGGTTAGGGTTAGGGTTAGGATCCCTTTAGGGTTAGGGTTAGGGTTAGGATCCCTACCCCTAACCCTACTCCTAACCCTAACCCTAGCTTTTTCTGTTTATAGTGGGTTTTTTACTTTATTTTGATGATTGGCAGCTGTCACACATTTATCTGCATGCGTTTAAAAAATGCAAACGCATGAAAAAACGCATGTAAACGCGTCAAAACGCCGCGTTTTTTTCACCACATGCAAAAACGCATGCGTCAAAAAAACACAGCGTTTGCACGCGTTTACATGCGTTTTTTCACCATGCGTTTTTTTTTAAAAACGCATGCGTTTTGAAACGCAAGTGTGAAACCAGCCTTAGTGAGTTGTAAGTTGCAAATGCTGCTGCAGCACTGCCAGGGCAACAATAGCTGTAGCTGACTTGCAAATATCGGAACACATGCGGCGTACTTTCACAAGTAGTTCAGGCAGATCTGGGTAGGTTTTGAGAAACTGCTGAACCACTAAGTGAAGCTTATGGGCCAAGCATAGTTCGTGTATAAGGTTGCCAAGTTTCAGAGCTGCCACCAGGCTGTGGACACTGTCACACACAACCACACCTCGTGTTACATTCGGGTGTGAGACCCACAGAGCAGTCTGGTCTGTTTGACTTTTCAACAATTCTGAGGTGGTGTGTGGTTTGTTACTTAAGCAGATTAGATTCAGCAGAGCCTTTTGCCGCTTGGCCAAGGCAGTGCTGCAGTGTACCCATCTTGTGACTGATATTGATGTTTCTGAGATGGAGGCTGAGGAGGAGAAGGAGGTGCAGGAACTGATGTAAAAGGTTGATTCAGGGCCAGCAATCCTCAGTGTCAGGAGCACGTGTTCGTTCTGAGGGTCAGACTGGATTCCAGCTTCCACAATATTCACCCAGTGTGCCATCAGTGACATGTAGCAGTCCTGTCCACAAGCACTTATCCACGTGTCCATAATTAAGTGGATATTCCCAGTAACAGCGTTGGCCAGGGACACGTGCTTGTGTAAGGAGGGGACAGCACGCCGGGAGAAATAGTGGCGGCTGGGGAACAAGTACCGAGGGATGGTTGCCGCAAGAGGTGGTGCTGTGGATCCCTCTCCCTGTGTGCTGCTTTACTGGCTCTGTATGTCACCTTCCTAGGTTGGGTCACTAACTTCATCGTCCACCACTTAAGGTACCGTTACACTAAACGACTTACCAACTATCACGAACAGCAATACGGCCTGGCCGTGATCGTTGGTAAGTCGTTGTGTGGTCGCTGGGGAGCTGTCACACAGACAGCTCTCTCCAGTGACCAACGATCAGGGGAAAGACTTCGGAATTGTTGAAACTGTCCTGCGCTTAGTAACCCGATATTTACCCTGGTTACCAGTGAACACATCGCTGGATCGGCGTCACACACGCCGATCCAGCGATGACAGCGGGTGATCAGCGACCAAAAAAAGGTCCTGATCATTCCCCAGCGACCAACGATCTCCCAGCAGGGGCCTGATCATTGGTCGTTGTCACACATAACGAGATCATTAGTGGGATCGTTGCTAAGTCACAAAAAGCATGACGTTGCAACGATATAGTTAACAAAATCGTTATGTGTGAAGGTACCTTTAGTCTTCAAATTCTGCAGCCCTGTCCTCCTCCTGATTTGCTGACTTAACAACATCACTTGTTGGCAATTCTGCCTCATCATCATCCACCTCATGACAGCAATTACATTTTCCCACCATCGCCTTTTTGTGAGCGTAGCTGGTCAAATATTTGGGAATTGCTCCATGTGATCTCCTCATGTCCCTCTTGAAACGGGCAGGGACAGAGGCCAGAGTCTATAAATGGAAATGTGTTCAGTTCTTCGGAGTGTACATGTGTGGGATCATTTGGCACAGTATAAATGCTGTATAATATTTCACTGCTTAATAAAATGTGCAGTATTACTGTTGCAAGAAAATTGGCCCACCTCAGATGAACTTCTTACACTGCAGTATTAATATAGCGATGCTATTGCCAACTAAACAAGTCTGGCTTTTTTGCTTTGATACCAAACTGGTGCAGTATACGGTAAATGGTGTATAACCTTTGTCTGCTAAAATATTGGCAGGAATACTAGAACATACAAATTTGCCCACCTCGCATTGACTTATTACAGTGCAGGAGTAATATAGAGACGCTATTTCTAACCAATCAACTCTGCTTTTTTAATTTTGATGCAGAAGTGGAGCAGTATAAATGGTGTATGATATTTGTCTTCGGAAAAAAAATTGTCAGGAATACTAGAACACACAAATTTGTATGTATGTTTGTAGTATGTGTTAGGGGGTCGAGAACCTGCCTCTGCACAGGGGGAATCTCGAGCCATCACCTCTGCGGTCTCCCATTCTTCTCCTGCCGCAGTGGAGCCTGCTCAGCGGAGGCATCGGTCCCAGCGTCATGTCAGTCTGACACTGTGCGAAGGGTTATTGCTGTCATTCCAGCTTCTGCCATTGTAGCCAGTACTGGTCAGCAGCGAGCAGACGTCTTTGGGACTAAGTCCTACTTTTCCCCTTCTGAGCATGCCCAAGGTAAGATCTCTCATTGGAGATCAAGGGTCACATGCTCAGGTATTGCAGCTATTCCCATTGGTACTCTAGGAAGGTCCTGAAGTTGCTCAAGTTCTGTGGCAGTTCCCCATTGGGACCCCCGGCCGGCCGCACAGACCCCCGAGAGGCCCATACAGACCCTCGGCAAGCCGCGCAGACCCTTGACAGGCCACACAGACCCCCAAGAGGCCTGTGCAGGCCCCCAGCTGGCCGCAGGCCACACAGACCCCCGAGAGGGCCGTACAGACCCCCGGCAGGCCACACAGACCCCCAGCAGGCCGCACAGACCCCGAGAGGCCAGTACAGACCCCCGGCAGGCTGCACAGACCTCTGAGAGGCCCATACAGACCCCTGGCAGGCCCGCACAGACACCCAGAAGCCCGCACAGACCCCCGAGAGGCCCATACAGACCCCCCCACGGTCCCACACAGATACAGTCTCCGCCCACGCACTGACCACACTCTTCCCCTCTCTGGAACAGGATGCACAAGGACAGAAAGGGCTTATTTTCATTCCGATATTTGTGTCCCATTGACTTGCATTGGTTTCCGGTATCGGTATCGGCGATATCCAATATTTTTTGGATATCGGCTGATCCAATCCGATCCCGATATTTCCCAATATCGGAAAGTATCGATCAACACTACTCTCGAGTCATATTAATCAATCTTGGGATTCACTGTGAAATAAGTACACATTTTTTAGCACTGCATTCATTTGTGTGGTGAATTCCTTTGCATTTGTTGTCCCCGTTGATTTTAATCTTTATTGCTTTGTTTTTAATACATGTCAACAAATCTTTTAATTTTTATGGCAAATAGCTTCTTCTTTCTTTTTTTGACGCAAATCACATAGTTGTGGTAATGTGATCAGACTCACCTTCAGGCCACTAGAGTGGCTGTCCAGGTTTTTCATCAATGTCTGCAAACACTTTACTGTAAGATTGAGATTAAATGAATACAAGAAAGCTGTTCCCTTTTGGATGTCTACTTGCCACAAGATGTCACTCTTTCCCTGCATTCAAAGGAGATTGTTTAAAAACCTCAGTAATGCACAAACCTTAATAAAGCTATACATATCGTGAGTATAGTAAATATGTATTATGTACATGTAGATATTTCCCAATATATTTTATGTACAGAATATACTATATATTATGCACTGAGACTCAAACAGGTTTGTTTTTTCTGGTGATCATTTTATGTTCATTGGATGAGGTAGAGTTTCGTCAAACACTAAAGCACAATCCTTTGTGGCAGGGTTTGTATTGATATCCTACTATGATTTTATCTGTATTTCTGATTGCTTTGCTATCACTCTGACCATCTCATTCGCCTGGTTTATTTTATATACTGTTTAGTGTCTGTTAAGAAGGGAATTTGGGACTTACCTTATAGGCTAGTTATTTCTGAGCTTTACCGACTGGTCTTCATAGTCTCCTACCCTAGTGCTTATGCACATGTTACCCGGTGGCATGGGCGGACATACCACCTGTTCAACCTGTGCAACCGCACAGGGGCCCAGAGCGGGAGGGGGCCCCCGACCAGCATACAAAGCAATGAATGTGAATGACAGCCGGCAGCAGTATTTAATGAAACCTGGCACTCAACTTGTATGTGAAAGCAGTTTCATTTTCCAGCAACAAAACGTTTTGGTCATTAATCTGACCTTCATCAGTTACTGTGAGTATAAACAAAAAAAGGCAAAAAATGTACAAAGGAACAAAAATATATAACAAAAAATAAAGTATTTACAAGATTGAACTTTCAACATGGAGATGGCATGGCGATGTATAGAGATTGGTATACAATTGGTATAAAGCAAGTACAAAAAACCGCACAAGTGATACAGAAAACCATATAGAAACAACCAATCATGGCACAATATAGGAGATGTGAATAACTGGATAGTAGAGGGTAGGTAACATACCGTATAGTAGGTGGTGTCTATAGTAGGTGTATGCTCCTGTGAGCGAAAGAGAAAAGTTTCTGAAATGAAAGGGTTAACCTAGTTAGGTGAGGGATCAATGGCTGGATTGTGTGCCCAGTGAGATAAAGTAGCATACCCCTGGTTTATGCAGAGACTGGGTATGTATCCGGCAACCTACGGAGTTAATAGGCACATTGCTAAGTATAATGATGCGCTGGTGCAGGAAGAGGGGTGAGGGTAAAAGTGTGACTTACCGCTGGTATGTGGCATGACGCAGTATCCACCGCTGGTCTAATGCCAGTTACACCGCTGCACATTTTATATGCTGTGTGGGTGGCGACAGGTCGTGCTACTGACCGGATGGGGGTGTGTCCAGCTGGTGGTGGTGATTGCTGGGAAGGCAGTGACGTGCTTCCTTGAGAGCGTCCAGCAGGGCAGTGTACGCATACTGTCTCTGTGGGCGTGTACGGAGTGGGGTGGTGTGGTTAGAGGGTGACGTCACCGCTAGGGTTGAGCGACTTTTAGTTTTTTAGGGTCGAGTCGGGTTTCGCGAAACCCAACTATCTCAAAAGTCGAGTCGAGTGGAATCGGCCGATTATCGCGAAAAGTTGGGGATCGACCGAAACACGAAACCCAATGCAAGTCAATGGGGGAGCATAGTCGGCAGTGAGTGGAGGCCAGGAAAACACCTACAGTGCCCATTTTAATGGCAAAACATCCATTCTTGTTACTGAAGCTTGTCAATCTTAATTTACCTTATAATAATAGTAAGGCATTGGAAATTGGGGGTTATTTGGCTAAAGTTGTGGGGGGTAGGGCTGGTTCAAGTATTTAGTGGGCCCAGGAAATCTGGACCACGTCACGACAGTGGAGCAGGGAGAGGTAAGTATTTAAACTTTGCAAGTGCTGTGATCCTGAGCAAGCAGGGGGGGCCCACTCGTTGGCATTGGCACTGGCACAGGGCCCCTCAAAGTACGGTGGTGTGTTCGCACGGCGGGGGCGCCTCCCACCGGCAGCGACACTTTTGCGTACTATGAGGGGTCCTGTGCCAGTGACGTCGCCAACGAGTATTTCCCCCCCACCTGATGAAGGAACCTGCACTTTCATCTGCACCTTCCTCTTTGTCCCCGTGTATGGTGGTATGGTATGCGGGAAGGGGAACCTGACTTTCAGCAGGGTCACATTCTGGCTGTGTAGCGTGCACGGGGAATGTAGCGTTCTGGGTCAATGTACCAGCAGACTCATCTATCACTGGCTGGGCAGTGGGCAGGATGAGGAGGAAACACAGATATAGGCCCAAATAATAAAGTGGGCTAAATGCAGTTCAAAATTGGTAACAGGACTAACCATGGGGCATTGCTTTGTTCAGTGGAGTACAACTGTAATGAGAGGCTGACACAGTGAGTAGGCCCAAATCAGTAAGTAGGTTAAATGCAGTTCAAAATTGGTAACAGAAGTAAACACGGCACTGGTTTGTTCAGTGTAGGAGAACATCAAGGAGCGGCAGACACCGTTAGTAGGGCCAACAAAACAAGTAGGCCAAATCCAGTGTTATATTAAAAACAATTTAACGAGAGCCTGAAGATAGAAGCTAGGGAAAGGCAACCTGGAGAACACCTTGGAGCGGCAGACACCGTCCCTACAACCCAGACCCAACTTGTAGGCCAAATGCAGTGTTGTTTCAACAACTACTTAACAAGAGCTTGAAGATAGAAGCTAGGGAGAGGCACCCTGGAGAACACCTTGGAGCGGCAGTCACCGTCTCTACAACCCAGACCCAACTTGTAGGCCTAATGCAATGTTGTTTCAACAACTACTTAACGAGAGCTTCAAGATAGAAGCTAGGGAGAGGCAACCTGGAGAACACCTTGGAGCGGCAGACACCGTCTCTACAACCCAGACCCAACTTGTAGGCCTAATGCAGTGTTGTTTCAACAACTACTTAACGAGAGCCTGAAAATGGAATTTCAGGACAGGAAACCTGGAGAACAGCACTGAGTGGCATACACCGTTAGTAGGCCCCAACCAAACTAGTAGCCCCACTGCAGTTGTTCGATTAAAAAACTATTTAACAAGAGCCTGAAGATTGAAGCTCAGGAAATGCAACCAGGAGAACACCTTGGAGCGGCAGACACTGTTATTAGGCCCCAACCAAACTAGTAGCCCCACTGCAGTTGTTTGATTAAAAAACTATTTAACGAGAGCCTGAAGATTGAAGCTCAGGAAAGGCAACCTGGAGAAAACCTTGGAGCGGCAGACACCGTTAGTAGGCCCCAACCAAACTAGTAGCCCCACTGCAGTTGTTCGATTAAAAAACTATTTAACAAAAGCCTGAAGATTGAAGCTCAGGAAAAGCAACCAGGAGAACACCTTGGAGCGGCATACACCGTCTCTACAACCCAGACCCAACTTTTAGGCCTAATGCAGTGTTGTTTCAACAACTACTTAACAAGAGCTTCAAGATAGAAGCGAGGGAGAGGCAACAGAGAGAACACCTTGGAGCGGAAGACTCAGTTTGTAGACCACAACGAAACTTGTGGCCCCAATGCAGTTTTATAATTCTGACAAGCTTAAAATCACCCTTTCTTTTTTTTTTTTTTTTTAGAGGAGGACAGCTGTATTAAGTGGCGCAGACAGACACTGCTAGTAGGCCTTACACCACAAAGTAGGCTCACTGCAGGATGAAAAAAAGTTACATGGGTACACGGTCGGCATTGGTGTGCTCAGCGGAGGACAAATGGAAGGAGGGACCGCAGACAGACTTAGTAGGCCTAAAATTTTAAAAAATAGGCTCAAAGCAGTTTGAATTATCTTGCAGGGGTACACAAGCAGCATTGGTGTGGTCAGCGGAGGACGATTGGAAAGAGTGTCTGACACAGTTAGTACTCCCAAAAAATAAATAGATGTTAATGTCTCGCAAAACAACAAAACCAAAAAACAAAAGGGTGGCATACTTAGGTACAGGGGTGGGCTCCTCTGCTGAGGTTCAGGCATAGGAATTTGGCGCTAAGTATTTACTGGTGTCAATATAGGACACTGACCCTGACTATTTTAACTAGCATCATACATGTCAACAAATTGGTATTGTCAGTGCCAGGCATTGAAGGATGTCAGCGCATAGACTAAACATTGGTGGAGCTGTGAGAGATAATTTTGCAAGTGGTAGAGCACTGTTTGAGCTGGGGGGGGAAACTCTCTTGTGGCCGGCGGTACAGGCCCAGGGCCCCTCATGTTACAACGGTGTGTCTGACGTTGGTTGCGCGCCACCACCGCCAGAGACACTTTATTGTACTATGAGGGACCCAGTGGCAGTGCCGTCGACCAAAAACGGGCACACCCACCTCTTCAGACAAACGGCACTCTCACGGGTGCTTGCGCCAAGTGGCGAGACCACGGCCCCGTGGGGGGAGTTAGCCCACTTAGGGAGGTGTAAACATGCCCTATGCTGGACAAACAGCTGCTGCAAATTAAGAGATTGGAACAGTCTGTAAGACCAGTCCACAAGCGAGACCTTTTTATAGGAAAGCTAAGTGTCAGCCGGGAAAGGTGGGGCAAAATAATTCGAAATCCATGAGTGGTTCATTTTAACGAAGGTTAGATCATCAACATTTTGGGTAGCCAGAAGAGTCTTTTTTTCGGTCAATATTGAACCAGCAGCACTGAATACTCTTTCTGATAGCACACTAGCTGCTGGGCAAGCAAGCTCCTGCAATGCATATTCTACCAATTCAGGCCAGGTGTCTATTTTGGATGCCCAGTAATCAAATGGGAATGATGGTTGAGGGACAACATCGATAAGGGATGAAAAATAGTTAGTAACCATACTGGACAAATGTTGTCTCCTGTCACTTTGAATTGATGCTGCAGTACCTATCCTGTCTGCGGTCATTGCGAAATCACTCCACAACCTGGTCAAAAAACCCCTCTGTCCAACACCACTTCTGATTTGTGCAACTCTAACACCTCTGCCCTGTTGACCTCTGCAGCTCGAGTGAGAACCATCACCGGCGCTGTGTGCTGGGAATGCGTGAATCAAACGGTCTACAAGAGTTGCTTGTTTGGTTGCTAATATTTGTTCAAGGTTCTCATGTGGCATGATATTTTGCAATTTGCCTTTATAGCAAGGATCAAGGAGGCAGGCCAACCAGTAATCGTCATCGGTCATCATTTTAATAATGCGTGAGTCCCTTTTGAGGATACGAAAGGCATAATCTGCCATGTGGGCCAAAGTTCCAGTTGTCAAATCTGCGGTTGTGCTGGGTTGAGGGGCAGTTTCAGGCAAATCTACGTCACTTGTCTCCCTCAAAAAACCTGAACCCGGCCTTGCAACGCCACCAGTTTCTATTGGCCCCGGAGAAGCTTCCTCATTCAAAAAATACTCATCCCCATCATCCTCCTCGTCCTCCTCCTCTTTGCCCGCTACCTCGTCCTGTAGATTGCCCTGACCAGACAATGACTGACTGTCATCAAGGCTATCCTCTTCCACGGCTGCAGACGCCTGCTCCTTTATGTGTGTCAAACTTTGCATCAGCAGACGCATTAGGGGGATGCTCATGCTTATTATGGCGTTGTCTGCACTAACCAGCCATGTGCATTCCTCAAAACACTGAAGGACTTGACACAGGTCTTGTACCTTCGACCACTGCACACCTGACAACTCCATGTCTGCCATCCAACTGCCTGCCCGTGTATGTGTATCCTTCCACAAATACATAACAGCACGCCTCTGTTCGCACAGTCTCTGAAGCATGTGCAGTGTGGAGTTCCACGTTTTTGCAACATCGATGATTAGACAATGCTGGGGAAGGTTCAAAGACCGCTGATGGTTCTGCATACGGCTGGAGTGTACGGGCGAACGGCGGATATGCGTTCAAAGTCTGCGCACTTTGAGGAGCAGGTTGGGTAACCCCAGATAACTTTTCAGGAAGCACTGCACCACCATGTTTAAGGTGTGAGCAAGGCAAGGAATGTGTTTCAGTTGGGAAAGGGCTATGGCAGCCATAAAATTCCTTCACTCACTACCTTGCCTGCCTCAAGATGTACACTGTCCAGCCATGACTGAGTTTCTTGCTGCAAGAACTCGGACAGAACTTCCACGGTGTGTCTGTTGTCGCACAAACACTTCATTGCCAATACAGCCTGCTGACGCTTGCCACTAGCTGTCCCATAATGGGACACCTGGTGTGCAACAGTGACAGCTGCGGATGGAGTGGTTGTGCGACTGCGGTCTGTGGACGAGCTCTCGCTTCTGCAGGAGGATGAGGAGGAGGAGGAGGAGGGGGGGCGAACGCCTACAGCCAACTGTTTCCTAGACTGTGGGCTAGGCAGAACTGTCCCAATATTGCTGTCCCTTGTGGACCCTGCATCCACCACATTAACCCAGTGTGCCATGATGGACACGTAACGTCCCTGGCCATGCCTACTGGTCCATGCATCTGTTGTCAGGTGCACCTTTGTACTCACAGATTGCCTGAGTGCATGGACGATGCGCTCTTTTACATGATGGTGTAGGGCTGGGATGGCTTTTCACAAAAAGAAGTGTCGACTGGGTAGCTCATAGCGTGGTTCAGCATAGTCCATCAGGGCTTTGAAAGCTTCAAATTCAACTAACCGGTAGGACATCATCTCTAATGAGATTATTCTAGCAATGTGGGCATTCAAACCCTGTGTACGCGGATGCGAGGATGAGTACTTCCTTTTCCTAACGAGAGTCTCATGTAGGGTGAGCTGGACTGGAGAGCTGCAGATCGTGGAACAAGCGGGGGTGCCGGTGGACATGGCAGACTGAGAGAGGGTTGGAGATGGTATTCTTGCTGGTGCCCTACAGGCAGTGTTTCCTACTACGAAACTGGCGATTCTCTGACTGCTTTGGCCTGGCGACGAAACCTGCACATTTACTGCAGGTGGTGCGGGAAATGGTGGGCTTACAGTGAGGGAAGGGATGTAGCGTTGCTGACTAGCTTCATTGGCCGAGGGTGCTACAACCTTAAGGGACGTTTGGTAGTTAGTCCAGTCTTGCAAATGCATGGTGGTTAAATGTCTACGCATGCAACTTGTATTTAGACTTTTAAGATTCTGACCTCTGCTTAAGGTAGTTGAACATTTTTGACAGATGACTTTGCGCTGATCATTTGGATGTTGCTTAAAAAAATGCCAGACTGCACTCTTTCTACTATCGGATACCTTTTCAGGCATTGCAGACTGAGCTTCTTTAACCGAATGTCCACGCTGTCCTACAACTGGTTTTGGTTTTGCCATGCGTTTTTGGCCAGATACGGGCCTGGCAGATGGAACCTGTTGCAATGTTGATGCCTGCTGCGGCTCCTCCTCCTCCGCTTCAGAGCTACTGCCGCCTGCACCCTGTTCCCCCAATGGCTGCCAATCGGGGTCAACAACTGGGTCATCTATGACCTCCTCTTCTATCTCGTGTGCAACTTCGTCTGTGTCACTGTGTAAGCCAGTGGTATAGCGTTCGTGACGGGGCACCATAGTCATATCAGGGTCTGATTCTGGATCAGTACACTGCAAGGGCAAGGTTCTGGTCTGAGTCAAAGGAACAGCATAGTAATCTGGCTTTGGCTGTGCATCTGTGCACTCCATGTCAGATTCAACTTGTAATGGGCATGGCCTGTTAACTGTTTCACTTTCTAACCCAGGAACGGTATGTGTAAAGAGCTCCATGGAGTAACCCGTTGTGTCGCCTGACGCATCCTTCTCTGTTGTTCTTGGTGAAGAAGACAAGGAAGCAACTCGTCCCTGACCGTGAACATCCACTTACGACGCGCTGCTTTTACATTTAGCAGTTTCAGAAGAGGAGGCGAAAGAGCTAGAGGCTGAATCAGCAAGGAAAGCCAAAACTTGTTCTTGCTGCTCCAGCTTTAAAAGCGGTTTTCCTACTCCCAGAAAAGGGAGTGTTCGAGGCCTTGTGTAGCCAGACAATGAAGCTGGCTCCACAGCTCGAGACTTAGGTGCTATATTGTTTTTCCCACGACCACCTGATGCTCCACCACCACTACCATCATTACCAGCTGGCAATGACCACCCACGGCCACGACCTCTTCCACCAGACTTCCTCATTGTTTGAAAAACGTAACCAAACTAACGGTATTTGTTACTGTAAAACCAGTTACAAGGTGAACTCAAACTTCTGTTGGATTTATATATCCCTTTATAGGTGGGTGAGACTGCAGGGAAAATCAGGCCCAATGTATAACAGTTCACAGCTTCAGTGGCAGACAGATATGCCACTAACAGGACTGACGCTGATGCAGACACTACCAATAAAAATCTCCCCCTTTTTATTTTTTCTGGGAGAATATTGAAGAAATGTGGCCTACTCTTATACAGTATACAATCTGTGGCACAAAATTAGAGACAGATGCCACACACAGCACTGGCAATGAGGCAGAATTGAAAATCTTAATCTCCCACTATTTTTTTTTTCAGGGAGAATTGAAAAGACATCTGGCCCAGTATTACACACTAGGTTTAATGTGGCACAAAATTTGAGACAGGTGGCACACACAGCACTGGCACTGAGGCAAAATTGCCAATCTTAATCTCCCACTATTTTTTTTTTATTTATGGGAGAATTGGCAAGAAATCAGGCCCACTGTTAGACTGTATGTTTTCTGTGCCAGAAAATGAGACACAGATGCCACACACAGGACTGCCACTGATGCAGATTTGCCAATTTTAATCTGCACCCTTTTTTTTTTTTCTTCAGGGAGACTAGTGAATAAATCTGGGCCACTGTATTAAAGTATATTTTCTGTGGCAGAAAGTGGCTTGAAGAGATATAACGGAGAAAAAAAAAAGGGACTGTCCTACAATTACTATCTCCCTGCAGCAATCTCAGCAAAGTATGGCAGGCAGCAATAACAAGGAGTGGACTGCTGCACAAAAAATTCAAAAGTGTGGACAAACAAACAATATAGCTGTGCAGAAAGGAAGGAGCAACAGGATTTGTGCTTTGAAAAAAGCAGTTGGTTTGCACAGCGGTGTACAAACAGCAATGCAGCTATCAGGGAGCCTTCTAGGGCAGCCCAATGAGCTACAGTGCTGAGGAAAAAAAATGTAGCCTCCACTGTCCCTGCAAACAAAAGGTGGTGTTGGACAGTGGAAATTGCTACAGCACAAGCAGTTTGGGGGTTAATGTACCCTGCCTAACGCTATCCCTGCTTCTGACGAAGCGGCAGCAACCTCTCCCTATGCTCAGATTAGCAGCAGTAAGATGGCGGTCGACGGGAACGCCCCTTTATAGCCCCTGTGACGCCGCAGAAAGCAAGCCAATCACTGTAATGCCCTTCTCTAAGATGGTGGGGACTGAGACCTATGTCATCACGCTGCCCACACTCTGCGTCCACCTTCATTGGCTGAGAAATGGCACTTTTCGCGTCATTGAAACGCGACTTTGGCGCAAAAGTCGCGTACCGCATGGCCGACCCCACACAGGGATCGGGTCGGGTTTCATGAAACCCGACTTTGCCAAAAGTCGGCGACTTATGAAAATGACCGACACGTTTCGCTCAACCGGCGACTGTCAAAAAGTCAATGACAATAGAGTCTAGGCAGATGATGGGAGTACGTTATGCTATATATTATTAAAGCTATGTTAATCGATGCATAATATCATATTCTCTCCTAATCAGATAAAGTGCCTAATGCTTTATGTATAAATCAAGATGCTCCACTTGTAGATAATGTCACAATAGTGGGATAACTCAGAAATAGAATGTTCAGTATACACAGATGCAGTCTATGCCCGCCATATTGCTGATCCCATATTCACTGGCCAGGAGACATACACATTCATAATGAACAATACTGTGATATCCCAGATAGAGATAAAGTGCTCAGTGCCTTATGTACAAATCAAAAGAGTACCCTTGAAATGGACCTTAGTTCAGTGCTAGGACAGTTCAACAATGGAACATTCAGCATGTGTCAACAGAAACATATACAGTACATAAGGTCTGTTGCAGCCACAATAGCAGTCCTGTGTTCACTGACCAAAAGAAAAACACACATTACATTCAACGTGTTTCTCCTCTCTTGAGGTTCATCAAGAGTGAGATGGAAGTGTGAATATTGTAGGCAATCATAGACTTATCTGACATCCAATAGTTTGAATAGGAGGGATGAGTTTTATGAGATACAAGATGTTCCAAAGTAGATCCCCTTTGATGTAGTCACAGGTGTCTAACAAGGAGCAAGTGGGAAATGAGACCTCACACCTAAGCTGATGAAGTGTCCTGTATTCTTCACAAAGTTGTGTCACAATAGGCTGCAAAAAGAAATCTAGATAAGTTCCAGCTTTCCCACACAGACTACCAATATTGGAGACAATTGGATGACCAGGAAGTCTAGAAGTGTTTTTATGGACCTTAGGTAGCTTGTTGAAGATCGATCTTATTGGATGCTCCACCAATAAAAACTTATGTTATTCAACTGAAATTACTCCTAACTCACATGCCCATTAGTATGGAAGGGTCAGCAGGGAGCCTTGGATAGAACCTCGGGTCACCCAATGTGTCCTTCGAGGAACATGTATTGTGGCCAAAGGACATTACCTCCTTTGTCTTTAATAAGGAATTTGTTGTTGTTTCTGAGGCTGGTAACTGCTTTGTGTTCCGCTGGGGTCAAATTCTTATGACTGCCTGGAAATGATGCAAGTGGAGATATAGCATGTTTGACTATCTAAAAAAAAAACTCTCACTGCTGGAACCAAGGATGATGGTGGAGATGCTGCAGATTTATTCCTGAAGGGTAAAGGTCTACTACCTGTGGTGGATTCATTGTCTTGAAGTAACTCAATCAGATGTTGAGAGACCTGTCAGTCAGTGGTGTCTAAGGTATCCATCATGCTTGGTTTCTTATATAGGTCCTGGAAAACCAGGTTCCTACAGAAAAGAAAGAGATCTTTGATAACTAAAAATTTGTCCAATGCCTGTGTAGGAGAGAAGGTCAATCCCTTTTCCAACACCACGTTAATACATGAATGGACAGATTGATGATTTGCAAGGTATCAGACTGTGTAGTATGAGTGTTGAGTGATTGTGTTATTCCTATCTGGTCCTCCGGTTGTGTTGGTAAGGATCTCAGTGGCCTCTGTTCCTGGTGTTCCTGACAAATGGATTTCTATAGCTTCTTCCCTTGATGGGTCCAGTGTCAATATCGCTGTCAGCTGATGATAAAAAAATCACTGTTAGAAGGGTCGGCTCCCCAAGATTGGTCCTGTACAGCCCTCATCTGAGAAGCATGATGCTGATTGCCATGATGTCACCATTTAAATGCTACTTCTGTGTCAAAATCCTTTTCCTCTGCATAACATTTTTTCATAGCTATCCAGTGTGTCTTTTAATCTGATCTTGAAAGGTTGCCCTAATTGTGCCTCATCAAACTTAGACAGCTTGGACTCTTGAGTCTTAATCTGTGTCTTCGTATTATTAAGAAGCTCCCTGTCATGTTCCAGGATCATATTAATAATAATGTTGGAACACCAGAGCAATCCTTGTTTCCAAGTGGTACAAAAATTGTGGCTTGGTTTATCAAGCAGTATATATGGGTATCCTGAGGCCCTGTGGAACGATACCGGATTTGAGATACCCTTCTAAGCTACAAATGTTCCACCATAAGCGAAGGCCTGTGTTATGCGTGGAAGTAAGTAGAAATGACAAGCGCATTCTGTACACAGTCTCTTTAGAGTCTTGTGCTTGGGTGCGAGGAAGACACAGGAGACACAGGTTTAGTTAGGACTTGCTTGTATTATTTCATACAAGTATGCCACAGAGAAACAGGTTTTACATAATTGCAGGTACAGAGGTACAGAGGCAGGAGACACGGCGGGCGATACAGCAGACCAGAATAAACCTTAAGTTCAGTATTAGGCACAAAGCAGGTTCAGAGTCTCTCTGTTACTTCCCTGGTAAATGTAGATTAGAATGCAGCAGAGTTCCACTGTCCACAAGTGTCCCAGAGATCCACAGTAGGAGATGGCTGGATTACTAAGTCCAAGACTTCCATGAGCAGGTCACAGGCTGACTGTAGACATGATTCAGAAGCACTGATTGAACAGCTGAGGCTGCTAAAAAAGGCAAGAGGCAGAGAACAGAGCGGAAACATATAAGCTAGAAACTCCATACTGACTCAGGGCAAAGTGGCTGCAGCAAGACAAAGCAAAATGGCCGACGGAAAAGCCAGGTTACAAAAACAAAAAATCACAGCAGATATAGCAAAGAGACTGAGAACCTTAAACATCAAGGCGCTGCAGCGCTATAGACTGCTGCTGGACGACCACCGGTTGGTATTTTATCCGTGATTAACTATGCATGTATTTAAGGGTACTGGGGGCATTTGGACTCACTTCCCCTGATGAAGCCATGCCAGACATGGCGATACATGTGGGGTACTCCCCTAAGCCTCGTGATTTACCTTTTCAGCATCTGCAGGTGCAACCTTGCACTTTTTACAGTTTTCTTTTTACTTCTGTCTCTATGCATGCATTCTTCTGAGGTAAGGTTATTTTTCGGCTAATGGAGATAATTTCCTTGATTTCATTCAAATTGCCAGGTCCCTTGGCCATATGTAGACCAGGCCTATTATTCATCCCTAGACACTGACATTATCATCTATGATTGCTACTGTGTCTTGCATCTTTTTATGTGTTGGGTCATATAGGCTCGGGTTGCTCTACTTTTCTTGTAGCTTGGCCAGATTATGTAATAATGCTGCATGGTTCATTATCTATATGTCCACAGACCTCATTTGACTGATGTAATGGCATTAGTATTATTGTATTTTGGCATTATATATTTTGTACTAGCTGTTTCTAGCCAGCTAACGCTCGGCACGCTCATTGCTATCTAATTAATGCTGCTGGTGATTAAACTAAAGTAAATAATGACAATATTCAATAGTGCTTACTAGTGTTGAGCGATACCTTCCGATATCGGAAAGTATCGGTATCGGATTGAATCGGCCGATATTCAAAAAATATCGATAACGATACCCGATCCCAATGCAAGTCAATGGGACCAAAATATCGGAATTAAAATAAACCCTTTCTTTCCTTGTAGGTTCATTCTACATGAAGGAAAACAACTAAGAATAATGCAGGATGTATTTTGGGAGGTGGTGGAGACATTAAAGGCATAGAGGTTTAGCCCAATCAAATAGAATAGCATGATTTTTTTTTTTTTAAAGACGTTCGGAGTGACAAAGATATTGACTATGTAAATTTTTTTTTATTTTGTCAGATATTGATGTTTCACTATACCACGCCCTTCCCCTTATTTTTTTTTTACTTTTCCCACACTTTCATCTTCGTCATCATCAGCATCTTTGACATCAACTTCTTCTTCACCTTATTCATCTTCTTCTTCATCTTCTACCTATTTTTTTTTTATTACATTCTTCATATTCATTTTATTCAACTATTATTATTCTTCCTATTCTACATATTCATTTTATTCAACTGTTATTATTCTTCCTATTCTACTTCTTCATCATATTCTCATTTGTGACAGGCATTCCCATAGTTGTTATCTATAAAAGTTTGAAGATTACACCTTCCGTTTTGCCTGTCACAAAAGTTACATTTGTCCGCGTTCAGTTTGGCTTGCAGCATCAGGCTTTATCCAGGGGCACCACGAGGAGGAACGGACCCCCATACACTGCTTAGTCTTCTTCTGCATATAATTTATATATTATCTTTAGCTCTGATATTAAGTGTTATGCTTAATGTTCTTCTGCTCTTTGCTCTGCAGCCTCTCGTTCTTCTGCTTCTCGGTCTTCCATGTCGTCGTCTCCAGGGTCGTCGTCTCCAGTGTCGTCGTCTTCTTTGCCGCCGTCGTCATCTCCGCCGTCGTCGTCATCATCGGGGTGGTCTTCAGGGTCGTCATCTCCAGGGTCGTCGTCATCTCACTGGTTGTCGTCTCTGGTGTCGTCGTCATCTTAGGGGTGGTCTTCCGGGTCGTCGACTTTAGGGTCTTCAACTTGGAAATGTAGCAGAAGGTACAAGAAGGCTGAGAAAATGCCAAGAACCAGCTGATGGAACTGGAACTCGGATGGCTACCCGAAGGTTCAAGAGCCTATGGAACTACCGAGGACCAGCTGATGTTACTGGAACCCGGTTACTAAGCAGGAGGTACCCGTGCTAAAAAGCACTACCAAGGACTGCCTGATGTTGGCGGAACTCGGATACCCAGAAGGAGGCACCTAAGCCAAAGGCTCTGCCCGGAACCAGCTGACGTTACTGGAACCAGGATGGGGAGCAGAAGGTACAAGAGCAAAAGACACTGCCGAGAACCAGCTGACGGTACTGGAACCCGGATGGGTAGCCGAAGGTCCAAGAGCCAATGGAACTGCCGAGGACCAGCTGACGTTACTGGAACCCTGTTACTAAGCAGGAGGTACCCGTGCCTGAAAGCACTACCAAGGACCACCTGACGTTGGTGGAACTTGGATACCCAGAAGGAGGCACCTAAGCCAAAGGCCCTGCCCGGAACCAGCTGACGGTACTGGAACCAGGATGGGGAGCAGAAGGTACAAGAGCAAAAGACACTGCCGAGAACCAGCTGACGGTGCTGGAACCAGGATGTGGACCAGAAGGTCCACAGGAGAGGAAAGAACAGCTAGGCCGCGAGGCAGCCGCAGTTACCGAACCCCAACAGTCCTACAGGGGGAGCTTGGCCTACTGGCACTACAGAACCAGCCTTGACTGCCAATCCACGCAGCCCACATAGGTAGCTCCTAAACTGGAGGCACCCTGGAGTTGGCTAACCCGACCGCAACACGACGGGGCAAGCATAGGCGTCTCAGTGAGCTTGACACTACCCGGAAACAGCTGACGGTGATGGAACCAGGCTGGGCACGAGTGAGTACCCATGACAAAATCACTGCCGGGAACCAGCTGGCGGTGCTGGAACCCGGATGCGTTGCCCCAGTGTGCAAGAGCCAATGGCACCGAGGACCAGCTGACGGTGCTGGAACCCGGTTACTAAGCTGTAGGTGCCCGCGCTTAAAAGCACTACCAAGGACCGCCTGGCATTGGCGGAACTCGGATACCCAGGAGGAGGCACCTAAGCCAAAGGCTCTGCCCGGAACCAGCTGACGGTGCTGGAACCAGGTGGTGGACCAGAAGGTCCACAGGAGAGGAGAGAACAGCTAGGCCGCGAGGCAGCCGCAGTTACCGAACCCCAACAGTCCTACAGGGGGAGCTTGGCCCACTGGCACTACAGAACCAGCCTTGACTGCCAATTCACGCAGCCCACATAGGAAGCTCCTAAACTGGAGGCACCCTGGAGTTGGCCAACCCGACCGCAACACGACGGGGCAAGCATAGGCGTCTCAGTGAGCTTGACACTACCCGGAAACAGCTGACAGTGCTGGAACCAGGCTGGGCACGAGGGAGTACCCGTGACAAAAACACTGCCCGAGAACCAGCTGGCGGTGCTGGAACCCGGATGCGTTGCCTATTCAAGATTGTCTTACTAGAGCCCCAACTAGCGGTGTTGGAGCAAAGGCAAATCAGGGGGAGCAGAGTGTAGGTCGAAGCCTGCACTGGAGGCAGCTTTGTGTCTGCGTTGCGTTTGCAGGACACGATGCCGGCTACACAGCGGGGGAACAGCTGGCGGTGCTGAACCCCACTAACACATTGGCTGGTGTTTTTCTCTGTGCAGCTAGCACGTCCGGGCAAAAACTGGTGGTGTTAGAGCCCAGGGTCAGCAGGAGGAGGAGAGGAGCAGAGTGTGGGCCGAAGCCTAATTGAACCAATTTCAAAGGTAACCTTTAACCCACCATCAGGTGTTACAATGTAGAAGAGCCACACCTTGTGCGGCAGTAATGCTCCACAAGTGAGAGTTTGCTCTTTAAATTTTGCTCATTGCACACGCAGAATGAAAGACGTACACAATTATGCCCATTGTGCAGTAGAACTGTATTGGAAGCGTGACTTGTCTTTTTAAGGAGACGCGGCACAGGTGTCCAAAAATAACGCCTTGGTGTTGGGCGCAGCCTCCTGAGCGTTGTTATTTGCTGTACAGGAGTCTGTGCTGTTGTTATCCCTTGGCCATGCGCTGTGAGCGCTGCCTGTCTTATGACCTCATTTCATGTTGGCCGTTGCGGTTATCTATGGCCATGAATCCCAGACCCCCAGTGTGTTTTCAATAATTCACACTGCGGGGCTGGGATTCATGGCCTTGTGCAGTAAATATGTTCGCCGCTCACAAATGTCCTTACACCTGCTTCAGACTGGGCGGCCTCAGCTGATCCCTTATCGCATGCCGCGGCCATGAGGCCGCACAGTCTGAAGAAGGCGGAAGCAGGGGAGTGAAGACAGGCGAAGATATGCACTGCTCGTGCCCATCAATCACACCCTCGCAGTCAAAATATATGAGACAACGAGGGGCGTTGTCTCGGGCAGGGCGGACGCACAGGCACAATCGCCAATACTTACCTGTCTGGCCGACGCGCTCCTAACGTCCCTTCTTCTTCTGGTCGGCTCGGCTTCTCTGCTTCTCGGCGCTGCTGCGGTCCGCGCATGCGCCATAGAGTCTCTTCCGCCGCTCTGCCTGCTGGGAGGTTGTGACCCGGTGGCTCCGCCTCCAATATGGCGGCACCCACCGGGTATTTCTGCTCGGCGCTTCCTCAGGTAAGCGCCTGTGTATCTTCGCTGTAGCGTTCCTGCTAGCGCCAGCGTTGTGTTTGGGCCCATCCTTAGGATTACTCTCTGTGTTCCGTTTCTCCGGTTTCTCCCTGTTCCTCCGGTTATTCCCTGTTCCCTGTTCCTGCTGGTTTTTGGTTTTGCCTTGTCCTTATATTGTTTGTTTTTCCTTTTCAGCTCTCTGCCTCGTCTCCCTCTGCGTTCCTGCTCCGCTGCTTCACCCAGTCGTCCCTTTGGCTCCGGCAGTTGCGGTACCATCCTCCTTGGGCCTGCTCCTAACGCTCCCTGTATAGGGGGCGCATCCATCAGGTTTGCTCGCCCTGGGGGGCTCTGGGACCGTGACCCAGAGGGTCCACTTTTGGGTTTACTACGTCTCGTCGTCTCACCTCCGTGTAGCGTAATAGTATACACAGGCCCTGGATCCCGCTGGAGCCTCGGCTGCTCAGAAAGAATTACTCTTTCTGTGTGAAAATCAGTCCCGTATGATGGCCTTCATGAAGTCTATGGACTCCCGTTTGTCCTCACTTCAGTCTTCCGATCCCGGGAATGTGTCTTTGTTGCTTAATTTGCAGCAAGAACTGGCGCAGCAGCGTGACACACAAACGCAAATTCTGTCTTATATGGCCGCGATAGATTCTCGCCTCCTCTCTCTGCAGACCTCTGCATCTACTCCCGCTCCGGTCCCCGCTTCCCACGCACCACCTCGTCTGGCCAAACCCCCACGTTATAATGGAGACCCCAAATTATGTTGCGGTTTCTTAAATCAGTGCCGTCTCCATTTTGAGCTCTTGCCCTTACTATATCCCACCGATCGGGCTAAGATAGCTTTCATAATTTCCCATCTTGAGGGGGATGCGTTGGCGTGGGTAAATCCTCTCTGGGAGCGAGACGACCATCTGATGTCACACTTAGCCGATTTCTTTGAAACCTTCCATCGAGTTTTCGACGAACCCGGTCGTCTGGCCTCTACTACTGAGTCTCTATTCAGTTTACAACAGGGGACTCTATCTGTGGGTCAGTACACAATTCAGTTCCGCACGTTATCGTCTGATCTTGGGTGGAATAACGAGGCCTTGGTAGGGGCATTTTGGCGGGGATTGTCCAGACGCATTAAGGATGAGTTGGCGGGTCGAGATACTACTACCAATTTGGAGGATTTGATATCTCTGGCTACCCGTATTGACCTCCGATTTCAAGAGCATGCGCGTGAGAGAAGGAATCCTCGTCCTTCCCTGCCATCACGAAGACCACCTAGTCCCAGACCCAGAGCATCTACTATTGTACCAGCGCCAGAGCCGATGCAAGTGGACCGGTTCAAGATGTCTGAGCAACGGCGCCAGGAGAGGCGCACCCAAGGCTTGTGTTTCTACTGTGGTAGTGCTTCCCATCTCCTCCGTGCTTGCCCTGATCGTCCGGAAAACTCCTCCGCCTAGGTCAGGTAAGAGAGGCCTCCCTAGGTGCATGTGATACCTCTCAACCCCTTACGCTTTCCGTTTTACTTCATGTCTCTGGTAAACGCTATTCTTTGCTTGCCTACATTGACTCGGGTGCTGCCGGGAATTTTATTAGACAAGAGGAGGTTGTTAGATTTTCTGTTCCCGTTAGGACCCTAGAAAGTCCTCTTTTTCTTGCTTCGGTGGACGGTAAACCCCTGCAGGAGACTGTAACCCAAGTCACTCAGATAGTAGAGCTGCAAGTAGGGGTTTTACATAAGGAGAAAATTGCGTTTTACGTTTTAGCCAATATTTCTCATCCTGTCCTTTTAGGTTTACCCTGGTTGCGGACCCACGAGCCCGCATTTGATTGGCATAATGGCAATATTCTTTGTTGGGGGGATTCCTGTCGGACTCGGTGTCTGTCGTCAGTACGTCCTGTGGGTGACTCTTCCTCTTCCCTTGCTCTTTCTGGTCTGCCTTCTGTCTACTCTTCTTTTTCTGATGTTTTCAATAAGAAGGAAGCGGAGTGTCTTCCCCCACATCGGCCTTACGACTGTCCCATAGACCTGGTTCCTGGTACCATGCCTCCGCGAGGAAGAATCTACCCTCTCTCCCCTGCAAAGACTCAAGCCATGTCGGAGTACGTTCAGGAGAATCTTGCCAAAGGTTTCATTCGAAAATCCTCTTCGCCTGCAGGAGCCGGTTTCTTTTTCGCCAAGAAAAAAGACGGCTCTCTTCGTCCATGTATTGATTACAGAGGTTTGAACAACATAACAGTGAAGAACAAAGATCCATTGCCATTAATCTCTGAGCTCTTTGACCGTCTAAGAGGAGCACGAGTGTTCACTAAGCTGGATCTCCGTGGTGCATACAATCTGGTACGAATTCGCGCAGGAGATGAATGGAAGACCGCGTTTAACACTCGAGACGGCCATTATGAGTACTTGGTTATGCCTTTTGGACTCTGTAACGCTCCAGCTGTATTCCAAGAATTCGTAAATAACATCTTCAGAGATTGCCTGTATGTTAGTGTCGTGGTTTATCTAGACGACATTCTCATCTTCTCTCCGAACCTCTCCACTCATCGACGTGACGTCCGTCTGGTTTTACAACGTCTCCGTGAGAATCATCTTTTTGCCAAGATTGAAAAATGTGTTTTCGAACAGTCAAGTGTACCTTTCCTGGGATATATCGTTTCTGACGCCGGTCTAAGAATGGATCCAGCCAAAGTGTCTGCGGTTCTGGATTGGCCACGACCAGTAGGAGTGAAAGCCATTCAACGTTTCCTCGGCTTTGCCAATTACTATAGGCAATTCATCCCACATTTTTCTTCTTTAACCAAGCCCATCTCGGCTCTTACTCGCAAAAGGATTGATTCCAACAACTGGTCTACTGAGTTGCAAAATGCATTTCTCACTTTGAAACAGAGATTTGCTGAAGCTTCGGTGCTTCATCGCCCTGATGTCAACAGACTCTTCGTTCTTGAAGTGGATGCATCTTCCTTGGGAGTCGGAGCAGTCCTCTTACAAAAGTCAGCCTCTGGACGTATCGTCACGTGTGGTTTCTTCTCCAAGTCATTTTCGTCTTCGGAACGAAACTACTCCATCGGAGACAAGGAACTGTTAGCCATTAAGTTGGCCTTAGAAGAGTGGCGTTATCTCCTCGAGGGGGCTGTTCACCCCTTCACTATATTTACGGACCATAAGAATCTGGCCTATGTGTAGTCGGCCCAAAGACTTAATCCTCGACAAGCTAGATGGTCCCTGTTTTTTGGACGTTTTGACTTTGAACTCCATTTTCGTCCTGGTGACAAGAATGTCCGAGCTGATGCTCTCTCACGGTCCTTTCAGCCGTTGGATGAACTGGAGACTCCTGCACATATTATTGACCCTGCTAGGATCATTTCCGTTACTCCTTTAGAAGTAATCTCTTTACCTCCTGGGAAGACCTTCGTGGCAAGCGTGGACAGAAAGAAAGTACTACTCTGGGGTCACTCTTCCAAAATTGCTGGACATGCTGGAGTTAAGAAGACTCTTTCTCTTATTGCTCGCCACTATTGGTGGCCGTCCCTTCGTCTAAATGTCCGAGATTTCGTCGCTTTGTGTCCTTCTTGTGCTAAAAACAGGGTTCCCCGGCAATTACCTTCTGGACTCTTACATCCGCTACCAGTACCTTCTACTCCTTGGAGTCATATCGCCATGGACTTTATCACGGATCTCCCTCGCTCCTTTAATTGCTCCGTTATCCTGGTGGTTGTCGATCGATATTCCAAAATGGCTCACTTCATACCCTTATCTGGTTTGCCATCTGCTCCCGAACTGGCCAAGATGATCTTCATCCGCCATATCTTTCGACTTCACGGCTTCCCTCTTCATATTGTTTCGGATCGAGGAGTCCAGTTCACAGCTCGATTCTGGAGAGCTCTGTGTGGCTTAATGAAAATAACTCTAGATTTCTCCTTCGCTTATCATCCTCAGTCTAATGGCCAAGTGGAGCGCGTCAATCAAATTCTCACGTCCTATCTACGACATTTCTCCAATGCTCATCATAACGATTGGGTTTCCTTGCTTCCTTGGGCGGAATTTGCCTATAACAATCATCCTAATGAATCTTCTTCTAAATCTCCTTTCTTTGTGGTCTTTGGGCAACACCCTGGCATTCCTTTTCCCATTTCCAGCACTTCAGGCGTATCGGCGGCTGATTCTCTGTACCTGGAGTTCTCCAAGATTTGGCTAGAGACTAAGGAGTCACTTCTAAAAGCTACTGATCGTATGAAAAGGTTTGCAGATAAAAGACGACTTGATGCTCCCCCATATCTACCGGGGGATAAGGTTTGGCTCTCCTCTCGGTACTTTAGGCTAAAAATCCCTTCTCATAAATTAGGTCCTCGCTACATTGGTCTTTTTGAAATTTCTAGCCGAATCAACGAGGTGGCATATAAGTTAAAATTACCGGCTTCTTTGCGTGTGCCTAATGCCTTTCATGTCTCGCTTCTTAAACCTGCTGTATTCAATCGTTTTCACTCTTCGTCATCTTTTGTCCCATCCTTTTCCTCTTCCGACGATCAGTTCGAGGTGAGGGATATTTTAGCTCAAAAGACGGTTAGGGGCCGAACGCTATTTCTAATTGACTGGAAGGGATTTGGTCCTGAGGAGAGATCATGGGAACCTCGAGAGAACATCAATGCGCCCCATATTTTAAAGAGGTTTCTTTCCAGCTTTAAAAGAAGGGGGAGTAAGAAAGGGGGTACTGTCATGATCGCCGATACTTACCTGTCCGGCCGGCGCGCTCCTAACGTCCCTTCTTCTTCTGGTCGGCTCGGCTTCTCTGCTTCTCGGCGCAGCTGCGGTCCGCGCATGCGCCGTAGAGTCTCTTCCGCCGCTCTGCCTGCTGGGAGGTTGTGACCCGGTGGCTCCGCCTCCAATATGGCGGCGCCCACCGGGTATTTCTTCTCGGCGCTTCCTCAGGTAAGCGCCTGTGTATCTTCGCTGTAGCGTTCCTGCTAGCGCCAGCGTTGTGTTTGGGCCCATCCTTAGGATTACTCTCTGTGTTCCGTTTCTCCGGTTTCTCCCTGTTCCTCCGGTTATTCCCTGTTCCCTGTTCCTGCTGGTTTTTGGTTTTGCCTTGTCCTTATATTGTTTGTTTTTCCTTTTCAGCTCTCTGCCTCGTCTCCCTCTGCATTCTTGCTCCGCTGCTTCACCCAGTCGTCCCTTTGGCTCCGGCAGTTGCGGTACCATCCTCCTTGGGCCTGCTCCTAACGCTCCCTGTATAGGGGGCGCATCCATCAGGTTTTCTCGCCCTGGGGGGCTCTGGGACCGTGACCCAGAGGGTCCACTTTTGGGTTTACTACGTCTCGTCGTCTCACCTCCGTGTAGCGTAATACAGCCGACCAATGATGTCAGAAGACGGGCAGTGCTACCAAGGGGGGTACTGCGTGTCATTAAAAATGAAAGTCACACCTCAGGGACATTGTAATGGTCTCTAATGAGACACATTTTGTACGTGTTGAGTTCCACGTGGGCAAGGAGAAAAAGTCAGCCACCTTGTACAAATGCAGCAGTATTGCTGTACAAGGTGGCTGTTATACATAGAAACACCTGGGGGGGGCAGGGTCCCTTTAATTTCAGTTCAGGTGCCTGCGTGGCGTTTGCAGGTCACATTGCCGGCTACACAGCAGAAGAATAGCTGGAGGTGCTGAACCCCACTAACACATTGGCTGGTGTTTTTCTCTGTGCAGCTAGCACTTCCGGGCCCCAACTGGCGGTGTTAGAGCCCAGGGTCAGCAGTAGGAGGAGAGGAGCATAGTGTAGGCTGAAGCCTGCACTGGTGGCAGCTTTTGGTCTGTTGTGCCAGCGTGGCTTGTGCTGGACACGTTGCCGACTACACAGCAGGGGAACAGCTGGCGGTGCTGAACCCCACTGACACAATGGCGGGTGTTTTTCTCTGTGCAGCTAGCACTTCCGGGCAAAAACTGGTGGTGTTAGAGCCCAGGGTCAGCAGGAGGAGGAGAGGAGCAGAGTGTAGGCCGAAGCCTGCACTGGTGGCAGCTTTTGTTCTGTTGTGCCAGCGTGGCTTGTGCTGGACACGATGCCGGCTACACAGCAGGGGAACAGCTGGTGTTGCTGAACCCCACTGACACATTGGCGGGTGTTTTTCTCTGTGCAGCCAGCACTTCCGGGCCCCAACTGGCGTAGTTAGAGCCCAGGGTCTGCAGGAGGAGCAGAGTGTAGGCCGAAGCCTAATTGAACCAATTTCAAAAGTAACCTTTAACCCACCCTCAGGTGTTATAATGTTGAAGAGCCACACCTTGTGCAGCAGTAATGCTCCACAAGTGAAAGGTTGCTCTTTAAATTTTGCTCATTGCACACGCAGAATGAAAGACGTACACAATTTTGCCCATTGTACAGTAGAACTGTATTGGAGGCGTGACTTGTCTTTCTAAGGAGATGCAGCACAGGTGCACATAAATAACGCCTTGGTACTGGGCGCAGCCTCCTGAGCGCTGTTATTTGCTGTACAGGAGTTTGCACTCTTGTTTGCCCTTGGCCATGCGCTCTGAGCGCTGACTGTCTTCTCACCTCATTTCACGTTGGCCGGTGTGGTTATCGATGGCCATGAATCCCAGACCCACAGTGTGTTTTCAATAATTCACACTGCAGGGCTGTGATTCATGGCCTTGCGCAGTAAATATGTTTGCCGCTCACTCATGTCCTTACACCTGCTTCAGACTGGGCGGCCTCAGCTGATCCCTTATCGCATGCCGCGGCCATGAGACTGCACAGTCTGAAGAAGGCGGAAGGAGATGAGTGAAGACAGGCGAAGATATGCACTGCTCGTGCCCATCAATCACACCCTCGCAGTCAAAATATATGAGAGAACGAGGGCCGTTGTGTCGGTCAGGGCAGACGCACAGGCACAGGCAGCCAACCAATGATGTCAGAAGACGGACAGCGTTACCAAGGGGGGTGCTGCGTGTCATTTAAAAAGGAGAATCACACCTCAGGGGCAGTGAAATGGTCTATAATGAGACACATTTTGTACGTGTTGAATTCCACGTGGGCAAGGAGAAAAAGTCAACCACCTTGTACAAATGCAGCAGTACTGCTGTACAAGGTGGCTGTTATACATACAACCACCTGGGGGGGGCAGGGTCCCTTTAATTTCAGTTCAGGTGCCTGCGTGGCGTTTGCAGGTCACGTTGCCGGCTACACAGCAGGGGAACAGCTGGCGTTGCTGAACCCCACTGACACATTGGCGGGTGTTTTTCTCTGTGCAGCCAGCACTTCCGGGCCCCAACTGGCGTTGTTTGAGCCCAGGGTCAGCAGGAGGAGCAGAGTGTAGGCCGAAGCCTAATTGAACCAATTTCAAAAGTAACCTTTAACCCACCCTCAGGTGTTACAATGTGGAAGAGCCACACCTTGTACAGCAGTAATGCTCCACAAGTGAAAGGTTGCTCTTTAAATTTTGCTCATTGCACACGCAGAATGAAAGACGTACACAATTTTGCCCATTGTACAGTAAAACTGTATTGGAGGCGTGACTTGTCTTTTTTAAGGAGACGCAGCACAGGTGTCCAAAATAACGCCTTGGTGCTGGGCGTAGCCTCCTGAGCGTTGTTATTTGCAGTACAGGAGTCTGCGCTCTTGTTATCCCATGTCCATCGCCAGTTAGCGCTGCCCGTCTTATGACCTCATTTCATGTTGGCTGGTGCGGTTAACGATGGCCATGAATCCCAGACCCACAGTGTCTTTTCATAAAGTCACAGTGCGGGGCTGGGATTCGTGGCCTTGCGCAGTAAATATGTTCACCGCTCACACATGTCATTACACCTGCTTCAGACTGGACGGCCTCAGCTGATCCCTTATCGCATGCCGTGGCCATGAGGCCGCACAGTCTGAAGAAGGCGGAAGGAGGGGAGTGAAGACAGGCGAAGATATGCACTGCTCGAGCCCATCAATCACACCCTCGCAGTCAAAATACATGAGACAACGAGGGGCGTCGTGTTGGGCAGGGCGCACGCACAGGCACAGGCAGACAACCAATGATGTCAGAAGATGGGCAGTGCTACCAAGGGGGGTGCTGCGTGTCATTTTAAAAGGAAAGTTACACCTCAGGGGCAGTGAAATGGTCCGTAATGAGACACATTTTGTACGTGTTGAGTTCCACGTGGGCAAGGAGAAAAAGTCAGCCACCTTGTACAAATGCAGCAGTACTGCTGTACAAGGTGGCTGTTATACATAGAAACACCTGGGGGGGGGGTCAGGGTCCCTTTAATTTCAGTTCAGGTGCCTGCGTGGCGATTTGCAGGTCACGTTGCCGGCTACACAGCAGGGGAACAGCTGGTGGTGCTGAACCCCACTAACACATTGGCTGGTGTTTTTCTCTGTGCAGCTAGCACGTCCGGGCAAAAACTGGCGGTGTTAGAGCCCAGGGTCAGCAGGAGGAGAAGAGAGCAGCAGAGTGTAGGCCGCAGCCTTCACTGGTGGCAACTTTTGGTCTGTTGTGCCAGCGTGGCTTGTGCTGGACACGTTGCCGACTACACAGCAGGGGAACAGCTGGCGGTGCCGAACCCCACTGACACATCAGCCAGTGTTTTTTCTGTGTAGACAACACTTCCAGGTGGCAACTGACAGAGTTGAAACCCAGGGAATCAAAGAGGAGCAGAGTGTAGGCCTAAGCCTGCAGTGGAGCAAGTTGAAAGGGAACCTTTAACCCCCCCCCCCCAGGAATTTGTTGCTGAAAGAGCCATCTTGTGCAGCACTAAGGATGCAAAAGGAAAAGGTTGCTCTTTTAATTATGCTCCTTGCAAACACCGAAGTAAACACTAAAAATGTGTCCCTTTATACCGTTAAACCGTTCCGGAGGTGCGAATTTCCTTCGTAATGGGACACAGCACAGCTGTCATTCCTATCCCCTTGATGCCGTGCGCTGCCTCCTCAGCGTTGTTTTAAGCTGTCACGGAGCCAGCTCCGCTGTATCCGGCAACGTGTCATGCGACCGCCACGCTGGCACAACAAAAATGTAAGGGAACCTGTCCCCACCCCCTAGGCGTTTGTTACTGAAAGAGCCACCTTGTACAGCAGTAATACTGCACATGGAAAATGGTGGCTCCTAAAATTATGCTCCTTGCAAACGCTGAAGTACACACTCATATAATGTGTCCCCTCACACCGTCAAACCGTCCCGGAAGTGAGACTTTCCTTTGTAATGTGACACAGCACAGCCGTCATTCCAACCCCCTTGGTGCCGTGCGCCACCTCCTCAACGTTGTTTGGTTCTGTCACGGAGCCCGCGCTGTAATGTTATCCCTTGGCCATGCACAGTTAGCGGTGCCCATCTTCTGACATCATTTAGGTGTCAGGCTGGCAGTGCCTGTGCGTCAAAGCTGGCCGAGATCTAACCTCGCAGTGTCATCTAATGTAATCCCACTGCTGGCCAGGGATCCATGGGCATGCGCAGTGCATATCATCGCCTCTCACTCACCTCCTTCCTGCTTCTTCAGACTGTGCGGCGTCACGGCCGTGGCATGCTATTAGGGATCAGCTGACGCCGCCTAGTCTGAAGAAGCGTGAAGAAGGGGAGTGAGAGGCTAGTATATGCACTGCGCATGGCCATGGATACCAGGCCCACTGTGGGATCACATTAGACGACACTGCAAGGTGGCATTTCGGGCAGCGTGGACGCACAGGCACAGCCAGGATGACAACAAATGATGTCAGAGGACGAGCAGCGCAAACTGTGCATGGCCAAGGGATAACATAACAGTGCAGGGTCCATGACGGAATCAAACAACGCGAAGAAGGCAGCTCATGGAGCCAAGGGGGTAGGAATGACGGCTGTGCTGCGTCACATTATAAAGGAAAGTCCCACCTCCGGGACGGTTGGACGGTGTGAGGGGACACATTACATGAGTGTGTAGTTCAGCGTTTCCAAGGAGCATAATTTCAAGAGCGACCTTTTCCTTGTGCAGTATTAGTGCTGCACAAGGTGGCTCTTTCAGTAACAAACGCCTAGGGGGTGGGGACAGGTTCCCTTACATTTTTGTTGTGCCAGCGTGGCGGTCGCATGACACGTTGCCGGATACACAGCTGGGGATCAGCTGACGTTACTGAACCCCAATAACAGAGGAGCGACTGTTGACTGTGCAGACAGCACTTCCAGGCACCAACTGGCGGTGTTAGAGCCCAGGGACAGCAGGAGGAGCAGATTGGAGGTATTGCCGCACACACAGCTGGGGATCAGATGACGTTACTGAACCCCAATAACAGAGGAGCGACTGTTGACTGTGCAGACAGCACTTCCAGGCACCAACTGGCGGTGTTAGAGCCCAGGGACAGCAGGAGGAGCAGATTGGAGGTATTGCCGCACACACAGCTGGGGATCAGCTGACGTTACTGAACCCCAATAACAGAGGAGCTACTGTTGACTGTGCAGACAGCACTTCCAGGCACCAACTGGCGGTGTTAGAGCCCAGGGACAGCAGGAGGAGCAGAGGAACAGAGTGTATGCCGAAGCCTGATTGGAGCAAGTTGAAAGGGAACCTTTAACCCCCCCCAAGACGTTTGTAGCTGAAAGAGCCATCTTGTGCAGCACTAAGGATGCAAAGGGAAAAGGTTGCTCTTTTAATTATGCTCCTTGCAAACACAGAAGTAAACACTAAAAATGTGTCCCCTTATACCGTAAAACCGTCCCGGAGGTGGGAATTTCCTTCGTAATGGGACGCAGCACAGCTGTCATTCCTATCCCCTTGGTGCCGTGCGCTGCCTCCTCAGCGTTGTTTTAAGCTGTCACGGAGCCTGCGCTGGTCTGTTATCCCTTGGCCATGCCCAATTTGCGCTGCCTGTCTTCTCACATAATTTGGTGTCAGGCTGTCAGTGCCTGTGCGTCCACGCTGCTCCAGATCTCACCTCGCAGTGTCGTCTAATGTAATCCCACTGCGGGCCTTGGATCCATGGGCATGCACAGTGCATATCCTCGCCTCTCACTCCCCTACTTCCCTCTTCTTCAGACTGTGCGGCGTCACGGCCGTGGCATGCTATTATGGATCAGCTGACGGTGCACAGTTTAAAGAAGGCGGAGGGAGATGAGCGAGAGCCCGAGGTGAAAATATGCACTGCGCATGCCCATGGATCCCAGGCTCGCAGTGTCTTCTGAATCCGAGGCGAATTCTCGGGCAGCGCGGGCGCACAGGCGCAGCCAGCCTGACACCAAATTATGTCAGAAGACAGGCAGCGCAAATTGGGCATGGCCAAGGGATAACAGAACAGCGCTGGCTCTGTGACAGCTTAAAGCAACGCTGAGGAGGCAGCGCATGGCACCAAGGGGGTAGGAATGACGGCTGTGCTGCGTCACATTATGAAGGAAAGTCCCAGCTCCGGGACGGTATAACGGTATCAGTGAACACATTTTATAAGTGTTAAGTTCTGCGTGTGCAAGGAGCTAAACTAAAAGAGCTACCTTTTCCTTGTGCAACATTACTGCTGCACAAGATGGCTCTTTCAGTAACAAACGCCGGGAAGGGGGGACAGGTTCCCTAACATTTAGGTTGTTGTGCCAGCGTGGCGGTCGCAGGACACATTGCCGGCTACACAGCTGGGGATCAGCTGACGTTTCTGAAACCCAATAACACTGGGTCGTATGTTTTGACTGTGCAGCCTGCACTTCTGAGCCGCAACTGGCGGTGTTGGAGCCCAGGAATAGCAGTTCAGGTGGTAGAAAGATGAACACATCAAGCGACCTGGATGACACCCAATTACTTAATCAGGCAGAAGAGTGGGAAATTCCTGCGAGATCCAGGCCTGGTTCATTTTCAGGAAAGTAAGCCGGTCAACGTTATCGGAGGATAGTCACATGCGACGGTCTGTTAGTACACCACCTGCGGCACTAAAGACACGTTCCGATAAGACACTAGCCGCAGGGCAAGCCAGCACCTCCAATGCATAGTGGCTTAGCTCTGGCCATGTATCCAGCCTAGAGACCCAGAACTTGAACGGGGAAGAGCCGTCTGGGAGTACAGTAAGAGGGCAAGCCATGTAGTCTGTCACCATCTGACGGAACCGTTGCCTCCTGCTGACAGGAGCCGCCGGTGATGGTGTAGACATTTGGGGCGGGCACACAAAAGTTTTCCACAGTTGTGCCATACTGGGCTTGCCTTGGGCAGAGGCACTGCTTCTGCTCCCTCTTTGTGCAGAGCCTCCCCCACTGCCTCGACGCACTGAGCTGCTTTGTAAAGCACTAGCAGCACTCCTCTCAGTTGGACTGGAGAAGATGATGGAATTCACCAGTGTGTCGTGGTACTCCCGCATTTTACGCTCCCGGGTCAACGCTGGGATGAGGTTTTGGACGTTGTCTCGGTAGCGAGGATCGAGGAGGGTGAACACCCAATAATCAGGCATGTTGAGAATGTGGTCGATGCGGCGGTCGTTTCTCAGGCACTGCAGCATGAAATCCACCATGTGCTGCAGACTGTCAACTGGCCCAGAAACACTGTCCCCTGCTTGAGACATGATCTCTGCCCGCTCGTCATCACCCCACCCTCGCTGTACACACTGACCACTGGACAATTGTCTCACTCCCTCCTCTGGACGGAGCTCTTCCTTCTCCATTGACTCCTCCTCATCCTCCTCACAAAGTGGCCCCTGCGTACCCCTTTGTGAGGAACCACGTGGCGCTGACTCTCCAGAAGCTGATGGAAAAGGTGACTCCTCATCCTCCACCTCTTCCACAACATCATCCCTTAACGCTTGCAAAGTTTGTTGAAGCAGGCAGATAAGGGGGACAGTCATGCTGACTAGTGCATCATCTGCACTTGCCATCCGCGTGGAACAATCGAAAGGACGCAAAACCTGGCAGACGTCCTTCATAGTGGCCCACTCTGCGGTTGTGAAGTCTGATCGGCGCTGACTGCGACTTTTTAGCGCCTGATGCAGCTGGTACTCCATTACTGCTTACTGCTGCTCACACAACCGCTCCAACATATGTAACGTGGAATTCCACCTGGTAGGTAGGTCACATATGATGCGGTGTTACGGAAGGCGGAATCGGCGCTGCAGAGCAGCAATGCGGGATCTTGCCATGCTGGAACGCCGCAAGTGAGCACACTGTAGGCGGACCTTGTGCAGCAGTGCATCAAGATCCGGATAGTCCCTCAGAAAACTCTGCACAACCAAATTGAGCACATGTGCCAGACATGGGATGTGAGTGAGGTTGCCAATGGCCAAAGCTGCCACCAGATTTCGGCCATTGTCACACACTACCATGCCTGGCTGGAGATTCGCTGGCACTAACCACACATCGCTCTCCTGCTTGATGGCATTCCAGAGCTCCTGCGCTGTGTGGCTTCGATTCCCCAATGAAACTAGTTTCAAGACGGCCTGTTGACGTTTGGCCATGGCTGTGCTCATGTCGGTCATAGGTAAACGTTCACGGGTCCATGTGGAGGTGGACTGTGACGGCTCCTGCAGCGATGATTCTGAGGAACTTGTGTATGAGGAGGAGTCAATACATACAGACTGGATTCCTGCAATCCTTGGAGTGGGCAGGACACGTCCTGCGCCACTCGCACGATCTGTACCTGGCTCAACAACATTAACCCAATGGGCAGTGAGGGAAATGTATCGCCCCTGTCCATGTTGACTGGTCCACGCATTGGTGGTGAGGTGGACCTTGCTACTGACGGCATTCAGTAGCGCGTGCTTTATTTGTCCCTCCACATGCTTGTGCAGGGCAGGGACAGCTTGCCTGCTGAAGTAAAAGCGGCTGGGCACCTTGTACTGTGGGACTGCCAATGCCATCAAGTCACGGAAGCTGTCAGTCTCCACCAGCCTGAACGAGAGCATTTCCAGGGACAACAGTTTGGCAATGCCTGCATTCAGAGCCTGTGCTCGGGGGTGGTTGGCCGAGAATGCCCGCCTTTTCTCCAATGCCTGTACTACCGATGGCTGTAGAGTAGACTGGGAGTGTGAGGATGACTGGGAATGTGGTGCTGTGGGTGGAATTACACTAGGTCTCTGGACAACAGTGCCAGAGGTTCTTCCATGGCGATCCTGGGAGGAAGCCAAACCAGCTGTGCGTGAGCTGGAGGAAGAGGCAACACGAGCTGAAGAGGTGGTAGCTGCCGCTGTTGGTTGGCCTAGGTCTTCAGTGTGTTTTTGTAACTCCACCGCGTGCCTGTTCCGCACATGTTTCCACATATTTGTGGTATTGAGGTTGCTGACACTTTTACCTCTTTTGACTTTCTGATGACACAGCTTGCATTTGACAAAACAAAAGTCATCAGCAACTGTGTCAAAAAAGGACCAGGCACTGCAAGTCTTGGGAGCACCCTTTTTGGCTTTTGAAAGAGACAGGCTCCTAACGGGTGCCAAAGTGGAGGCTACAGGCTCCGCAGTCTTCCCCCTCCCTCTCCCTCTTTGGCCCGTAAGGGGAATCTCTTCCTCAGAGCTGCTCCCACCACCTTCCTGTTCCTCATGCCACGATGGGTCAAGGACCTCATCATCTCCACTACCCTCTGCCACCAACTGCTCCTCCTGGGTAGTCTAGGCAGCACAGTACGCACCAGAAAGCGGCACCTGAGTTTCATCATCAGATGCGTACTGCGCTGTGGTCACCGCAGGCACTGGCCCACCCGCCTCTTCAGAGTCAGAGAGACAAAGCTGTTGGGCATCACTGCACACTGCCTCTTCTTCCATTTCTCCAATGCTGCTTGGCTGGCCCCCTGTTTCCAAGCCAAGAGATTCAGAGAACAGAAGTAGAGACAGCTCCTGTCCTGGGCTCTCTGACTGCCTGGCCAATTTGGCAGGTGGTGAAGAGACAGATGGCTGCTCTCCAGTGGTCTGTGCCTGAGAGGATGTGGCACTAATTGAAGTCGATGCCGATGCGTTAGCTGCCATCCATCCGACAACGGCTTCAATTTGATCTTCACGCAGCAGCGGTGCACGGCGCTCTCCGACAAAGCTGCGCATGAAGGACTGTTCCCTGCTGAGTGATGATGAGTCACCGGTGCCCGCAGCAGGCACAGAATCACCACGTCCTCTCCCTGCTCCTCTCCCTGCTCCGCGCCCACGCCCATGTGCCTTACTCCCTGCCGTCTTCATCTTGGTTGACAGATAAAGATAAGCAGAAAAGTACTAAGGCCTTAGTGTGCTTATTCTTGAAATGCTCCTCCTAACAGGTGTAAGAAACACTAATGTTGTAAAGTGTGGACTAGACTTTATTATTGATAAAATGTGGCCTACACAAGTGTTAAGTGGTGTTTGGTGAACTTTACTTTTTTTTATGCAGATCGGGCTACAGAGCGACTTTAACACACACGGGGACCGTGCAGACAGCCGTAAACGGCGCTGCAAGGCCCAAAAACCCTCCTCTAGGTTATCCTATGTAGTGTTTTTCCACTATTTAGCTGGAGACGGGTGGAAAGACACTAATAGGAATTTTTTTAAACAATTTTCAACTGGCTGCACTATTTGAAAAAAAGGAAAAGTTTTTTCACGGTATGAGGCAGTGACGCACCCTGAGCTGAATACAACGGGCTGTGGCTGCACACAGACTACAGGGCGAGCTGCGCTCACACGGAGACCGTGCAGACAGCCGTAAATGGCGCTGCAAGGCCCAAAACCCCCCCTCTAGGTTATCCTATGTAGTGTTTTTCCACAATTTAGCTAGAGACGGGTGGAAAAACACTAATAGGAAATTTTACAAAAAATGTGCAGCAGGCTGCACTATGAGCAAAAAAGGACAATGGACAGCACTGTATGAGGCAGTGTGAACCCCCCCTGAGCTGAATACAACTGGGTATATGGCTGCACACAGACTACAGAGTGAGCTGCACACACACACACACACACACAGAGACCTTGCAGAACGCTTGCTAAATTAGCCGTGGGAAAGCAAAATAAAGCAATTAGCTATCTCAACTGGCCCTCAGTTAGAACACAGCGTCCTGTCCCTAACTGAAATCACAGCAGAGTGAGTGCAAAATGGCAGCAGCATTTTTTATAGTGCAGAGTGACATCATTTTAGCAGCCAATCACAGCTTTGCCAGTACTTACATGCCCACCATGCTAAACAGGATGTGCCCACACTTCCATTCATTCCTCATTGGCTGCTGCGTGCAGTTTGAATTCTGGGAACTTCCGATTCCGGTATCCGATATGCGGGAAGTATCGGAATTCGGTATCGGAATTCCGATACCGCAAATATCGGCCGATACCCGATACTTGCGGTATCGGAATGCTCAACACTAGTGCTTACGCAGGTGGTAAATTAACTTAAAATAATTTTTTTTGCCTTGTTCATATGTTCAGTTAACCATGCTTGAAACTGCTGAGGATATTCATTTACTTCACGTAAGTGTATAGTACCTCTTCCGCAGCACGACACAAACTTTGCACTGTGTAATTTTTCTTTCCAAAAGTGAGATGCACCGCAATCACTACACGTAACGTCTTGCTTTCCCACGTGGCGTTCACTGGGTATATTCTCTGGATTTCTTGCTGCATTGCTGCATACCTCGAAGGTGGAGGCAGTTTACGTCGACGGGCATTGTTGTTTTCATCTTCCGCAGGTGTCAAATTCCTTCTTTGTTGACGCTGGTTATACATATCAGCTTCCTTTCTTTCTGTCACTCGGTTGATATAAACCTTGTGATATCTCTCTGTCCTTATCAATCTGCTCAGGTGTTCGTTGTTGATAACTAATCCTACGATTTTGTTGATATTGTTGTTGTCGATTAGCTACTGCATCATTGTCCGGATTTGCCTGCGGCCTGTGAGATGGACCTGGCGACTCTTCTTGGCTCATTTTGTTTGTAAGAATGCAGATGCAATTAAATGTACCTTTACCTTGGCTGAAGTGGTTGAATTACATAGAAAGCAAGTGCTGCGTGTGGTAATGTGGGGGGCGGAGCCTCGTGTGGTAATGTGTGGGGACGGAGCCTTATGTGGTAATGTGTGGGGACGGAGTCTCATGTGGTAATGTGTGGGGACGGAGCCTCATGTAGTAATGTGGGGGTACGGAGCCTCATGTGGTAATGTGTGGGAACGGAGCCTCGTGTGGCAATGTGTGGGGACACAGCCTCATGTGGTAATGTGTGACAACGGAGCCTCGTGTGGTATGTATGGGGATGAAGCCTCGTGTGGTAATGTGAAGGGATGGGGCCTCGTGTGTTAATATGTGAGGACAGAGCCTTGTATGGTAATGTGTGGGGTAAGAGCCTTGTGTGGTAAAGTGTGGGGACACAGCCTCATGTGGTAATGTGGAGGGACGGAGCCTCGTGTGGTAATGTGTGGGGACACAACCTCGTGTGGTAATGTGTGGGGACGGAGCCTCGTGTGGTAATGTGTGGGGACGGAGCCTCGTGTGGTAATGTGTGGGGACTCAGCCTCGTGTGGTAATGTCTGGGGACGAAGCTTCATGTGGTAATGTGTGGGGACACAGCCTCATGTGGTAATGTGGAGGGACCGAGCCTCGTGTGGTAATGTGTGGGGACACAACCTCGTGTGGTAATGTGTGGGGACGGAGCCTCATGTGGTAATGTGTGGGGACGGAGCCTCGTGTGGTAATGTGTGGGGACTGAGCCTCGTGTGGTAATGTGTGGGGACGGAGTCTCATGTGGTAATGTGGGGGGGTAAGATTATGTGTGGTAATGTGGTGGGGGGACGGGATTATGTGTGGTAATGTGGTGGGGGGTGGGATTATCTGTAGTAATATGGTGGGGGGCATGATTATGTGTGGTGATGTGGTGGGCGGGCGGAATTATGTGTGGTGATGTGTTGGAGGGCGGGATTATGTGTGGTGATGTGTTGGGGTGGGATTATGTGTGGTGATGTGGTGGGGGACGGGATTATGTGTGGTGATCGGGTGGGCGGGATTATAAGTGGTGATGTGGTGGGGGCGGGATTGTGTGTGGTGATGTGGTGCGGATTGTGTGTGGTAATGTTGTGGGGGGCGGGATTGTGTGTGGTGATGTGGTGGGGGACAGAGCTACTGCGCAGGGGGTGGGATTAGCGAGTAATCACGATGCCTCTTATATATATAGATGGAGTACTCTGTGTTCATTATGTATCTATACATTTGTATTAGACTTTGGTATTGCTATCAGCTCTTTTAAATGTTTTTAGATGTTTGTCCATTTTTGCCTCAATAAATATTTTGTATATTTTCACGATATTTCAGGTGTGCGCATTATCTTGTAGTCCTTTTCTCTCTCTTTTTCGTTTTTCACTATGTGAGGGTGACATTTGCAGAAGTCTCATGGGTTTTAATTTTTCTCTATGACATTATTATTCCTATTTTTAAAATGATTTTTCAATGTGTTTTTTAATAAATTTGATCGGATAATATGTGACATTAAAGGTGGAAAATATTCTGAGATGATTCTTCTTGATTTTTTTCAGCACACAAACCTGGCATTTTAACACGAGTGTGCATACTTTTTTGTATTCACTCTACATTTGTGGTGTCCAAGTAATAGATTACAATCAACTAGTAGACCTCAGAGAAGATTGTGATATCCGCATTAGGATGTTCTCATAGTGGCTCACAGAAGACAAATGTTCTGGCAACTATTCTGGTCAGAGGTGATCAAAATTTGCTAGATTCTTCTTACATGAGTGATAGCTATTGTAAATTCTACAATACCATATATCAGAGGGGCTTTATATAAGACAACCCCTTATATATATTTTTTAATGAAAATTTTTTAAAGTAAACATTAGAAAGTATTAACGTATAACATTTGTAAAATTGCAAAATAGGTAGCGTATAGCACAGTCACGTAGTATAGAGCACAGCCACGTAGTATATAGCACAGCCACATAGTATATAACACGGCCCACAAAGCATATAACACAGCCCACGTAGCATATAAAACAGCTCATGTAGCATATAACACAGCCCACATAGTATATAGCACAGCCATGTAGTATATAACACAGCCCATGTAGCATATAACACAGCCCACGTAGTATATAGCACAACCACGTAGTATATAACACAGCCCGCTTAGTATATAACACAGCCCATATAGTACATAGCACAGATCACGTAGTATATAACACTGTCCACGTAGCATATAGCACAGCCCACGTAGTATATAAAACAGCCCACGTAGCATATAGCACAACCCACATAGGATATAACACAGCCCATGTAGTATATCGCACAGCCACTTAGCATATAACACAGCCCATGTAGTATATAGCACAGCCCATGCAGTATATAACACAGCCCATGTAGTATATAGCACATCCACATAGTATATAATATGCCCATGTAGCATAAAGCACAGCCATGTAGTATATCGCACAGCCCACATCTCCCCCACAAGAATGGCCCCACAGTCCAGTATTCACTGTTATAGTGAAAACAAAAACACACTCCTCACCTCTCCGCATGCACGCACCGCTCTGCTCCCTGCTCCTGTCTCGGTGGCAGCATTGCCTGGCACACAGTGAGTGCGCGATAACGTCATCGCACACCCTCAGTGTCAGAGGCAGAGAGGGGAATGATGGGAGATGGAGCGTCAGCTGACATTCTATCCTCCATCATTGCTTTGAACTATACTGGCAGATGCTGGTATAGTTCAATGTGGCGATGAGGGAATTGGCGCTGGTGGGGCCCCATAGCAGTTGCGTGATGTGCCGCTAGCTGATGGCCCCTGGGGGAGCGGGGGCCCTAGGCAGATGCCTGTCCTTAATTGCACCCTGCCTGCAGGGGCCCCCCGGAGCCTCAGTGAACCGTACCATGAATGGGCCCCCCTGTCTCACCAGGGCCCCGGCACTTGCCCGGGTGCACAGCGGGTGCTGACACTGGCCCTGTGACTAGGTCAGATATTGATCCATTGGCAGAGAACAATTAATGACTAAGTGAAATGCTAGGTTCATACAACAGTAGATTCTCGATTCAGAGAGAATGGGATTGATTATGTTAATGTCAGTCCTATCAAACTCTGAAGAGCAAATCGGAGCACAATTTGAGAAGATGGAGAACAAAATTGCTCCATTTCATTTTATTATGTGAGTCTGCAGACATCTGACTACACTCAGATGTAATTTGAGTGCAGTCTGATGTTTTCCATGCACCCATAGACTTACATGGGTGAGTGTCATCCACTTTCAGAGTGAAATTGCAGCATTTTCAAATTTTTTTCCCTAATACCTTCTGTCAGTGAAAAAAATTGTTCATCAGAACTAGTGATGAGCGATACCTTCCGATATCGGAAAGTATCGGTATCGGTTGGGATCGGCCGATATTCAAAAAATATCGGATATCGCCGATACCGATACCCGATCCCAATGCAAGTCAATGGGACCAAAATATCGGAATTAAAATAAACCCTTTCTTGCCTTGTAGGTTCATTCTACATCAAGGAAAACAACTAAGAATAATGTAGGATGTATTGTGGGAGGTGGCGGAGACATTAAAGGCAATGAGGTTTAGCCCAATCAAATAGAATAGCATGAATTTTTTTTTTTTAAAGACGTTCGGAGTGAAAAAGATATTGAGTATGTAAATTTTTTTTTATTTTGTCAGATATTGATGTTTCACTATTCCACGCCCTTCCCCTTCTTTTTTTTCTTTTTTTTTTTTACTTTTCCCACACTTTCATCTTCATCATCATCAGCATCTTTGACATCAACTTCTTCTTCACCTTATTCATCTTCTTCTTCATCTTCTACCTATTTTTTTTTTTATTACATTCTTCATATTCATTTTATTCAACTATTATTATTCTTCCTATTCTACATATTCTTTTTATTCCACTGTTATTATTCTTCCTATTCTACTTCTTCATCATATTCTCATTTGTGACAGGCATTCCCATAGTTGTTATCTATAAAAGTTGGAAGATTACACCTTCCGTTCTGCCAGTCACAAAAGTTACATTTGTCTGCGTTCAGTTTGGCCTGCAGCATCAGGCTTTATCCAGGGGCACCACGAGGAGGAACGGACTCACCCCCATACACTGCTTAGTCTTCTTCTGCATATAATTTAGATAATATCTTTTGCTCTGATATTAAGTCTTATGCTTAATGTTCTTCTGCTCTTTGTTCTGCAGCCTCTTGTTCTTCTGCTTCTCGGTCTTCCATGTCGTCGTCTCCAGGGTCGTCGTCTTCAGTGTCGTCATCTCCGCCGTCGTCGTCTCCGCCGTCGTCGTCTCCGCCGTCGTCGTCGTCGTCATCGGGGTGGTCTTCCGGGTCGTCGTCATCGAGGTGGTCTTCCGGATCGTCGACTTTAGGGTCTTAAACTTGGAAATGTAGCAGAAGGTACAAGAAGGCTGAGAAAATGCCAAGAACCAGCTGATGGAACTGGAACTCGGATGGCTACCCGAAGGTTCAAGAGCCTATGGAACTACCGAGGACCAGCTGACGTTACTGGAACCCGGTTACTAAGCAGGAGGTACCCGTGCTAAAAAGCACTACCAAGGACCGCCTGGCGTTGGCGGAACTCGGATACCCAGAAGGAGGCACCTAAGCCAAAGGCTCTGCCCGGAACCAGCTGACGTTACTGGAACCAGGATGGGGAGCAGAAGGTACAAGAGCAAAAGACACTGCCGAGAACCAGCTGACGGTACTGGAACCCGGATGGGTAGCCGAAGGTCCAAGAGCCAATGGAACTACCGAGGACCAGCTGACGTTACTGGAACCCGGTTACTAAGCAGGAGGTACCCGTGCCTGAAAGCACTACCAAGGACCACCTGACGTTGGTGGAACTTGGATACCCAGAAGGAGGCACCTAAGCCAAAGGCTCTGCCCGGAACCAGCTGACGGTACTGGAACCAGGATGGGGAGCAGAAGGTACAAGAGCAAAAGACACTGCCGAGAACCAGCTGACGGTGCTGGAGCCAGGTGGTGGACCCGAAGGTCCACAGGAGAGGAGAGAACAGCTAGGCCGCGAGGCAGCCGCAGTTACCGAACCCCAACAGTCCTACAGGGGGAGCTGGGCCTACTGGCACTACAGAACCAGCCTTGACTACCAGTTCACGCAGCCCACATAGGAAGCTCCTATACTGGAGGCACCCTGGAGTTGGCTAACCCGACCGCACCACGACGGGGCAAGCATAGGCGTCTCAGTGAGCTTGACACAACCCGGAAACAGCTGACGGTGCTGAAACCAGGCTTGGCACGAGGGAGTACCTGTGACAAGAACACTGCCGAGAACCAGCTGGCGGTGCTGGAACCCAGATGCGTTGCCCCAGTGTGCAAGAGCCAATGGCACGACCGAGGACCAGCTGGCGGTGCTGGAACCCGGTTACTAAGCTGTAGGTGCCCGCGCTTAAAAGCACTACCAAGGACCGCCTGACGTTGGCGGAACTCGGATACCCAGGAGGAGGCACCTAAGCCAAAGGCTCGGCCCGGAACCAGCTGACGGTGCTGGAACCAGGTGGTGGACCCGAAGGTCCACAGGAGAGGAGAGAACAGCTAGGCCGCGAGGCAGCCGCAGTTACCGAAACCCAACAGTCCTACAGGGGGAGCTGGGCCTACTGGCACTACAGAACCAGCCTTGACTACCAGTTCACGCAGCCCACATAGGAAGCTCCTAAACTGGAGGCACCCTGGAGTTGGCTAACCCGACCGCACCACGACGGGGCAAGCATAGGCGTCTCAGTGAGCTTGACACAACCCGGAAACAGCTGACGGTGCTGAAACCAGGCTTGGCACGAGGGAGTACCTGTGACAAGAACACTGCCGAGAACCAGCTGGCGGTGCTGGAACCCAGATGCGTTGCCCCAGTGTGCAAGAGCCAATGGCACGACCGAGGACCAGCTGGCGGTGCTGGAACCCGGTTACTAAGCTGTAGGTGCCCGCGCTTAAAAGCACTACCAAGGACCGCCTGACGTTGGCGGAACTCGGATACCCAGGAGGAGGCACCTAAGCCAAAGGCTCGGCCCGGAACCAGCTGACGGTGCTGGAACCAGGTGGTGGACCCCAAGGTCCACAGGAGAGGAGAGAACAGCTAGGCCGCGAGGCAGCCGCAGTTACCGAACCCCAACAGTCCTACAGGGGGAGCTGGGCCTACTGGCACTACAGAACCAGCCTTGACTACCAGTTCACGCAGCCCACATAGGAAGCTCCTAAACTGGAGGCACCCTGGAGTTGGCTAACCCGACCGCACCACGACGGGGCAAGCATAGGCGTCTCAGTGAGCTTGACACAACCCGGAAACAGCTGACGGTGCTGAAACCAGGCTTGGCACGAGGGAGTACCTGTGACAAGAACACTGCCGAGAACCAGCTGGCGGTGCTGGAACCCAGATGCGTTGCCCCAGTGTGCAAGAGCCAATGGCACGACCGAGGACCAGCTGGCGGTGCTGGAACCCGGTTACTAAGCTGTAGGTGCCCGCGCTTAAAAGCACTACCAAGGACCGCCTGACGTTGGCGGAACTCGGATACCCAGGAGGAGGCACCTAAGCCAAAGGCTCGGCTCGGAACCAGCTGCCGGTGCTGGAACCAGGTGGTGGACCCCAAGGTCCACAGGAGAGGAGAGAATAGCTAGGCCGCGAGGCAGCCGCAGTTACCGAACCCCAACAGTCCTACAGGGGGAGCTGGGCCTACTGGCACTACAGAACCAGCCTTGACTACCAGTTCACGCAGCCCACATAGGAAGCTCCTAAACTGGAGGCACCCTGGAGTTGGCTAACCCGACCGCACCACGACGGGGCAAGCATAGGCGTCTCAGTGAGCTTGACACAACCCGGAAACAGCTGACGGTGCTGAAACCAGGCTTGGCACGAGGGAGTACCTGTGACAAGAACACTGCCGAGAACCAGCTGGCGGTGCTGGAACCCAGATGCGTTGCCCCAGTGTGCAAGAGCCAATGGCACGACCGAGGACCAGCTGGCGGTGCTGGAACCCGGTTACTAAGCTGTAGGTGCCCGCGCTTAAAAGCACTACCAAGGACCGCCTGACGTTGGCGGAACTCGGATACCCAGGAGGAGGCACCTAAGCCAAAGGCTCGGCCCGGAACCAGCTGACGGTGCTGGAACCAGGTGGTGGACCCCAAGGTCCACAGGAGAGGAGAGAACAGCTAGGCCGCGAGGCAGCCGCAGTTACCGAACCCCAACAGTCCTACAGGGGGAGCTGGGCCTACTGGCACTACAGAACCAGCCTTGACTACCAGTTCACGCAGCCCACATAGGAAGCTCCTAAACTGGAGGCACCCTGGAGTTGGCTAACCCGACCGCACCACGACGGGGCAAGCATAGGCGTCTCAGTGAGCTTGACACAACCCGGAAACAGCTGACGGTGCTGAAACCAGGCTTGGCACGAGGGAGTACCTGTGACAAGAACACTGCCGAGAACCAGCTGGCGGTGCTGGAACCCAGATGCGTTGCCCCAGTGTGCAAGAGCCAATGGCACGACCGAGGACCAGCTGGCGGTGCTGGAACCCGGTTACTAAGCTGTAGGTGCCCGCGCTTAAAAGCACTACCAAGGACCGCCTGACGTTGGCGGAACTCGGATACCCAGGAGGAGGCACCTAAGCCAAAGGCTCGGCCCGGAACCAGCTGACGGTGCTGGAACCAGGTGGTGGACCCCAAGGTCCACAGGAGAGGAGAGAACAGCTAGGCCGCGAGGCAGCCGCAGTTACCGAACCCCAACAGTCCAACAGGGGGAGCTGGGCCTACTGGCACTACAGAACCAGCCTTGACTACCAGTTCACGCAGCCCACATAGGAAGCTCCTAAACTGGAGGCACCCTGGAGTTGGCTAACCCGACCGCACCACGACGGGGCAAGCATAGGCGTCTCAGTGAGCTTGACACAACCCGGAAACAGCTGACGGTGCTGAAACCAGGCTTGGCACGAGGGAGTACCTGTGACAAGAACACTGCCGAGAACCAGCTGGCGGTGATGGAACCCAGATGCGTTGCCTATTAAAGATTGTCTTCCTAGAGCCCCAACTAGCGGTGTTGGAGCTAAGGGTAAGCAGGGGGAGCAGAGTGTAGGCCGAAGCCTGCACTGGAGGCAGCTTTGTGTCTGCTTTGCGTTTGCAGGGCACTTTGCCGGCTACACAGTGGGGGAACAGCTGGCGTTGCTGAACCCCACTAACACAATGGCGTGTGTTTTTCTCTGTGCAGCTAGCACTTGCGGGCAAAAACTAGCGATGTTAGAGCCCGTGTTGAAGCAGGAGGAGGAGGAGAGGAGCAGAGTGTAGGCCGAAGCCTATTTGAACCAATTTCAAAGGAAACCTTTAACCCCCCCTCAGGTGTTACAAAGTACAAGAGACACACCTTGTGCAGTATTAATGCTGCACAAGTGAAAGGTTGCTCTATTAATTTGTCTACTTGCACACGCTGAATGAAAGACGTACACAATTTAGCCCATTCTACAGTCAAACTGTAGTGGATGCGTGACTTGGCTTTTTAAGGAGACGCAGCACAGGTGTCCCAAATAACGCCTTGGTGCTTGGCGCAGCTTCCTGAGCGTTGTTATTTGCTGTACAGGAGTCTGCGCTCTTGTGTTATCCCTTGGCAATGCCCTGTTAGAGCTGCCCGTTTTATGACCTCATTTCATGTTGGCCGGTGCGGTTAACGATGGCCATAAATCCCAGACCCACAGTGCCTTTTCATAAAGTCACACTGCGGTGCTGTGATTCGTGGCCTTGAGCAGTAAATATTTTGGCCGCTCACACACGTCCTTACACCTGCTTCAGACTGGGCGGCCTCTGCTGATCCCTTCTCGCATGCCGCGGCCATGAGGCTGCACAGTCTGAAGAAGGCGGAAGGAGATGAGTTAAGACAGGTGAAGATATGCACTGCTCGTGCCCATCAATCACACCCTCGCAGTCAAAATAAGACAACGAGGAGCATTGTTTCAGGCAGGGCGGACGCACAGGCGCAACAAGCCAACCAATGATGTCAGAAGACGGGAAGCGCTACCAAGGGGGGTGCTGCGTATCATTATAAAGGAAAGTCACACCTCAGGGACAGTGGAATGGTCTCAATGAGACACATTTTGTACGTTTTGAGTTCCACGTGGGCAAGGACAAAAAGTCAGCCACCTTGTACAAATTCAGCAGTACTGCTGTACAAGGTGGCTGTTATACATAGAAACACCTGGGGGTGGGGGGCAGGCTCCCTTCAATTTCAGTTCATGTGCCTGCGTGGCGTTTGCAGGACACGTTGCCAGCTACACAGCAGGGGAACAGCTGGCGGTGCTGAACCCCACTAACACGTTGGCTGGTGTTTTTCTCAGTGCAGCTAGCAGTTGCGGGCAAAAACTAGCGGTGTTAGAGCCCAGGGTCAGCAGGAGGAGGAGAGGAGCAAAGTGTAGGCCGAAGCCTGCACTGGTGGCAGCTTTTGGTCAGTTGTGCCAGCGTGGCTTGTGCTGGACACGATGCCGACTACACAGCAGGGGAACAGCTGGCGGTGCTGAACCCCACTAACACATTGGCTGGTGTTTTTCTCTGTGCAGCTAGCATGTCCGGGCAGAAACTGGCGTTGTTTGAGCCCAGGGTCAGCAGGAGGAGGAGAGGAGCAGAGTGTAGGCCGAAGCCTGCACTGGTGGCAGCTTTTGGTCGGTTGTGCCAGCGTGGCTTGTGCTGGACACGATGCCAACTACACAGCAGGGGAACAGCTGGCGGTGCTGAACCCCACTAACACATTGACTGGTGTTTTTCTCTGTGCAGCTAGCATGTCCGGGCAGAAACTGGCGGTGTTTGAGCCCGGGGTCAGCAGGAGGAGGAGAGGAGCAGAGTGTAGGCCGAAGGCTGCACTGGTGGCAGCTTTTGGTCGGTTGTGCCAGCGTGGCTTGTGCTGGACACGATGCCAACTACACAGCAGGGGAACAGCTGGTGGTGCTGAACCCCACTAACACATTGACTGTTGTTTTTCTCTGTGCAGCTAGCAGTTCCGGGCAAAAACTAGCGGTGTTTGAGCCCAGGGTCAGCAGGAGGAGGAGAGGAGCAGAGTGTAGGCCGGAGCCTAGTTGAACCAATTTCAAAGGTTACCTTTAACCCCCCCCCCCCCCCTCAGGTGTTGCAAGGTACAAGAGCCACACCTTGAACAGCATTAATGATGCACAAGTCAAAGGTTGCTCTATTTAATTTTGCTCCTTGCACACGCTGAATAAAACACGTACACTATTTAGCCCATTATACTGTCAAACAGTAGTGGAGGCGTGACTACTAGTCTTTTTATGAAGACGCAGCACAGGTGTACAAATTTACACCTAGGTGCTGGGCGCAGATTCCTTACCGTTGTTATTTGCAGTACAGGAAACTGCGCTCTTGTGTTATCCCTTGGCAATACCTTGTTAGTGCAGGCCGTCTCATGACCTCATTTCATGTTGGCCGGTGCGGTTAACGATGGCCATAAATCCCAGACCCACAGTGGCTTTTCCTAAAGTCACACTGCGGTGCTGGGATTCGTGGCCTTGTGCAGTAAATATGTTCGCCGCTCACACATGTCCTTACACCTGCTTCAGACTGGGCGGTCTCAGCTGATCCCTTATCGCATGCCGTGGCCATGAGGCCGCACAGTCAGAAGAAGGCGGAAGGAGGGGAGTGAAGACAGGGGAACATATGCACTGCTCGTGCCCATCAATCACACCCTCGCAGTCAAAATATATGAGACAACGGGGGGCGTTGTGGCGGGCAGGGGGGACGCACAGGCACAGCCAGCCAACCAATGATGTCAGGAGACGGGCAGCGCTAACAATGGGGGTGCTGCGTGTCATTAAAAAGGAAAGTCACACCTCAGGGACATTGTAATGGTCTGTAATGAGACACATTTTGTACTTGTTGAGTTCCACGTGTGCAAGGAGAAAAAGTCAGCCACCTTGTACAAATGCAGCAGTACTGCTGTACAAGGTGGCTGTTATACATAGAAACACCTGGGGGGGTGGGGGGCAGGCTCCCTTCAATTTCAGTTCATGTGCCTGCGTGGCGTTTGCAGGACACGTTGCCAGCTACACAGCAGGGGAACAGCTGGCGGTGCTGAACCCCACTAACACATTGGCTGGTGTTTTTCTCTGTGCAGCTAGCATGTCCGGGCAGAAACTGGCGTTGTTTGAGCCCAGGGTCAGCAGGAGGAGGAGAGGAGCAAAGTGTAGGCCGAAGCCTGCACTGGTGGCAGCTTTTGGTCGGTTGTGCCAGCGTGGCTTGTGCTGGACACGATGCCAACTACACAGCAGGGGAACAGCTGGCGGTGCTGAACCCCACTAACACATTGACTGGTGTTTTTCTCTGTGCAGCTAGCATGTCCGGGCAGAAACTGGCGGTGTTTGAGCCCGGGGTCAGCAGGAGGAGGAGAGGAGCAGAGTGTAGGCCGAAGCCTACACTGGTGGCAGCTTTTGGTCGGTTGTGCCAGCGTGGCTTGTGCTGGACACGATGCCAACTACACAGCAGGGGAACAGCTGGCGGTGCTGAACCCCACTAACACATTGACTGGTGTTTTTCTCTGTGCAGCTAGCAGTTCCGGGCAAAAACTAGCGGTGTTTGAGCCCAGGGTCAGCAGGAGGAGGAGAGGAGCAGAGTGTAGGCCGAAGCCTAGTTGAACCAATTTCAAAGGTTACCTTTAACCCCCCCCTCAGGTGTTGCAAGGTACAAGAGCCACACCTTGAACAGCATTAATGATGCACAAGTCAAAGGTTGCTCTATTTAATTTTGCTCCTTGCACACGCTGAATAAAACACGTACACTATTTAGCCCATTATACTGTCAAACAGTAGTGGAGGCGTGACTTGTCTTTTTAAGGAGATGCAGCACAGGTGTAAAAATTTACACCTAGCTGCTGTGCGCAGATTCCTGAGCGTTGTTATTTGCTGTACAGGAGTCTGCGCTATTGTGATCCCTTGGCCATGCGCTGTGAGCGCTTCCTGTCTTCTGACCTCATTTCATGTCGGCCGTTGCGGTTAGCGATGGACATGAATCCCAGACCCACAGTGTGTTTTCAAAAAATCACACTGCGTGGCTGGGATTCGTGGCCTTGTTCAGTTAATATGTTTGACGCTCACACATGTCCTTACACCTGCTTCAGACTGGGCGACCTCAGCTGATCCCTTATCGCCTGCCGCGGCCATAAGGACACCCAGTCTGAAGAAGGCGGAAGGAGATGAGTGAACACAGGCAAACATATGCACTGCACATGCCCATCAATCACACCCTCGCTGTCCAAAAAAATAAGACACCGAGGGGCGTTGTTTCGAGCAGGGCAGACGCACAGGCGCAGCCAGCTAACCAATGATGTCAAAAGACGGGCAGCGCTAACAAGGGTGGTGCTGCGTATCATTAGAAAGGAAAGTCACACCTCAGGGACAGTGGAATGGTCTCTAATGAGACACATTTTGTACGTGTTGAGTTCCACGTGGGCAAGGAGAAAAAGTCAGCCACCTTGTACAAATGCAGCAGTACTGCTGTACAAGGTGGCTATTATACATAGAAACACCTGGGGGTGGGGGGCAGGCTCCCTTCAATTTCAGTTCATGTGCCTGCGTGGCGTTTGCAGGTCACGTTGCAAGCTACACAGCAGGGGAACAGCTGGCGTTGCTGAACCCCACTGACACATTGACTTGTGTTTTTCTCTGTGCAGATCGCATGTCCGGGCAAAAACTGGCGGTGTTAGAGCCCAGGGTCAGCAGGAGGAGGAGAGGAGCAAAGTGTAGGCCGAAGCCTGCACTGGTGGCAGCTTTTGGTCGGTTGTGCCAGCGTGGCTTGTGCTGGACACGATGCTAACTACACAGCAGGGGAACAGCTGGCGTTGCTGAACCCCACTAACACATTGACTGGTGTTTTTCTCTGTGCAGCTAGCATGTCGGGCAGAAACTGGCGGTGTTTGAGCCCGGGGTCAGCAGGAGGAGGAGAGGAGCAGAGTGTAGGCCGAAGCCTGCACTGGTGGCAGCTTTTGGTCGGTTGTGCCAGCGTGGCTTGTGCTGGACACGATGCCAACTACACAGCAGGGGAACAGCTGGCGGTGCTGAACCCCACTAACACATTGACTGGTGTTTTTCTCTGTGCAGCTAGCAGTTCCGGGCAGAAACTAGCGGTGTTTGAGCCCAGGGTCAGCAGGAGGAGTAGAGGAGCAGAGTGTAGGCCGAAGCCTAGTTGAACCAATTTCTAAGGTTACCTTTAACCCCCCCTCAGGTGTTGAAAGGTACAAGAGCCACACCTTGTGCAGCATTAATGCTGCACAAGTAAAAGGTTGCTCTATTTAATTTGCTCCTTGCACATGCTGAATAAAACACGTACACTATTTAGCCCATTATACTGTCAAACAGTAGTGGAGGCGTGACTTGTCTTTTTAAGGAGATGCAGCACAGGTGTAAAAATTTACACCTAGCTGCTGTGCGCAGATTCCTGAGCGTTGTTATTTGCTGTACAGGAGTCTGCGCTATTGTGATCCCTTGGCCATGCGCTGTGAGCGCTTCCTGTCTTCTGACCTCATTTCATGTCGGCCGTTACGGTTAGCGATGGACATGAATCCCAGACCCACAGTGTGTTTTCAAAAAATCACACTGCGTGGCTGGGATTCGTGGCCTTGTTCAGTAAATATGTTTGACGCTCACACATGTCCTTACACCTGCTTCAGACTGGGCGGCCTCAGCTGATCCCTTATCGCCTGCCGCGGCCATGAGGACACCCAGTCTGAAGAAGGCGGAAGGAGATGAGTGAACACAGGCAAACATATGCACTGCACATGCCCATCAATCACACCCTCGCTGTCCAAAAAAATAAGACACCGAGGGGCGTTGTTTCGAGCAGGGCAGACGCACAGGTGCAGCCAGCTAACCAATGATGTCAAAAGACGGGCAGCGCTAACAAGGGTGGTGCTGCGTATCATTAGAAAGGAAAGTCACACCTCAGGGACAGTGGAATGGTCTCAATGAGACACATTTAGTACGTGTTTAATTAAACGTGGGCAAGGAGAAAAAGTCAGCCACCTTGTACAAATGCAGCAGTACTGCTGTACAAGGTGGCTATTATACATAGAAACACCTGGGGGTGGGGGGCAGGCTCCCTTCAATTTCAGTTCATGTGCCTGCGTGGCGTTTGCAGGTCACGTTGCCGGCTACACAGCAGGGGAACAGCTGGCGGTGCTGAACCCCACTAACACATTGGCTGGTGTTTTTCTCTGTGCAGCTAGCACTTCCGGGCAGAAACTGGCGGTGTTTGAGCCCAGGGTCAGCAGGAGGAGGAGAGGAGCAGAGTGTAGGCCGAAGCCTGCACTGGTGGCAGCTTTTGTTCTGTTGTGCCAGCGTGGCTTGTGCTGGACACGTTGCCGACTACACAGCAGGGGAACAGCTGGCGGTGCTGGACCCCACTGACACATCACCTAGTGTTTTTTCTGTGTAGACAACACTTCCAGGTGGCAACTGACAGTGTTGAAACCCAGGGAATCAAAGAGGAGCAGAGTGTAGGCCGAAGCCTGCAGTGGAGCAAGTTGAAAGGGAACCTTTAACCCCCCCCCCCCCAGGCATTTGTTGCTGAAAGAGCCATCTTGTACAGCAGTAATACTGCACATGGAAAATGGTGGCTCCGAAAATTATGCTCCTTGCAAACGCTGAAGTACACACTCATATAATGTGTCCCCTCACACCGTCAAACCATCCCGGAAGTGGGACTTTCCTTTGTAATGTGACACAGCACAGCCGTCATTCCAACCCCCTTGGTGCCAGGCGCCACCTCCTCAACGTTGTTTGGTTCTGTCACGGAGCCCGCGCTGTAATGTTATCCCTTGGCCATGCACAGTTAGCGGTGCCCTTCTTCTGACATCATGTAGGTGTCAGGCTGGCAGTGCCTGTGCGTCCAAGCTGCCCGAGATCCAACCTTGCAGTGTCATCTAATGTAGTCCCACTGCGGGCCAGGGATCCATGGGCATGCGCAGTGCATATCATCGCCTCTCACTCACCTCCTTCCTGCTTCTTCAGACTGTGCGGCGTCACGGCCGTGGCATGCTATTAGGGATCAGCTGAAGCCGCCTAGTCTGAAGAAGCGTGAAGAAGGGGAGTGAGAGGCTAGTATATGCACTGCGCATGGCCATGGATACCAGGCCCACTGTGGGATCACATTAGACGACACTGCGAGGTGTGATTTCGGGCAGCGTGGACGCACAGGCGCAGCCAGGACGACAACAAATGATGTCAGAGGACGGGCAGGGCAAACTGTGCATGGCCAAGGGATAACATAACAGCGCAGGGTCCATGACGGAATCAAACAACGCTAAGGAAGCAGCGCACGGTGCCAAGGGGGTAGCAATGACGGCTGTGCTGCGTCACATTACAAAGGAAAGTCCCACCTCCGGGACGGTTGGACGGTGTGAGGGGACACATCACATGAGTGTGTAGTTCAGCGTTTGCAAGGAGCATAATTTCAAGAGCGACCTTTCCCTTGTGCAGTATTAGTGCTGCACATGGTGGCTCTTTCAGTAACAAACGCCTGGGGGGGGGGGGACAGGTCCCCTTACATTTTAGTTGTGCCAGCGTGGCGGTCGCATGACACGTTGCCGGATACACAGCTGGGGATCAGCTGACGTTACTGAACCCCAATAACAAAGGAGCGACTGTTGACTGTGCACACAGCACTTCCAGGCACCAACTGGCGGTGTTAGAGCCCAGGGACAGCAGGAGAAGCAGATTGGAGGTATTGCCGCACACACAGCTGGGGATCAGCTGACGTTACTGAACCCCAATAACAGAGGAGCGACTGTTGACTGTGCACACAGCACTTCCAGGCACAAACTGGCGTTGTTAGAGCCCAGGGACAGCAGGAGGAGCAGATTGGAGGTATTGCCGCACACACAGCTGGGGATCAGCTGACGTTACTGAACCCCAATAACAGAGGAGCGACTGTTGACTGTGCACACAGCACTTCCAGGCACAAACTGGCGGTGTTAGAGCCCAGGGACAGCAGGAGGAGCAGATTGGAGGTATTGCCGCACACACAGCTGGGGATCAGCTGACGTTACTGAACCCCAATAACAGAGGAGCGACTGTTGACTGTGCACACAGCACTTCCAGGCACCAACTGGCGGTGTTAGAGCCCAGGGACAGCAGGAGGAGCAGAGGAACAGAGTGTAGGCCGAAGCCTGATTGGAGCAAGTTGAAAGGGAACCTTTAACCCCCCCCCAAGACATTTGTAGCTGAAAGAGCCATCTTGTGCAGCACTAAGGATGCAAAAGGAAAAGGTTGCTCTTTTAATTATGCTCCTTGCAAACACCGAAGTAAACACTAAAAATGTGTCCCTTTATACCGTTAAACCGTTCCGGAGGTGCGAATTTCCTTCGTAATGGGACACAGCACAGCTGTCATTCCTATCCCCTTGATGCCGTGCGCTGCCTCCTCAGCGTTGTTTTAAGCTGTCACGGAGCCTGCGCTGTTCTGTTAGCCCTTGGCCATGCCCAATTAGCGCTGCCTGTCTTCTGACATAATTTGGTGTCAGGCTGTCAGTGCCTGTGCGTCCACGCTGCTCCAGATCCCACCTCGCAGTCTCGTCTAACGTAATCCCACTGCGGGCCTTGGAACCATGGGCATGCACAGTGCATAACCTCGACTCTCACTCCCCTCCTTCCCTCTTCTTCAGACTGTGCGGTGTCACGGCCGTGGCATGCTAGGGATCAGCTGACGGCGCACAGTCTAAAGAAGGCGGAGGGAAATGAGCGAGAGCCCGAGGGGAAGATATGCACTGCGCATGCCCATGGATCCCTGGCCCGCAGTGTGACTCAATCAGAAGACACTGCGAGGCGGGATCTCGGGCAGCGCGGCCGCACAGGCGCAGCCAGCCTGACACCAAATTATGTCAGAAGACAGGCAGCGCAAATAGGGCATGCCCAAGGGATAACAGAACAGCGCAGGCTCCGTGACAGCTTAAAACAACGCTGAGGAGGCAGCGCATGGCACCAAGGGGGTAGGAATGACGGCTGTGCTGCGTCACATTACGAAGGAAAGTCCCAGCTCCGGGACGGTATAACGGTATCAGTGAACACATTTTATAAGTGTTAAGTTCTGCGTGTGCAAGGAGCTAAAAAAAAAGAGCTACCTTTTCCTTGTGCAGCATTACTGCGGCACAAGATGGCTCTTTCAGTAACAAACGACGGGGGGGGGGGACAGGTTCCCTTACATTTAGGTTGTTGTGCCAGCGTGGCGGTCGCAGGACACATTGCCGGCTACACAGCTGGGGATCAGCTGACGTTACTGAAACCCAATAACACTGGGTCGTATGTTTTTACTGTGCAGCCTGCACTTCTGAGCCGCAACTGGCGGTGTTGGAGCCCAGGAATAGCAGTTCAGGTGGTAGAAAGATGAACACAGCAGGAGACCTGGATGACACCCAATTACTTAATCAGGCAGAGGAGTGGCAAATTCCTGCGAGATCCAGGCCTGGTTCATTTTCAGGAAAGTAAGCCGGTCAACGTTATCGGAGGATAGTCGCATGCGACGGTCTGTTAGTACACCACCTGCGACACTAAAGACACGTTCCGATAAGACACTAGCCGCAGGGCAAGCCAGCACCTCCAATGCATACTGGCTTAGCTCTGGCCATGTATCCAGCTTAGAGACCCAAAACTTGAACGGGGAAGAGCCGTCTGGGAGTACAGTAAGAGGGCAAGCCATGTAGTCTGTCACCATCTGACGGAACCGTTGCCTCCTGCTGACTGGAGCCGCCGGTGATGGTGTAGACTAGGGTTGAGCGAAACGGGTCGAACATTTTCAAAAGTCGCCGACTTTTGGTGAAGTCGAGTTTCATGAAACCCGATCCGACCCCTGTGCGTGGTCGGCCATGCGGTACGCGACTTTCGCGCCAAAGTCGCGTTTCAATGACGCGAAAAGCGCCATTTCTCAGCCAATGAAGGTAAACGCAGAGTGTGGGCAGCGTGATGACATAGGTCCTGGTCCCCACCATCTTAGAGAAGGGCATTGCAGTGATTGGCTTGCTGTCTGCGGCGTCACAGGGGCTATAAAGGGGAGTTCCCGCCGACCGCCATGTTACTGCTGCTGATCTGAGCTTTGCTGCCGCTTCGTCAGAAGCAGGGATAGCGTTAGGCAGGGTCCATTAACCACAAAACCGCTTGTGCTGTAGCGATTTCCACTGCCCAACACCACCTTCGGTGTGCAGGGACAGTGGAAGCTCCTTTTTTTTTTTTTTTTCCTCAGCGCTGTAGCTCATTGGGCTGCCCTAGAAGGCTCCCTGATAGCTGCATTGCTGTGTGTACGCCGCTGTGCAAACCAACTGCTTTTTTCAAAGCACAAATCCTCTTGTTCCTTCCTTTCTGCACAGCTATCTTGTTTGTTTGTCCACACTTTTTATTTAATTTGTGCATCAGTCCACTCCTTATTGCTGCCTGCCATACCTGGCTGAGATTACTGCAGGGAGATAGTAATTGAAGGACAGTTCCTTTTTTTTTTTTTTTTTTTTTGGTGGGAGATTAAGATTGACATTTCTGCTAGAGTGCCATCTCTGTCTGTGTCATCTCTCACTCAGTGGGCCATAGAAAGCCTATTTATTTTTTTGCTTGATTTGGGTTCCAAAATCTACCAGAAAAAATCACAACATCAATCAGTGGGAGAAAAATATTGGCCTCAGGGCTTGTGTGCCACTCCTTACTCCTGTGTGTGCCATCTCTCACTCAGTGGGCCATAGAAAGCCTATTAATTTTTTTGCTTGATTTGGGTTCTAAATTCTACCTGAAAAAATCAATAAATCAATCAGTGGGAGATTAATATTGGCCTTTGGGCTTGTGTGCCAGTCCTAAGCGTGCCATCTCTCTCTCTCTCAGATAGTGGGCCATAGAAAGCCTATTTTTTTATTATTTTATTGGGTTTATAAATTTTCCCTGGAAAAAAAAAAAAAGTGGGAGATTAATATTGGCCTCTGGGCTTGTGTGCCAGTCCTGAGCGTGCCATCTCTCTCACAAATAGTGGGCCATAGAAAGCCTATTTATTTTTTTGGTTGATTTGGGTTCATAATTCTACCTTAAAAAATCAATCAATCAATCAGTGGGAGATTAGTATTGGCCTTTGGGCTTGTGTGCCAGTCCTAAGCGTGCCATCTCTCTCTCTCAGATAGTGGGCCATAGAAAGCCTATTTATTATTATTTTTTTTATTGGGTTTATAAATTTTCCCTGGAAAAAAAAAAAAATGGGAGATTAATATTGGCCTCTGGGCTTGTGTGCCAGTCCTGAGCGTGCCATCTCTCTCACAAATAGTGGGCCATAGAAAGCCTATTAATTTTTTTGCTTGATTTGGGTTCCAAAATCTACCTGAAAAAAATCACTAAATCAATCAGTGGGAGATTAATATTGGCCTCTGGGCTTGTGTGCCACTCCTGACTCCTGTGTGCGTCATCTGTCACTCAGTGGGCCCTAGAAAGCCTATTTTTTGTTTTATTTGTTTTCTAAATTCTCCCTGAAACAATCATTTTATTTTCTTTGGTTTCTAAATTATTCCTGAAAAAAATCATTTTTTTTGTATTTTTTTTTCTCTCAAGTCTCCCTGAAAAAAAAAAAAAAAAAAAATCTGTGGGAGATTCATATTGCCCCTTCTGCTTGTGTGCCAGTCTTGACTCCTGGGTGTGCCATCTCTCTCTCTCTCCCCAATTGTGGGCCATAGAAAGCCTATTAATTTTTTTGCTTGATTTGGGTTCCAAAATCTACCTGAAAAAAATCAATAAATCAATCAGTGGGAGATTAATATTGGCCTCTGGGCTTGTGTGCCACTCCTGACTCCTGTGTGCGTCATCTGTCACTCAGTGGGCCCTAGAAAGCCTATTTTTTGTTTTATTTGTTTTCTAAATTCTCCCTGAAACAATCATTTTATTTTCTTTGGTTTCTAAATTATTCCTGAAAAAAATCATTTTTTTTGTATTTTTTTTTCTCTCAAGTCTCCCTGAAAAAAAAAAAAAAAAATCTGTGGGAGATTCATATTGCCCCTTCTGCTTGTGTGCCAGTCTTGACTCCTGGGTGTGCCATCTCTCTCTCTCTCCCCAATTGTGGGCCATAGAAAGCCTATTAATTTTTTTGCTTGATTTGGGTTCCAAAATCTACCAAAAAAAATCACTAAATCAATCAGTGGGAGATTAATATTGGCCTCTGGGCTTGTGTGCCACTCCTGACTCCTGTGTGCGTCATCTGTCACTCAGTGGGCCCTAGAAAGCCTATTTTTTTGTTTTATTTGTTTTCTAAATTCTCCCTGAAACAATCATTTTATTTTCTTTGGTTTCTAAATTATTCCTGAAAAAAATCATTTTTTTTGTATTTTTTTTTCTCTCAAGTCTCCCTGAAAAAAAAAAAAAAAAATCTGTGGGAGATTCATATTGCCCCTTCTGCTTGTGTGCCAGTCTTGACTCCTGGGTGTGCCATCTCTCTCTCTCTCCCCAATTGTGGGCCATAGAAAGCCTATTAATTTTTTTGCTTGATTTGGGTTCCAAAATCTACCTGAAAAAAATCAATAAATCAATCAGTGGGAGATTAATATTGGCCTCTGGGCTTGTGTGCCACTCCTGACTCCTGTGTGCGTCCTCTGTCACTCAGTGGGCCCTAGAAAGCCTATTTTTTGTTTTATTTGTTTTCTAAATTCTCCCTGAAACAATCATTTTATTTTCTTTGGTTTCTAAATTATTCCTGAAAAAAATCATTTTTTTTGTATTTTTTTTTCTCTCAAGTCTCCCTGAAAAAAAAAAAAAAAATCTGTGGGAGATTCATATTGCCCCTTCTGCTTGTGTGCCAGTCTTGACTCCTGGGTGTGCCATCTCTCTCTCTCTCCCCAATTGTGGGCCATAGAAAGCCTATTAATTTTTTTGCTTGATTTGGGTTCCAAAATCTACCTGAAAAAAATCAATAAATCAATCAGTGGGAGATTAATATTGGCCTCTGGGCTTGTGTGCCACTCCTGACTCCTGTGTGCGTCATCTGTCACTCAGTGGGCCCTAGAAAGCCTATTTTTTGTTTTATTTGTTTTCTAAATTCTCCCTGAAACAATCATTTTATTTTCTTTGGTTTCTAAATTATTCCTGAAAAAAATCATTTTTTTTGTATTTTTTTTTCTCTCAAGTCTCCCTGAAAAAAAAAAAAAAAAAATCTGTGGGAGATTCATATTGCCCCTTCTGCTTGTGTGCCAGTCTTGACTCCTGGGTGTGCCATCTCTCTCTCTCTCCCCAATTGTGGGCCATAGAAAGCCTATTAATTTTTTTGCTTAATTTGGGTTCCAAAATCTACCTGAAAAAAATCAATAAATCAATCAGTGGGAGATTAATATTGGCCTCTGGGCTTGTGTGCCACTCCTGACTCCTGTGTGCGTCATCTGTCACTCAGTGGGCCCTAGAAAGCCTATTTTTTGTTTTATTTGTTTTCTAAATTCTCCCTGAAACAATCATTTTATTTTCTTTGGTTTCTAAATTATTCCTGAAAAAAATCATTTTTTTTGTATTTTTTTTTCTCTCAAGTCTCCCTGAAAAAAAAAAAAAAATCTGTGGGAGATTCATATTGCCCCTTCTGCTTGTGTGCCAGTCTTGACTCCTGGGTGTGCCATCTCTCTCTCTCTCCCCAATTGTGGGCCATAGAAAGCCTATTAATTTTTTTGCTTGATTTGGGTTCCAAAATCTACCTGAAAAAAAACAATAAATCAATCAGTGGGAGATTAATATTGGCCTCTGGGCTTGTGTGCCACTCCTGACTCCTGTGTGCGTCATCTGTCACTCAGTGGGCCCTAGAAAGCCTATTTTTTGTTTTATTTGTTTTCTAAATTCTCCCTGAAACAATCATTTTATTTTCTTTGGTTTCTAAATTATTCCTGAAAAAAATCATTTTTTTTGTATTTTTTTTTCTCTCAAGTCTCCCTGAAAAAAAAATAAAAAAATCTGTGGGAGATTCATATTGCCCCTTCTGCTTGTGTGCCAGTCTTGACTCCTGGGTGTGCCATCTCTCTCTCTCTCCCCAATTGTGGGCCATAGAAAGCCTATTAATTTTTTTGCTTGATTTGGGTTCCAAAATCTACCAAAAAAAATCACTAAATCAATCAGTGGGAGATTAATATTGGCCTCTGGGCTTGTGTGCCACTCCTGACTCCTGTGTGCGTCCTCTCTCACTCAGTGGGCCCTACAAAGCCTTTTTTTTTTTTTTTCCTAAATTCTCCCTGAAACAATCATTTCATTTTATTTGTTTTATAAATTCTTCTGTAAAAAATAATTTTTTTTTAATTTTTTTTTTCTGAAGTCTCCCTTTTAAAAAAAAAAAACACAAATCAGTGGGAGATAAATATTTACATTTGCGCTTCAGTGACAGTCCTGCGTGTGTGCCATCTCATTTGTTGCCAACAACAACAGAGTGTGTAACATTGTGGCTGATTTTCGTTGTGGTCTCACCCACCTGTAAAGGGGTAGCTAAATCATACTGAAGTTATAGCTCACCGTGTAAGTTGTGTGACAGCAACAAATAACGTTCGTTTGTTAACGTTTTTAAAACAATGAGGAAGTCTGGTGGAAGAGGTCGTGGCCGGGGGCGTTCATTGTCAGCTGGTAATGAGGGTAGTGGTAGTGGTGGAGCATCAGCTGGTCGTGGGAAAAAAAATATTGCACCTAAGTCTGGAGCTGTGGAGCCAGGTTCGTCGTCTGGCTACACAAGGCCTCGAACGCTCCCTTTTCTGGGAGTAGGAAAACCGCTTTTAAAGCCGGAGCAGCAAGAGCAAGTTTTGGCTTATCTTGCTGACTCAGCCTCTAGCTCTTTTGCCTCCTCTCGTGAAACTGGTAAATGTCAAAGCAGCGCGTCGTTAGTGGATGTTCACGGTCAGGGACAAGTCGCTTCCTTGTCCTCTTCAGCAAAAACAACAACAGAGAAGAATGCAGCAGGCGACACAACGGGTTACTCCATGGAGCTCTTTACACATACCGTCCCTGGCTTAGAAAGGGAAGCAGTTAACAGTCCATGCCCATTACAAGTTGAATCTGACATGGAGTGCACTGATGCACAACCACAGCCAGACTACTATCCTGGTCCTTTGACTCAGACCACAACATTGCCATCGCAGGGTGCTGATCAAGAATCAGACCCTGATGAGACTATGTTGCCCCATCACGAACGCTATACCACCGACCGCCACGGTGACACAGATGAAGTTGCACACGAGCTACAAGAAGAGGTAATAGATGACCCAGTTCTTGACCCCAATTGGCAGCCATTGGGGGAACAGGGTGCAGGCGGCAGCAGTTCAGAAGCGGAGGAGGAGGGGCCGCAGCAGGCATCAACATCGCAACAGGTTCCATCTGCCGGGCCCGTATCTTGCCCAAAACGCGTGGCAAAGCTAAAACCTGTTGGAGGACAGCGTGGCCATCCGGTTAAAGCTCAGTCTGCAATGCCTGAAAAGGTATCCGATGCTAGAAAGAGTGCAGTCTGGCATTTTTTTAAACAACATCCAATTGATCAGCGCAAAGTCATCTGTCAAAAATGTTCAACTACCTTAAGCAGAGGACAGAATCTGAAAAGTCTCAATACAAGTTGCATGCATAGACATTTAACCACCATGCATTTGCAAGCCTGGACTAACTACCAAACGTCCCTTAAGGTTGTAGCACCCTCGGCCAATGAAGCTAGTCAGCAACGCAACATCCCTTCCGGCAGTGTAGGGCCACCATTTTCCGCACCACCTGCAGTATCTGTGCAGGTTTCTTTGCCAGGCCAAAGCCGTCAGGGTCAGGGAATCACCAGTTTCGTAGTAGGAAACACTGCATCTAGGGCACCGGTGGCAACAATACCATCTCCCACCGTCTCTCAGTCTGCCATGTCCACCGGCACCCCCGCTAGTTCCACGATCTCCAGCTCTCCAGTCCAGCTCACCCTACATGAGACTATGGTTAGAAAAAGGAAGTACTTAGCCTCGCATCCGCGTACACAGCGTTTGAACGCACACATAGCTAGACTAATCTCGTTAGAGATGATGCCCTACCGGTTAGTTGAAAGCGAAGCTTTCAAAGCCCTGATGGACTACGCTGTACCACGCTACGAGCTACCCAGTCGACACTTTTTTTCCAGAAAAGCCATCCCAGCCCTCCACCAGCATGTTAAAGAGCGCATCGTCCATGCACTCAGGCAATCTGTGAGCACAAAGGTGCACCTGACAACAGATGCATGGACCAGTAGACATGGCCAGGGACGTTACGTGTCCATCACGGCACACTGGTTAAATGTGGTGGATGCAGGGTCCACAGGGGACAGCAAGTTTGGGACAGTTCTGCCTAGCCCAAGGTCTAGGAAACAATTGGCTGTAGCCGTTCGCACCCCCTCCTCCTCCTCTTCGTCCTCCTGCAGAAGCGAGAGCTCGTCCACAGACCGCAGTCGCACAACCACTCCATCCGCAGCTGCCACTGTTGCACACCAGGTCTCCCATTATGGGGCAGCTACTGGCAAACGTCAGCAGGCTGTATTGGCTATGAAGTGTTTGGGCGACAACAGACACACCGCGGAAGTTCTGTCCGAGTTCTTGCAGAAAGAAACGCAGTCGTGGCTGGGCACTGTAGATCTTGAGGCAGGCAAGGTAGTGAGTGATAACGGAAGGAATTTCATGGCTGCCATCTCCCTTTCCCAACTGAACCACGTTCCTTGCCTGGCTCACACCTTAAACCTGGTGGTGCAGTGCTTCCTGAAAAGTTATCCGTGGTTATCCGACCTGCTCCTCAAAGTGCGTGGACTTTGCTCACATATCCGCCGTTCGCCCGTACACTCCAGCCGTATGCAGACCTATCAGCGTTCTTTGAACCTTCCCCAGCATCGCCTAATCATAGACGTTGCAACAAGGTGGAACTCAACACTGCACATGCTTCAGAGACTGTGTGAACAGAGGCGGGCTGTTATGTTTTTGTGGGAGGATACACATACACGGGCAGTCAGTAGGATGGCAGACATGGAGTTGTCAGGTGTGCAGTGGTCGAAGATTCAAGACATGTGTCAAGTCCTTCAGTGTTTTGAGGAATGCACATGGCTGGTTAGTGCAGACAACGCCATAATAAGCATGAGCATCCCCCTAATGCGTCTGCTGATGCAAAGTTTGATGCACATAAAGGATCAGGCGTCTGCAGCTGAGGAAGAGGAAAGCCTTGATGACAGTCAGCCATTGTCTGGCCAGGGCAGTGTACAGGACGAGGTAGCGGGCGATGAGGAGGAGGAGGACGAGGAGGATGATGGGGATGATTATATTTTTAATGAGGAAGCTTTTCCGGGGCCACTGGAAATTGGTGGCGCGGCAAGGCCGGGTTCTGGTTTTTTGAGGGACACAAGTGACATGGATTTGCCTGAAACTGCCCCTCAACCAAGCACAACCGCAGATTTGAGAACTGGAACTTTGGCCCACATGGCGGATTATGCCTTACGTATCCTCAAAAGGGACACACGCATAACTAAAATGATGAATGATGACGATTACTGGTTGGCCTGCCTCCTTGATCCTCGCTATAAAGGCAAATTGCAAAATATAATGCCACATGAGAACTTGGAACTAATATTAGCAACCAAACAATCAACTCTTGTTGACCGTTTGCTTCTGGCATTCCCTGCACACAGCGCCCGTGATCGTTCTCACACGAGCTGCAGGGGCCAGCAGACCAGAGGAGTTAGAGGGGCAGAAATCAGAAGTGGCGTTGGCCAGAGGGGTTTTCTGACCAGGTTGTGGAGTGATTTTGCTATGACCGCAGACAGGACAGGTACTGCAGCATCAATTCAAAGTGACAGGAGACAACATTTGTCCAGTATGGTTACAAACTATTTTTCATCCCTTATCGATGTTCTCCCTCAACCGTCATTCCCATTTGATTACTGGGCATCAAAATTAGACACCTGGCCAGAATTGGCAGAATATGCATTGCAGGAGCTTGCTTGCCCGGCAGCTAGTGTCCTATCAGAAAGAGTATTCAGTGCTGCAGGTTCAATACTAACAGAAAAAAGGACTCGTCTGGCTACCCAAAATGTAGATGATCTAACCTTCATTAAAATGAACCACAACTGGATTTCGAAATCTTTTGCCCCACCTTGCCCGGCTGACACCTAGCTTTCCTATGAAAAGGTCTTGCCTGTGGACTATTCTGAATGCCTTTTCCAATCTCGTAATTTTCTGCACCTGATTGTCCAACATACGACATGTTTACACCTCACTAAATGGCCAAACTCCCCACACGGGGCCGTGGTATCGACACTTGGCGACAGCACCCGTGAGAGTGCAGTTTGTCTGAAGAGGTGGGTGAGCCCGCTTTTGGTCGACGGCACTGCCACTGGGTCCCTCCTAGTACAATAAAGTGTCTCTGGCGGTGGTGGTGCACACCCAACGTCAGACACACCGTTGTAATATGAGGGGCCCTGGGCCTGTACCGCCGGCCACAAGACAGTTTCCCCCCACCCCAGCTCAAACAGTGCTCTACCACTTGCAAAATTATCTCACAGCTCCACCAATGTTTAGTCTATGCGCTGACATCCTTCAATGCCTGCCACTGACAATACCATTGTATTGACATTTTTGTTATGTTAGGCCTTCGATGCCTGTGGTGACTCCTTCCACTAGGCCTCCACTGACCACACCACTGCTGCCCGTGTACCCCTGGAACCAATTTAAAATTGCCTACAGCCATGTGTTATTATTTTAGGCCTTCGATGCCTGTCTGCGGTGACTCCTTCCACTAGGCCTCCACTGACCACATCACTGCTGCCCGTGTACCCCTGGAACCAATTTAAAATTGGCTACAGCCATGTGTTATTATTTTAGGCCTTCGATGCCTGTCTGCGGTGACTCCTTCCACTAGGCCTCCACTGACCACACCACTGCTGCCCGTGTACCCCTGGAACCAATTTAAAATTGCCTACAGCCATGTGTTATTATTTTAGGCCTTCGATGCCTGTCTGCGGTGACTCCTTCCACTAGGCCTCCACTGACCACACCACTGCTGCCCGTGTACCCCTGGAACCAATTTAAAATTGCCTACAGCCATGTGTTATTATTTTAGGCCTTCGATGCCTGTCTGCGGTGACTCCTTCCACTAGGCCTCCACTGACCACACCACTGCTGCCCGTGTACCCCTGGAACCAATTTAAAATTGCCTACAGCCATGTGTTATTATTTTAGGCCTTCGATGCCTGTCTGCGGTGACTCCTTCCACTAGGCCTCCACTGACCACACCACTGCTGCCCGTGTACCCCTGGAACCAATTTAAAATTGCCTACAGCCATGTGTTATTATTTTAGGCCTTCGATGCCTGTCTGCGGTGACTCCTTCCACTAGGCCTCCACTGACCACACCACTGCTGCCCGTGTACCCCTGGAACCAATTTAAAATTGCCTACAGCCATGTGTTATTATTTTAGGCCTTCGATGCCTGTCTGCGGTGACTCCTTCCACTAGGCCTCCACTGACCACACCACTGCTGCCCGTGTACCCCTGGAACCAATTTAAAATTGCCTACAGCCATGTGTTATTATTTTAGGCCTTCGATGCCTGTCTGCGGTGACTCCTTCCACTAGGCCTCCACTGACCACACCACTGCTGCCCGTGTACCCCTGGAACCAATTTAAAATTGCCTACAGCCATGTGTTATTATTTTAGGCCTTCGATGCCTGTCTGCGGTGACTCCTTCCACTAGGCCTCCACTGACCACACCACTGCTGCCCGTGTACCCCTGGAACCAATTTAAAATTGCCTACAGCCATGTGTTATTATTTTAGGCCTTCGATGCCTGTCTGCGGTGACTCCTTCCACTAGGCCTCCACTGACCACACCACTGCTGCCCGTGTACCCCTGGAACCAATTTAAAATTGCCTACAGCCAGCCCAATATTTTTATTTTAGGCCTTCGATGCCTGTCTGCGGTCCATTCTTTCAACTACTACTACACTGACCAGGGCACTGCTGCCCGTGTACCCCTGGAACCAACATCAGAAAATATAAAAATAAGTATTTTGCTTACAAAAAAGAAAATACTGGAGAGATATCAAATGCAGACATTTTAACATTAAAAACAAACACACAACTAAAATCTGGTACAGTACTAAAAATGGCCACCAGCTACAATTACTTTCTCCTACAAGTAGTTAACTGAAAGGTTTTTTCAATTGAAAACACACATATGGCATCCACCGAGTGTTGTCCTGTCGCGTCTTCTTTATATTATTGCCGAGAAGATGCAAAACAATGAAAATAATAAAATCATTAATTACCAAAATAATAGAGAAAGTCAACACCACATTGCAAATAAACATTCATTCCAAATAAAGAAGCAGGGCGCGTCCGAGGGTGAGTATATACCTAATAAGAATATAATCACCCTCGGACGCGCAATGCTTATTTCCAACAGCCTTCCTTCCTAAGAATCAGCCCTTCCGTGGTGTAGAGAGACGTTGTGTTACACTCCAAGGTGTTCCCCAGGTTGCCTTTCCTGAGCTTCGATCTTCCGGCTCTCGTTTAGTAGTTCTTGGAAACTACACTGCATTAGGCCTTCAAATTGGGTATGGGGTGTAGAGAGAGGGTGTGTTCCACTCCAAGGTGTTCCCCAAGTTGCCTTTCCTGAGCTTCGATCTTCCGGCTCTCGTTTAGTAGTTGTTGGAAACTACGCTGCATTAGGCCTTCAAATTGGGTATGGGGTGTAGAGAGAGGGTGTGTTACACTCCAAGGTGTTCCCCAGGTTGCCTTTCCTGAGCTTCGATCTTCCGGCTCTCGTTTAGTAGTTCTTGGAAACTACACTGCATTAGGCCTACAAATTGGGTATGGGGTGGAGAGAGATGGTGTGTTACACTCCAAGGTGTTCCCCAGGTTTCCTTGCCATTGCTTCGGTCTTCCGACTCTCGTTTAGTAGTTGTAGAAAAGTACACTGCATTAGGCCTACAAAATGGGTATGGGGTGGAGAGAGATGGTGTGTTACACTCCAAGGTGTTCCCCAGGTTGCCTTTCCTGAGCTTCTATCTTCAGGCTCTCATTAAATTGTGGTTAAATGGAACAACTGCATTTGGCGTACTAGTTGGTTTGGGGCCTACTATCGGTGTCTGCCACTCCTTGCTGTTCTCCTGGTTTCCTGTCCTGAAATTCCATTTTCAGGCTCTCATTAAGTAGTTGTTAATGTTAGACTGCATTTGGCCTACTAGTTGGGTTGGGGCCTACTATCGGTGTCTGCCACTCCTTGCTGTTCTCCTCCACTGAACAAAGCTGTGCCGCCTGTTTACTACGGTTGCCAATTTTGAACTGCATTTCGACTACTTACTGATTTGGCCCTACTCTCTGTGTCAGCCTCTCATTCCAGTTGTCCTCCACTGCAATGCCCCCTGGTTATTCCTGTGTTACCAATTTTGAACTGCATTTAGCCCACTTTATTCTTTGGGCCTATATCTGTGTTTCCACTTCATCGTGCCCATTGCCCAGCCAGTGATAGATGAGTCTGCTGGTACATTGACCCATAACGCAACATTCCCCGTGCATGCTACACAACAACATTGTGACCCTGCTGAAAGTCAGGTTGCTCTTCCCGCATACCATACCACCTTACACGGGGACAAAGAGGAAGGTGCCGATGAAAGTGCAGGTTCCTTCATCAGGTGGGGGGAGGAATACTAGTTGGCGACGTCACTGGCACATGGCCTCTCATAGTACGCAAAAGTGTTGCTGCCGGTGGGAGGCGCCCCCGCCGTGCAAACACACCGCTGTACTTTGAGGGGCCCTGTGCCAGTGCCAATGCCAACAAGTGGGCCCCCCCTGCTTGCTCAGGATCACAGCACTTGCAAAGTTGAAATACTTACCTCTCCCTGCTCCACTGCCGTGACGTGGTCCAGATTTCCTGGGCCCACTAATTACTTGAACCAGCCCTACCCCACACAACTTTAGCCAAATGACCCCCAATTTCAAATGCCTTCCAATTATTATAAGGTAAATTACGCTTGACAAGCTTCATTAAGAAGAATGGATGGTTTTTACATTAAAATGGGCACTCTAGGTGTTTTCCTGGCCCCCACTCACTGCCGACTATGCTGCCCCATTGACTTGCATTGGGTTTCGTGTTTCGGTCGATCCCGACTTTTGAGATAGTCGGGTTTCGCGAAACCCGGCTCGACTCTAAAAAGGTCAAGGTCGCTCAACTCTAGTGTAGACATTTGGGGCGGGCACACAAAAGTGTGCCAGAGTTGTGCCATACTGGGCTTGCCTTGGGCAGAGGCACTGCTTCTGCTCCCTCTTTGGGCAGAGCCTCCCCCACTGCCTCGACGCACTGAGCTGCTTTGTAAAGCACTAGCAGCACTCCTCTCAGTTGGACAGGAGAAGATGATGGAATTCACCAGTGCGTCGTGGTACTCCCGCAATTTACGCTCCCGGGTCAACGCAGGGATGAGGTTTTGGACGTTGTCCCGGTAGCGAGGATCGAGGAGGGTGAACACCCAATAATCAGGCATGTTGAGAATGTGGTCGATGCGGCGGTCGTTTCTCAGGCACTGCAGCATGAAATCCACCATGTGCTGCAGAGTGCCAACTGGCCCAGAAACGCTGTCCCCTGCTTGAGACATGATCTCTGCCCGCTCGTCATCACCCCACCCTCGCTGTACACACTGACCACTGGACAATTGTGTCGCTCCCTCCTCTGGACGGAGCTCTTCCTCCTCCATTGACTCCTCATCCTCCTCACAAATTGGCCCCTGCGTACCCCTTTGTGAGGAACCACGTGGCGCTGACTCTCCAGAAGCTGATGGAAAAGGTGACTCCTCATCCTCCACCTCTTCCACCACATCATCCCTTAACCCTTGCAAAGTTTGCTGAAGCAGGCAGATAAGGGGGACAGTCATGCTGACTAGTGCATCATCTGCACTTGCCATCCGCGTGGAATAATCAAAAGGACGCAAAACCTGGCAGAAGTCCTTCATAGTGGCCCACTCTGTGGTTGTGAAGTCTGATCGGCGCTGACTGCGACTTCTTTGCGCCTGATGCAGCTGGTACTCCATCACTGCTTGCTGCTGCTCACACAACCGCTCCAACATAAGTAACGTGGAATTCCACCGCGTAGGTAGGTCACATATGATGCGGTGTTCCGGAAGGCGGAATCGGCGCTGCAGAGCAGCAATGCGGGATCTGGCCAAGCTGGAACGCCGCAAGTGAGCACACTCTAGGCGGACCTTGTGCAGCAGGGCATCAAGATCCGGATAGTCCCTCAGAAAACTCTGCACAACCAAATTGAGCACATGTGCCAGACATGGGATGTGAGTGAGGTTGCCAAGGGCCAAAGCTGCCACCAGATTTCGGCCATTGTCACACACTACCATGCCTGGCTGGAGATTCGCTGGCAGTAACCACACATCGCTCTCCTGCTTGATGGCATTCCAGAGCTCCTGCGCTGTGTGGCTTTGATGCCCCAATGAAACTAGTTTCAAGATGGCCTGCTGACGTTTGGCCACGGCTGTGCTCATGTCGGTCATAGGTAAACGTTCACGGGTCCATGTGGAGGTGGACTGTGACGGATCCTGCAGAGAGGAATCAGAGGAACTGGTGTAAGAGGAGGAGTCGATGCGTACACACTGGATTCCTGCAATCCTTGGAGTGGGCAGGACACATCCTGCGCCACTCGCACGATCTGTACCTGGCTCAACAACATTAACCCAATGGGCAGTGAGGGAAACATATCGCCCCTGTCCATGCTGACTGGTCCACGCATCGGTGGTGAGGTGGACCTTGCTACTGACGGCGTTCAGTAGCGCATGTTTTATGTTTGCCTCAACATGCCTGTGCAGGGCAGGGACAGCCTGCCTGCTGAAGTAAAAGCGGCTGGGCAGCTTGTACTGTGGGACTGCCAATGCCATCAAGTCACGGAAGCTGTCAGTCTCCACCAGCCTGAACGAGAGCATTTCCAGGGACAACAGTTTGGCAATGCCTGCATTCAGAGCCTGTGCTCGGGGGTGGTTGGCCGAGAATGCCCGCCTTTTCTCCCATGCCTGGACTACCGATGGCTGTAGAGTAGACTGGGAGTGTGAGGATGACTGGGAAGGTGGTGCTGTGGGTGGAATTACACTAGGTCTCTGGACAACAGTGGAGGAAGAGGCAACACGAGATGAAGAGGTGGTAGCTGCCGCTGTTGGTTGGCCTACGTCTTCACTGTGTTTCTGTAACTCCACCGCGTGCCTGTTCCGCACATGTTTCCACATATTTGTGGTATTGAGGTTGCTGACACTTTTACCTCTTTTTACTTTCTGATGACACAGCTTGCATTTGACAAAACAAATGTCATCTGCAACTGTGTCAAAAAAGGACCAGGCACTGCAAGTCTTGGGAGCGCCCTTTTTGGCTTTGGAAAGAGACAGGCTCCTAACGGGTGCCAAAGTGGAGGCTACAGGCTCCGCAGTCTTCCCCCTCCCTCTCCCTCTTTGGCCCGTAAGGGGAAGCTCTTCCTCAGAGCTGCTCCCACCACCTTCCTGTTCCTCACGCCACGATGGGTCAAGGACCTCATCATCTCCACTACCCTCTGCCACCAACTGCTCCTCCTGGGTAGTCTCGGCAGCACAGTACGCATCAGAAAGCGGCACCTGAGTTTCATCATCAGATGCGTACTGCGCTGTGGTCACCGGAGGCACTGGCCCACCTGCCTCTTCAGAGTCAGAGAGAAAAAGCTGTTGGGCATCACTGCACACTGCCTCTTCTTCCATTTCTCCAATGCTGCTTGGCTGGCCCCCTGTTTCCAAGCCAAGAGATTCAGAGAACAGAAGTAGAGACGGCTCCTGTCCTGGGCTCTCTGACTGCCTGGCCAATTTGGCAGGTGGTGAAGAGACAGATGGCTGCTCTCCAGTGGTCTGTGCCTGAGAGGATGTGGCACTAACTGAAGTCGATGCCGAGGCGTTAGCTGCCATCCACCCGACAACGGCTTCAATTTGGTCTTCACGCAGCAGCGGTGCACGGCGCTCTCCGACAAAGCTGCGCATGAAGGACTGTTCCCTGCTGAAACTGAGTGACGACGAGTCACCGGCGCCCGCAACAGGCACAGAATCACCACGTCCTCTCCCTGCTCCTCTCCCTGCTCCGCGCCCACGCCCACGTGCCTTACTCCCTGCCCTCTTCATCTTGGTTGACAGATAAAGATAAGCAGAAAAGTACTAAGTCCTTAGTGTGCTTATTCCTGAAATGCTCCTCCTAACAGGTGTAAGAAACACTAATGTTGTAAATTGTGGACTAAACTTTATTATTTTTCAAATGTGGCCTACACAAGTGTTAAGTTGTGTTTGGTGAACTTAACTTTTTTTTTGCTGCAGATCGGGCTACAGAGCTAGTTTAAATCACACGGAGACCGTGCAGACAGCCGTAAACGGCGCTGCAAGGCCAAAAAACCCTCCTCTAGGTTATCTTATATAGTGTTTTTCCACTATTTAGCTGGATACGAGTGGAAAGACACTAATAGGAATTTTTTTTTTCAAATTTTAAACAGGCTGCACTATTTGAAAAAAAGGAAATTGTTTTTCAAGGTATGAGGCAGTAACGCACCCTGAGCTGAATCCAACCGGCTATGGCTGCACACAGACTACAGGGCGAGCTGCGCTCACACAGAGACCGTGCAGACAGCCGTAAACGGCGCTGCAAGGCCAAAAAACCCTCCTCTAGGTTATCCTATATAGTGTTTTTCCACTATTTAGCTGGATACGAGTGGAAAGACACTAATAGGAATTTTTTTTTTTCAAATTTTAAACAGGCTGCACTATTTGAAAAAAAGTAAAATTTTTCTCTAGGTATGAGCCAGTAACGAACCCTGAGCTGAATCCAACCGGCTATGGCTGCACACAGACTACAGGGCGAGCTGGGCTCACACGGACACCGTGCAGACAGCCGTAAACGGCGCTGCAAGGCCAAAAAACCCTCCTCTAGGTTATCCTATATAGTGTTTTTCCACTATTTAGCTGGATACGAGTGGAAAGACACTAATAGGAATTTTTTTTTTTCAAATTTTAAACAGGCTGCACTATTTGAAAAAAAGGAAAATTTTTCTCAAGGTATGAGCCAGTAACGAACCCTGAGCTGAATCCAACCGGCTATGGCTGCACACAGACTACAGGGCGAGCTGGGCTCACACGGAGACCGTGCAGACAGCCGTAAACGGCGCTGCAAGGCCCAAAAAAACCCCTCTAGGTTATCCTATGTAGTGTTTTTCCACAATAGAGCTGGAGACTGGTGGAAAAACACTAATAGGAAATTTGAGAAAAAATGTGCAGCAGGCTGCACTAAGAGCAAAAAAGGACAACTGTGTGAGGCAGTGTGAACCCCCCCTGAGCTGAATACAACCGGGTATATGGCTGCACACAGACTACAGAGTGAGCTGCACACACACACACACACACAGAGACCTTGCAGAACGCTGTTAAAACAGCGCTGCAAGGCAAGAGCAAGGTGAACAGTGAAGAACACACAGCGTTTTGCTAAATTAGCCTTTGGAAAGGAAAATAAAGCAATTAGCTAGCTCGACTGGCCCTCAGTTAGAACACAGCGTCCTGTCCCTAACTGAAATCACAGCAGAGTGAGCGCAAAATGGCGGCAGCGTTTTTTATAGTGCAGAGTGACATCATTTCAGCAGCCAATCCCAGCCTTGCCAGTACTTACATGCCCACCATGCTAAACAGGATGTGCCCACACTTCCAATCATTCCTCATTGGCTGCTGCGTTCAGTTTGAATTCTGGGAACTTCCGATTCCGGTATCCGATACGCGGGAAGTATCGGAATTCGGTATCGGAATTCCGATACCGCAAATATCGGCCGATACCCGATACTTGCGGTATCGGAATGCTCAACACTAATCAGAACTCTTCCATAGAATAGCATTTGTTTGATTGCTTTTCGATAAAAAATCAGATAGCACTCGTCTAATGTATATGATGGTATGAGCGAGCCCAAAAGCATAATTGAAGTTTGCATACCTTTTCATTAGAAATTGGATTTTGCTGAAGCTCTAGTACCTCTTTAAGATCTCTATAATGGAAAATACATTTTTGTTATTTTAATGCTTTTCCATGTTTAGTAACAAGTCAAACATTACATCATTTGCATTTTATGATTATTTTATCCAATATTGTGCTGATTAATTTGATATGTGTATATGGAAATCAAATTAACAAGTTGATATTCTATTGACTTCAAAGCAAATAAGCAGAAAATTAATGATCAAGTGAAATGGATTCATTCTGCTTAGAAATAATGTGATATTTACATTTAAATATAATCTAAAACCAGGGATTATTTTGTGTACCAAATCATAAATGGCAAATTATTCATATAATACATGAAACATTTCTTTTTATTAATTTAACCCCTTCCTGACACAGCACGCAGTAGTGCATTCTAATTTGCTAGTAATTCCCTTAAATTGACGTATCGGTACGTCCTGGTGATTGTGAGAACACAGAGACTGTGCTTGGCATAATTTCCATGGGAGATCACCTTAGCCGATAGGCAAGCTCTTGCTATAACTGCTAGGGCTGCAACCAGCAAACCATTTCTGACAATTTAATATTCTAAATGCCATAATCATTAGCCATAACGCTATTTAAAAGTAGGTAAGAAAAATTGGGCACTCTACCATCCCATCAGCACTCCTGCAACAAGGGACAATTAGTTGAAGTCTTATAGAGGGACTAAGGACGTAAAAAAAAGAAAAAAGAAGCTATAGAAAATCAGGAAAATATAGAAATTAAAAACCATAATCAAAGAAAAAAATAATGATTTTTTTTAGCAACAAATACCAATTTTTATATAAAGACAAAAATAATAATAATAATAATAAAAAGGGATTACGTAACAAAATAAGACACAAACTCTAGATTTTATATATATATATCATACCAACTAATAAAAAGTGGAACAAAATGCCATCAAAAAGTTATTTAAATAAAAGTGACATGTTTAAAAGCAGACAAATAAACTTGCACTCTGTAGTGCTAAGGAATGTAATATTAATCTTTATTTTTATATAGCGCTAACATATTCCTCAGCACTTTACAGTTTTCACATATTATCATTGCTGTCCACCAATGGGGCTCATAATCTAAATTCCCTATCAGTATGTCTTTGGAATGTGGGAGGAAACCTGAGGAAACCCACGTAAACACGGGAGAACATGAAACTCCACTTAGAACCCAGGACTCCAGCGCTGCAAGGCTGCAGTGCTAACTGCGCCACCATGCTCAAATAAGAAAAGCATTACTGCTCTAGAGAACAAGAAAAAATGGAGATACTTAGCACATCATTTGGCCAATTCATGCATTCCCAGCAGTCAACGACAAGGCGATCTCCAGTTTACCGGGAACCTACATGTCTAGTGTGAATACTATGTTAGAAAACAGTAATCTCATCTTGCAAAAAACATATGTCCACTCAGCTCTTTCAACATTTTTTCAATAGCATTGATCTAAGAGTGGAAAAATAACAAAATATAGAAAAATGTTTACTGCAAGGTGAATGGCAAAAAAAAACATAAGAAAATTTATTAATAGTTTTTTGTCAATTCTACCTCTCAAATGTCAGAATAACAATAAAAAATGGCTACTTACTTACACTTACCAAAAATGGTAACCAATAAAATCTTTAACTTATTCCACAAAAAATAAGCCTCGCATGGCTGTGTCAGGAAATAAAAAATAAATAAAAACCTCTCAAAACATGGTGGTGATTAGTGTTGAGCATTCCGATACTACAAAAATTTCGGGTATGGGCCAATGTTCGCTGTATCGGAATTCCGATACTGAGTTTGGATATTTTTGCGATGTCGGATACCGGAATCGTAAGTTTCCATAGTGCAATCATGCATAATGTCTAAGAACCACACTTCAGTCAAGAAATCCAAAAATTATAAATACTTTATTTAGATACGAAAGAACGTCAATTTAATACTAACAGACAGACAGACACAGTAGGGCTAAAAAAATGACACTAGATGCCATCAGCATAAAGACAAGCCCGAAGACAGGTGTAACCCTGGGCAGAGGTAATGGCCTATCACAAAAGTCCTCAAGTAGCAAGATGCGTAGTGCATAAATAGTTGTACCAACAAATGGTTAGTACCAACATGTATAGCCTATGACAACTAAATCAATCAGGACTGTCACATCAGCAGCTCAAATATCACCAGCAATGCATAGCTGCACATTACCTCAGACGATGGCAAGGGCCACAGGGATACCTGTCCACCCGTGCACTATAATGGAGTGTGGGCGGTGCGTGGGCGGAGGCTGCATGTCTGTGTGTGCGGGCGAGGTCTGTGTGTGACCGTGGGGGGTCTGTGCGTGCCTGCCGGGGCTCTGTGCGGCATGCCGGTGCTCTGTGCGGGCCTGCAGGGGCTCTATGTGGCCTGCCGGGACACTGTGCGGCATGCCGGGGCTCTGTGCGAGCTTGCCGGGGCTCTGTGCGGCCTGCCGGGGCTCTGTGCGGGCTGCCAGGGGGTCTGTGTAGGCATAGTCCGATGGGACTACAAGTCCCATCGGACGATGCCTGCAACAGTGACAGTGATTGACACATTAGCCAATGATGGGACAGTAGTAGTCCCATCATCCGGCTAATGAGTTGAATGTAAAAATAAAATACTACATACATACTACACACATCCTGCATACATACATACTACATACATACTACATACTACATACATACATCATACATACTACATACATACTACACACATACTACATACATACAACATACATAATACATACATTCTACATACATACTATATGCTACATACATACTACATATATACAGCATACATACTAATTACAACATACGTACTACATACAACATACATACTACATACATACTACATACATACATACATGCATACTACATACATACTACATACATGCAACATTCATACTACATACATGCTACATACATACTACATACATACTACATACGTGCGCATCTACTCCCCCTCCAACCTCCAACTGGCTGTCATCTAGCGTCCCCCAGGGCCAGCCACCACCTTCTTTGACCACTTCACCACCTGGCTCACTTTTCCTCACCGCTGACATCCCCACTATCATCATGGGCGACTTCAACATCCCCATTGACACTTCCCTCTCAGCTGCCACTAAACTTCTATCCCTCGCTTCCTCCTTTGGCCTTGCTCAATGGTCTTCTACAGCCACCCACAAAGATGGTCACACACTGGACCTCATCTTCACCCGCCTCTGCTCCCTATCTAACCTCTCGAACTCACCTCTTCCTCTTTCCGACCACAACCTACTCATATTCTCTTCCCTCTCCACTCCTTGTCTACAACCCCCACCCCACAAACTCTCACACCCTCGCAGAAATCTCAAACACCTTGATCTTCACTCACTCTCGGAATCCCTCCTCCCTCTCGCAGACATAAGCTCCCTACACAATGCGGATGATGTTGCCGCTCTATATAACACCACAATAGCTGCAGCTTTGGAATCCCTTGCCCCTCTCACACATACCAAAGCTCGCAAAATCAACAGACAGCCCTGGCACACCAGCCTGACCAAAGAACTGAGGCGAGCTTCCAGGGCTGCTGAGCGCAGATGGAAAAAATCCCACTCCAACGAGCACTTCATCGCATTCAAACAGTCCCTCACTACTTTCAAAACCACACTCGCCACAGCAAAACAAACCTACTTCTCATCTCTCATATCCTCCCTGTCTCACAATCCCAAACAGTTATTCAACACCTTCAATTCCCTCCTCCGCCCCCCAGCACCTCCTCCCTCCCCACTCATCTCAGCTGAAGACTTTGCCTCATTTTTCAAGCAGAAGATTGAGAACATCAGAGACAGTTTTAGTAAACAACCCCCAGAACCCTTCCTCCCAACTACCCGGCCCTCTACCTCCAAAACCAACTTCTCCACCATTACAGAAGACGGACTCTCCACTCTACTCTCAAGATCGCATCTCACCACCTGTGCACTTGACCCACTCCCATCCCACTTCATCCCAAACCTCACCACAGTCTTCATCCCAACCCTAACCCATCTCTTCAACCTATCACTAACAACTGGTGTTTTCCCCCCAAGCTTTAAACATGCCTCCATCACACCTATCCTCAAAAAGCCCTCCCTTGACCCATCCTCTGTATCTAGCTATCGCCCTATATCACTTCTCCCCTTTGCCTCAAAACTACTGGAACAACATGTCCATCTTGAACTGTCCTCCTATCTATTTTCCTGCTCCTTCTTCGACCGCTTTCAATCAGGCTTCCGGTCACACCACTCCACTGAAACTGCCCTAACTAAGGTCACCAATGACCTATTAACTGCCAAGAGCAAGCGACACTACTCTATCCTCCTCCTCCTGGACCTGTCCTCTGCCTTTGACACAGTGGACCATTCCCTGCTGCTACAGACCCTCTCATCCCTTGGCATCACAGACTTGGCCCTATCCTGGATCTCGTCATACCTAACTGACCGGACATTCAGCGTCTCCCACTCACACACCATCTCCTCACCTCGCCCCCTATCTGTCGGAGTCCCTCAAGGTTCAGTTCTAGGACCCCTGCTCTTCTCCATTTACACCTTTGGCCTGGGACAGCTCATAGAATCTCACGGCTTTCAGTATCATCTCTATGCTGACGACACACAGATCTACATCTCTGGACCAGATATCACCTCCCTACTAACCAGAATCCCTCAATGTCTGTCTGCTATTTCATCCTTCTTCTCCACTAGATTTCTAAAACTTAACATGGACAAAACAGAACTCATCATCTTTCCCCCATATCACACGACCTCCCCAACGAACCTATCCATTACAGTAAACAGCTGCCCCCTCTCCCCAGTCCCACAAGCCCGCTGTCTTGGAGTAATCCTTGACACTGATCTCTCCTTCAAACCACATATCCAAACCCTTTCCACTTCCTGCCGTCTCCAACTCAAAAATATTTCACGGATCCGTACATTCCTAAACCAAGAATCTGCAAAAACCCTAGTCCATGCCCTCATCATCTCCCGCCTCGACTACTGTAACCTCCTGCTCTGTGGCCTCCCCTCTAACACTCTCGCACCCCTCCAATCTATTCTAAACTCTGCTGCCAGACTAATCCACCTGTCTCCCCGCTATTCCCCGGCCTCTCCCCTCTGTCAATCCTTGCACTGGCTCCCCATCACCCGGAGACTCCAGTACAAAAGCCTAACCATGACATACAAAGCCATACACAACCTGTCTCCTCCATACATATGTGACCTCGTCTCCCGGTATTTTCCTGCATGCAACCTCCGATCCTCACAAGATCTCCTTCTCTACTCCCCTCTTATCTCCTCTTCCCACAATCACATACAAGATTTCTCTCGTGCATCCCCCCTACTCTGGAACTCTCTACCACAACATATCAGACTCTCACCTACCATAGAAACCTTCAAAAAGAACCTGAAGACGCACCTCTTCCGACAAGCCTACAACCTGCAGTAACCACCGATCGACCAAACCGCTGCATGACCAGCTCTACCCTCACCCACTGTATCCTCACCCATCCCTTGTAGATTGTGAGCCCTCGCGGGCAGGGTCCTCTCTCCTCCTGTACCAGTTGTGGCTTGTATTGTTCAAGATTATTGTACTTGTTTTATTATGTATACCCCTCCTCACATGTAAAGCGCCATGGAATAAATGGCGCTATAATAATAAATAATAATAATAAATAATAATAATACATACATACAACATGCATACTACATACATTCTACATACATACTATATGCTACATACATACTACATACATACAACATACATACTACATACATACTACATACATACTATACACTACATACACTCTACATACAATACATTCATATATTACATACAATACATACATACAGACATACAGTACATATAACATAGAGTACATACTCACCATTACTTGTCACTTTGTTCCCTGAAGCCAGTGTCATCTGTAAAAAATATTAAAATAACAAACAACCAATATACTCCCTGTCCGCAGAAATCCACAAGTGTCCCACGACGATCTCCTGTGGAGAACGGCAGCATCAGCTGATGCAACCGCTCTCCAGGGGCTCCAGGAACACAATGACGGGAGGAAGGTATCCTTCCGCACTGTATTCATCAACCACAGTAAAAAAATAGTCCCTAGTCTCACTTTTGGCATTGCTGTGTGAGAAATATTCCCACGCAGCAATTGCCATAAAGTGAGATTTTGTCCTAAGGTGACCTCTGAGTGATGCACTGCAGGAGCCATTGTCTCCTGTAAGTGTGTCATTGAAGGTTCTATAGAGCAGTGACATCACCCGATGTCACTGTTCTATAGGGGAGATCGTAGTGGGACACTCGTTATTATTAATAATAATCTTTATTTTTATATAGCGCTAACATATTCCGCAGCGCTTTACAGTTTGCACACATTATCATCACTGTCCCCGTTGGGGCTCACAATCTAGAATCCCTATCAGTATGTCTTTGGAATGTGGGAGGAAACCGGAGTGCCCGGAGGAAACCCACGCAAACACGGAGAGAACATACAAACTCTTTGCAGATGTTGTCCTGGGTGGGATGAGAACCCAGGACTCCAGCGCTGCAAGGCTGCAGTGCTAACCACTGTTATTAATTGGACTACAGCAGACAGGTAGTATACGGTTTATTATTTTACATTTTTTGCAGGCGCTGAAGTATGGTAAGAATGGTTAAATAAAGAATATTAAAATACTTTTTTCCTAATGTGTGTGTTTTATTAACCCTTTCCTACTATTGGATTAATAATGGATAGGTGTCTTATTGACACCTCTCTGTTATTAACCCGGCTTAATGTCACCTTACAATAGCAAGGTGACATTAACCCCTTATTACCCCATATCCCACTACTACACGGGAGTGGGAAGAGAGGGGCTTAGTGCCGGAATTGGCGCATCTTACAGATATGCCATTTCTGGGGAGGCTGCGGACTGGTATTTGTAGCCAGGGGGGCCAATATCCTTGGCCCCTCTCTAGGCTATGAATATCAGCCCGCAGCTGTCTGCGTAGCCTTTTTGGCAATAAAATATATTGGGACCCCACGTCATTTTTTTGGGGGGACCCCTATTTTAATAGCCAGTGAAGGCTATGCAGACAGCTGCGGGCTGACATTCATAGCAGGCTATAAATATTGGCCCGCGGCCGTCGGCTTTCCCCCTCTGGCGCAGAAAATTGCGCGGGAGCCCACGCCGTTTTTTTTCGTTTTTTTTTTAATTCAACGCTCATTAAGGAATCTTTCACACTTGCATTGGTACGGGTCCGTCGCTATGCGTCGGGCCGACGTACCAATGCACGTTGTAAAATTTGTGCACGATGTGGACAGCGGATGCAGTTTTTTAATGCATCAACATCGGCCTTTCTATTATATATCTATGCATTTATCAATCTATAGATATATTTATAGATAGATATATCTATAGATACATAGATGTATCTATCCATATATCTGGCTGCTTTCACACATCAGGTTTTTGCCGTCAGACACAATCCAGCGAGTTTTAAAAAAACAAATCCGTTTTTTTCAGCCGGATCCGTTTTTTTCCGCAGGATCTGTTTTTTCCACCGGATCCGTTTTTTTATGCCGGATTCGTTTTTTTCAAAACTTGTCGGATTGTGCCTGACGGCAAAAACCTGATGTGTGAAAGCAGCCAGATATGTGATACATCTAGGCCAATGTTTCTAAGGTTACTTTCACACTTGCGTTTTTAGCAATCTGTCGCAATCCGTCGTTTTGGAAAAAAACGGATCCTGCAAATGTGCTCGCAGGATGCGTTTTTTACCCATAGACTTGTATTAGTGAAGGATCGCGACGGATGGCCACACGTCACGTCCATCATGCAACGGATCCGTCGTGTTTTGGTGGACCAAATTTCACAACGTGCGTCGCATAGCGACGGACCCATACCAATGCAAGTGCGAAGAGGCCTTAATGAGCGTCTAATTTATTAAAAAAACAGATAAAAACAGCGTGGGCTCCCGTGCAATTTTCTGCGCCAGAGGGGAAAGCCGACGGCCGGGGGCCAATATTTGTAGCCTTCTATGAATATCAGCTTGTAGCTGTCTGCATAGCCTTCACTGGCTATTAAAATAGGGGGTCCCCCCAAAAAATGACGTGGGGTCCCCCTATATTTTGTAGCCAGAAAGGCTACGCAGACAGCTGCGGGCTGATATTCACAGCCTAGAGAGGGGCCAAGGATATTGGCTACCCTGGCTACAAATACCAGTCCGCAGCCGCCCCAGAAATGGCACATCTGTAAGATGCGCCAATTCCGGCACTTAGCCCCTCTCTTCCCATTCCTGTGTAGCGGTTGGATATGAGGTAATAAGGGGTTAATGTCATCTTGCTATTGTAAGGTGACATTAAGCCGGGTTAATAACGGAGAGGCGTCAATAGGACGCCTATCCATTATTAATCCAATAGTAATAAAGGATTAATAAAACACGCACACATTACGAAAAAAGTATTTTAATATTCTTCATTTAACCATACTTGCCATACTTCAGCGCCTGCAAAAAATGTAAAATAATAAACTGTATACTACCTGTCCGCCGTAGTCCAATTAATAACAAGTGCATCACTGAGGTTACTATAGTTCAAAATCTCACTTTATGGCAATTGCTGCGTGGGAACATTTCTCACACAGCAATGCCAAAAGTGAGACTAGGGACTATTTTTTTTACAGCGGCGGAGGAATACAGTGCGGAAGGATGCCTTCCTCCCGTGATTGTGTTCCTGGAGCCCCTGGAGAACGATCGCATCAGCTGATGCTGCCGTTCTCCATGGGAGACCGTCGTGGGACATTCATGGATTTCTGCGGACAGGGAGTATATTGGTTGTTTGTTATTTTAATATTTTTTACAGATGACACTGGCTTTGGGGATCAAAATGACAAGTAATGGTGAGTATGTACTCTATGTTTAATGTACCATATGTCTATATGTATGTATTGTATGTAATGTATGAATGTATTGTATGTAGTATGTATGTAGTATGTATGTATGTAGTATGTATGTAGTGTGTATGTAGTATGTATGTAGTATGTATGTTTGTTTGTTTTTTTTGTTTTTTTTCATTCAACACATTAGCTGGATGATGGGACTACTACTGTCCCATCATTGGCTAATGTGTCACTCACTGTCACTGTAGCAGGCATCGTCCGATGGGACTTGTAGTCCCATTGGACGATGCTTGCACACATGCACAGACCCCCAGCAGCCCGCACAGACCCCCGGCAGCCTGCACAGAGCCCCAGCAGACCCGCACAGATGCCCGGCAGACCACACAGACCCCCGGCAGGCCCATACAGACCCCTGGCAGGCCCGCACAGACCCCTGGCAGCCCGCACAGGCCCCGGGAGCCCGCACAGATCCTTGGCAGACCCGCACAGACCCCCGGCGGCCCGCACAGACCCCCGGCAGCCCGCACAGACCCCCAACAGCCCGCACAGACCCCCGGCAGCCCGCACAGACCACCGACAGCCCGTACAGACCCCTGGCAGCCTGCACAGAACCCCAAGAGGCCCGTACAGATCCCCGGCATGCCCGTACAGATCCCCGGCAGGCCCGTACAGACCCCGCCCGCACACACAGATGCGCACAGTGTCCGCCCACGCACCGCCCGCACTCTTCCCCCCTCCAGAACAGGATGTAGAAGGACAGAACGGGCTTATTTACATTCCGATATTTGTGTCCCATTGACTTGCATTGGTATCGGGTATCGGTATCGGCGATATCTGATATTTTTTTTATATCGGCCGATCCAATCCGATACCGATACTTCTTGATATCGGAAGGTATCGCTCAACACTAGTGGTGACACATTTAAATTGAAAAAGAAAAAGAAAAATGTTTTAGTGTATAAAAGTAGCAAAACTTAACCCGGTAAAAAAAATGTGGTGTCACTATAATTGTATTGGCATGAAGAATAAAGGTTGTTTTATCAGTTTTACCGTACGGTGAATGGCATTTAAACAAATAAATTAAAAATAAAAGCAATTCTTGTACTGTTATTGATTTGTTCATTCAGTTTCAAACTAATTGGTATAAGACTAGTTTTGTAATTATCCTTTGCTCTTTGCTGACTACTTACATCTGGGTTTCTAATTGTCAGAAAAATAAGATTTAGATAAAGCCCCAATGGTTTCATTCACTATAATAAGGAAGAGTCAGTTTGCAATCATCTGCCTTCTGTTCTGGTAATCTCCCATCTTTTTACAAGGCCACAAAAGCACAATCAACCACAGTTTTGTGAAGCTCTAAAATTACAGATATGCTGAAACAAAGTTCAGCGTCCAAAGCAACCTTGCTAGCCTCATTATAGTGAATGGAGCTGTCGAGGGTTCTATCTGAATCCTGTATTTCAGATGGAAACTCCAATGTAAGTGCACAGAATAAATGGGAACCTAGCTTAACCCCTTCATTACTTTTTATGTACATGTAAGGGGTGTGCAAGAGGCTGGTTTGGGCTCTGCATTCCTGTGTATACCTGTCAAATAAAACCGGGTATGATTTATATGTGTTAATATGTGTACCGTGTAATATGGTAGCATTTGATTTTTATTTTAGTGTGCTGACGACCAATGCACTTGTGTTTAAATATTGTGCAAGTAATGTTTATATGTCTCTAGGTGTAAGGGATAGAATTAGGGATATGTAGTGATACAGTTAGGTTTAGCGTTCGGTCATGGTTATGTAGTATTTAGGACAGCGGAGGGCACTATAGAGTTAGATATTAGGTTGAGATGAGAACTGGTTTCAGCCGGAGTTACATAGTAACATAGTAACATAGTTAGTAAGGCCGAAAAAAGACATTTGTCCATCCAGTTCAGCCTATATTCCATCATAATAAATCCCCAGATCTACGTCCTTCTACAGAACCTAATTGTATGATACAATATTGTTCTGCTCCAGGAAGACATCCAGGCCTCTCTTGAACCCCTCGACTGAGTTCGCCATCACCACCTCCTCAGGCAAGCAATTCCAGATTCTCACTGCCCTAACAGTAAAGAATCCTCTTCTATGTTCGTGGAAAAACCTTCTCTCCTCCAGACGCAAAGAATGCCCCCTTGTGCCCGTCACCTTCCTTGGTATAAACAGATCCTCAGCGAGATATTTGTATTGTCCCCTTATATACTTATACATGGTTATTAGATCGCCCCTCAGTCGTCTTTTTTCTAGACTAAATAATCCTAATTTCGCTAATCTATCTGGGTATTGTAGTTCTCCCATCCCCTTTATTAATTTTGTTGCCCTCCTTTGTACTCTCTCTAGTTCCATTATATCCTTCCTGAGCACCGGTGCCCAAAACTGGACACAGTACTCCATGTGCGGTCTAACTAGGGATTTGTACAGAGGCAGTATAATGCTCTCATCATGTGTATCCAGACCTCTTTTAATGCACCCCATGATCCTGTTTGCCTTGGCAGCTGCTGCCTGGCACTGGCTGCTCCAGGTAAGTTTATCATTAACTAGGATCCCCAAGTCCTTCTCCCTGTCAGATTTACCCAGTGGTGTCCCGTTCAGTGTGTAATGGTGATATTGATTCCTTCTTCCCATGTGTATAACCTTATATTTATCATTGTTAAACCTCATCTGCCACCTTTCAGCCCAAGTTTTTTCCAACTTATACAGATCCATCTGTAGCAGAATACTATCTTCTCTTGTATTAACTGCTTTACATAGTTTTGTATCATCTGCAAATATCGTCGATATTTTACTGTGTAAACCTTCTACCAGATCATTAATGAATATGTTGAAGAGAACAGGTCCCAATACTGACCCCTGCGGTACCCCACTGGTCACAGCGACCCAGTTAGAGACTATACCATTTATAACCACCCTCTGCTTTCTATCACTAAGCCAGTTACTAACCCATTTACACACATTTTCCCCCAGACCAAGCATTCTCATTTTGTGTACCAACCTCTTGTGCGGCACGGTATCAAACGCTTTGGAAAAATCGAGATATACCACGTCCAATGACTCACCGTGGTCCAGCCTATAGCTTACCTCTTCATAAAAACTGATTAGATTGGTTTGACAGGAGCGATTTCTCATAAACCCATGCTGATATGGAGTTAACCAGTTATTCTCATTGAGATAATCCAGAATAACATCCCTCAGAAACCCTTCAAATATTTTACCAACAATAGAGGTTAGACTTACTGGCCTATAATTTCCAGGTTCACTTTTAGAGCCCTTTTTGAATATTGGCACCACATTTGCTATGCGCCAATCCTGCGGAACAGACCCTGTCGCTATAGAGTCCCTAAAAATAAGAAATAATGGTTTATCTATTACATTACTTAGTTCTCTTAGTACTCGTGGGTGTATGCCATCCGGACCCGGAGATTTATCTATTTTAATCTTATTTAGCCGGTTTCGCACCTCTTCTTGGGTTAGATTGGTGACCCTTAATATAGGGTTTTCATTGTTTCTTGGCATTGAAGGTGTTTAATATGTTAGCTTTTTCCTCGTCATCTACAACCATTCTTTCCTCACTATTTTTTAAGGGGCCTACATTTTCAGTTTTTATTCTTTTACTATTGATATAGTTGAAGAACAGTTTGGGATTAGTTTTACTCTCCTTCGCAATGTGCAATGGCAGCTTTAATTAGTTTTTTAGACAAAGTATTTTTCTCCCTATAGTTTTTTAGAGCTTCAATGGTGCCATCCTGCTTTAGTAGTGCAAATGCTTTCTTTTTACTGTTAATTGCCTGTCTTACTTCTTTGTTTAGCCACATTGGGTTTTTCCTATTTCTAGTCCTTTTATTCCCACAAGGTATAAACCGCTTACACTGCCTATTTAGGATGTTCTTAAACATTTCCCATTTATTATCTGTATTCTTATTTCTGAGGATATTGTCCCAGTCTACCAGATTAAGGGCATCTCTAAGCTGGTCAAACTTTGCCTTCCTAAAGTTCAGTGTTTTTGTGACTCCCTGACAAGTCCCCCTAGTGAAAGACAGGTGAAACAGTACAATATTGTGGTCGCTATTTCCTAGATGCCCGACCACCTGCAGATTTGTTATTCTGTCAGGTCTATTAGATAGTATTAGGTCTAAAAGTGCTGCTCCTCTGGTTGGATTCTGCACCAATTGTGAAAGATAATTTTTCTTGGTTATTAGCAGAAACCTGTTGCCTTTATGGGTTTCACAGGTTTCTGTTTCCCAGTTAATATCCGGGTAGTTAAAGTCCCCCATAACCAGGACCTCATTATGGGTTGCAGCTTCATCTATCTGCTTTAGAAGTAGACTTTCCATGGTTTCTGTTATATTTGGGGGTTTGTAACAGACCCCAATGAGAATTTTGTTACCATTTTTCCCTCCATGAATTTTGACCCATATGGACTCGACATCCTCATTTCCTTCGCTAATATCCTCCCTTAAAGTGGACTTTAGACAAGACTTTACATAGAGACAAACCCCTCCTCCTCTCCGATTTTTACGATCCTTTCTAAACAGACTGTAACCCTGTAAGTTAACTGCCCAGTCATAGCTTTCATCTAACCATGTCTCGGTTATTCCCACTATGTCAAAGTTACCTGTAGATATTTCTGCTTCTAGTTCTTCCATCTTGTTTATCAGGCTTCTGGCGTTTGCGAGCATGCAGTTTAGAGGATTTTGTTTCGTTCCAATCTCCTCGCTGTGGATTGTTTTAGAAATGTTCTTACCTCCCTTCTGAGTATGTTTTCCTGGATCTTCTTTGTTCAAGTCTAATGTTTTTCTTCCCGTCCCCTCTTCTTCTAGTTTAACGCCCTCCTGATGAGTGTAGCGAGTCTTCTGGCGAATGTGTGTTTCCCAGGTTTGTTGAGGTGTAGTCCGTCTCTGGCGAGGAGTCCATCGTACAAGTAATTCACACCGTGGTCCAGGAATCCGAATCCTTGTTGACTGCACCATCGTCTTAGCCAGTTGTTTGCATCAAGGATCCTGTTCCATCTCCTGGTGCCATGCCCGTCTACTGGAAGGATAGAAGAAAAAACTACCTGTGCATCCAGTTCCTTTACTTTCTTCCCCAACTCTTCAAAGTCTTTGCAGATTGTCGGTAGGTCCTTCCTTGCCGTGTCATTGGTGCCAACATGTATCAGAAGAAATGGGTGGACGTTGTAACAGTTGCTGCTCCCATCCTGCGTCCCCATCCTGTCATGCGCTGCTCCCATCCTGCGTCCCCATCCTGTCATGCGCTGCTCCCATCCTGCGTCCCCATCCTGTCATGTGCTGCACCCATCCTGCGTCCCCATCCTGTCATGCGCTGCTCCCATCCTGCATCCCCATCCTGTCATGTGCTGCTCCCATCCTGCGTCCCCATCCTGTCATGTGCTGTTCCCATCCTGCGTCCCCATCCTGTCACGTGCTGCTCCCATCCTGCGCCCCCATTCTGACATGGGCTGCTCCCATCCTGCCACACTCTGCTCTACTACTTCTGCCACACTCAGCTCTGCTACATCTGCCACATTCTGCTCTGCTACATCTGCCATACTCTGCTCTGCTACGTTTGCCACACTCTGCTCTGCTACGTTTGCCACACTCTGCTCTGCTACGTTTGCCACACTCTGCTCTGCTACATCTGCCACACTCTGCTCTGCTACATCTGCCACACTCTGCTCTGACCCACTCGGCCCCACTGCCTCTGACCCGCTCGGCCCCGCTGCCTCTGACCCGCTTGGCGCCGAGTGCTGGGGGGACTGAGCAGGCGGGGACACCAGCGCGCTGTGGGGGTCAGGTGCCGGTATCGCCGCCAGCTCAGGCCCCCCAGCACTTACTATATTCACCTGTCCAACTGGCTGTGACTGGTCAGTCAGAGGGCGGCGCCGGCGCGCATTAAGCACGTCATCGCGCCCTCTGAACTGAAGGTCACATGCCGAGGACCGGGAAGATGGCAGCGCGCAGCGGTGGAACGGAGGCCAGGTGAATATAACCGATACTTACCCTCCTGGCGGTCCCTGCTTCTCTGTTGGAGATCACGGTGTGCGTTCAGTGTTTACGCATACCGCGATCTCCTGGGAGCATCACTCTGTGAGGCCCAGACTGCGCTGGCGCTTGCGCTTGCGCAGTCTATAAAGGCTTTAGACAGAGTGACGCTCCCAGCGTTATATTATAGATTCCATGACTCATCGTTGAGTTGAAAATGCTCAGTACACGCCTAAACGAATTTCTCCAGATGGGCAGTTTCCAAAAAAAGACACTTGTGGGGGATTCTTCTGCTTTGGCACCTAGGGAGCTCTTGATTTTTTTTCTCGCTATGCTATTTACTGATTGGATTAATTATTTTAATATATTTATAGATCGGGTGATTCTGAATGCGTTTATAACAAATATGTCTATATTTGATTTTTTTATTGTTTTATTTTGAATTGTGTGAAAAGGGGGGTGATTTGAACTTTCATATTTGTAAAATATTTTTAAAAACATTTTTTGTACTTGCTTCAATAGTCCCCATGGGAGACTAGAAGCTGTGATCATCTGATCACTTGTTCTACATAAAGCAGGGCTGCAGATATACTCACTTGCCATGAGCACCGACAGCTGGGTGGGGGGTAATGATGCGCTTCCTGCACATGCATGTTAAATGCTGATATCAGAGTTTTACAGTGGCATTTAACATGTTAGCAGCCGCACATAGATCACGATTCCACCCAGAGCTGTTAGGGGCACATGTCAGCTGATCAGATAAACTGTCCTGCGCCGGAAAAGATGCGGGCTCATCGCCGGATTCTGCTCATCATTGGACGTTAAGGGTATGTGCACACGTCAGGATTTTTAGCGTTTTTTTTTGCGGAATTTCGCCATAAAAACGCTATAAATCCAGTAAAAAAACGCTAACATTATGCATCCTATCATTTAGAACGCATTCCGCATTTTTTGTGCAGATGTTAGCGTTTTTTTCCGCAAAAAAAACGCATACCGCAAAAAATCCGGACATGCTCTATCTTTTTCCGGATTTTTTGCAGATTTCCTATCAAAAAGGACATTCCGGAAATTAAAAAAAAAAATGCAAAAAATCAGCGCAAAAAATGCGCAAATTCCGCGAGATATCCGCGCGAAAAAAGCACGCGGATTTCTGGCAGAATTCTCAGGATTTTGCCAGGAAAAAATCCTGACGTCTGCACATACCCTAAGGGGTTGAGAAAAATAATAAATTATGACAAGATGCATTTTTCTCTTGACTGTAACTTGGATATGCTAATAATTTGAATTACCGTATATACAGTCCCCGTATGTAAGTCCCCGTTTATCCATTACCGCATATAAGCCGACTTGAGTATAAGCCACCTAATTTTACCACAAAAAAGGGAAAAACTTATTGACCTGAGTATAAGCCAGGTATGCATTGTTCCCTCATCCCTATACTGGTATGCATGGCTCCTCATCCCTATCCTGGATTGCATGGCTTCTTATTCCTAACCTTGTATGGTTGGCTCCTCATCCCTATCTTTGTACAGATGTCTTCTTATCCCTATCTTTGCATGCATGGCCCCATCAAAAAACATAAAAAATAGACATCATGTGCTGCTGACAAGCAGAGCACAGCTGCTGGAATACTCACTGCTTTCCATGCTGGGACAATGGGAGTGGAGGGCAGTAAGTATTCATTGCTATTTAGCAGTGTGCACAGTGTCTGCTGCCAGCTTCCTGCAGTGGCCAGGCAGTAACGTGTGACCGTTACTTCAGAGATATGAATATTCACTTCTCTCCTCTTCAATGGGAGTGGAGAGAAGTGAATACACATTTCTATTAAGTATGGGGTACATGTCACTGCCTAGCCGCTGTAGGAAGTCGATGGATAAAACTACTGTGCCTGCTATTACAGAGAAATGAATTTTCACTGCCAGTGCAGTGAATATTAATTTCTCTTTAGCAGTGTATATATATAGTGTATATAGTTATATATATAGTGTATATAGTATATAGTTAGTTATATAGTATATATATACTATATAGTATATATATATACTATGCTATATATATACACTATATATATATATACACTATATACTATATATATATATAGTATATAGTTATATATAGTGTATATATAGTGTATATAGTTATATATATATATGTAAAAAAGGAAAACAGCAAACAAAAAATAGAAAAAAGTGGGCTTTTAATGCCTGAACGGCGTGGCAAGTTTTCGGATATGGTATCCTTTTTCAAGCAATGAACATACAAATGAAGTGAGTTTATATAGCAAATACACATGTTCTTCATTAATAAATTATTATCATTATTTACATTTTTTTTAAACAGTAGTGCATATATAATCCATAATCCAATAAAGTGCATAAGTGCTTTTTCAATAAACACACAAAAATATATTATTAATACATGAATTACATAAAATGCAGTGCAGATATGTTCAAAATATACTAAATGATCAATTAAAACATATCAGGTGTCCCAATCTGATGAAAACAAAACCAAAGCACACTTACAAATATAATCCAGCATGCATTGAATTGCCAGCGTCTTCCTGGAGTTACTGCGCATGTCAATGACATCTATATCGAAACCCATAGCATTATGGTCTGCATCTGCGCACCACTACCTCTGAAGACACCCGCGCCATGTTAGTTAAGGCATATCTCTCCCTGACGAGAATATTACCACAGAACACTTTGGAAATAAAGTTATAAAAAACAAGTGTTTGTGTTTTATTCAGCCTTCATCTAATGTTATTGCACATAGATTACATTATATTTCAATGACCCTTATTACAGTCCATATCTGCGCAAGGCTGTTCGGACGCCATGTTCTTTAATAGAGATGCACTCATATTTATTCATGCATATAAAAAAAGGAATAAATCTCGATATCTGCAATATCATGTTGGCACTATGGTCAGGACATAAGTCCAATATGAGGTAAAGAATGGTCCGAGATACCCTCCCCAATTAAGTGGGGCATCACGACCCAATAAAAGGGCATAGAGATCCTAGGGGGTGGACAATCCCCCATTTCTCTCCAGTCACCTGTAAAATACCAAAAGACCATGAATATGTTTAGCCATGATACTGACAAGTCCAAAGAAAAATATAAGAACAATGAGTGCTATCCCAATATTTCTTTATTGAAGTATACACAAAAAATAGTTTCCGAAACATTAATAACAAAAACATAACCATCATATTGTATGCAAATTGTGCCACCTTTTCAAAGATTGGGACATCTGAAAAAAAAAATGAAAAAGATTAAGAACAATATTCCATATACAATAGAGAAAGTCACCATATTTTACATAATTTGTCCAAAGAAACAAGAAAAACAGCAGCAGCACTCCAAATATTGGTGAAAAAACAACGTTAGTCCTTTATTGCATAATAAAAATCATGGACAAGGTATGGTAAACAAGTGCAGATTATGCAGGCAAATGAAACAGGACGACGGCCGTTTCCCGCAATAAGCGCTTCCACGGGTCCAGATCCAGAGAATGGTAAGTCATTTCTTTTAAACACACACATGTGATCACATTTGCATACAATTAAAAATCATGAAAAACACATGCGGCGAAGTCAGCATAACATACAACAAAAATGTGCATTTAAAAACCTGTTCCTCAGAACAGCATGATACAGAACGACAAAACATTGGAACATTGAATGCAAATACAAAGCTTGTTTAGAGGTGATAAAACCAGTCTATGACAAGTAATCTGAAAAACAAAGAAAAAACATCAAGAAACATCAAAAAATTCTACAGAAAACATGAATAATCCAACCTCTCATTCAGTCCCAATGGACCTTGGACATTAGCATTAACAATCCATTTAGCTTCACGCATCAAAATGATTTTGTTATGATCCCCCACGTTTGGTGGTAATTTAACCCCTTCATGACCCAGCCTATTTTGACCTTAATGACCTGCCTGTTTTTTGCAATTCTGACCAGTGTCCCTTTATGAGGTAATAACTCAGGAACGCTTCAACGGATCCTAGCGGTTCTGAGATTGTTTTTTCGTGACATATTGGGCTTCATGTTAGTGGTAAAATTACATCAATAAATTCTGCGTTTATTTGTGATAAAAACGGAAATTTGGCAAAAATTTTGAAAATTTCGCAATTTTCACATTTTGAATTTTTATTCTGTTAAACCAGAGAGTTATGTGACACAAAATAGTTAATATAACATTTCCCACATGTCTACTTTACATCAACACAATTTTGGAAACAAAATTTTTTTTTGCTAGGAAGTTATAAGGGTTAAAATTTGACCAGCGATTTCTCATTTGTACAACAAAATTTATAAAACCATTTTTTTTAGGGACCACCTAGTAACATAGTAACATAGTTAGTAAGGCCGAAAAAAGACATTTGTCCATCCAGTTCAGCCTATATTACATCATAATAAATCCCCAGATCTACGTCCTTCTACAGAACCTAATAATTGTATGATACAATATTGTTCTGCTCCAGGAAGACATCCAGGCCTCTCTTGAACCCCTCGACTGAATTCGCCATCACCACCTCCTCAGGCAAGCAATTCCAGATTCTCACTGCCCTAACAGTAAAGAATCCTCTTCTATGTTGGTGGAAAAACCTTCTATCCTCCAGACGCAAAGAATGCCCCCTTGTGCCCGTCACCTTCCTTGGTATAAACAGATCCTCAGCAAGATATTTGTATTGTCCCCTTACATACTTATACATGGTTATTAGATTGCCCCTCAGTCGTCTTTTTTCTAGACTAAATAATCTTAATTTTGCTAATCTATCTGGGTATTGTAGTTCTCCCATCCCCTTTATTAATTTTGTTCCCCTCCTTTGTACTCTCTCTAGTTCCATTATATCCTTCATGAGCACCGGTGCCCAAAACTGGACACAGTACTCCATGTGCGGTCTAACTAGGGATTTGTACAGAGGCAGTATAATGCTCTCATCATGTGTATCCAGACCTCTTTTAATGCACCCCACGATCCTGTTTGCCTTGGCAGCTGCTGCCTGGCACTGGCTGCTCCAGGTAAGTTTATCATTAACTAGGATCCCCAAGTCCTTCTCCCTGTCAGATTTACCCAGTGGTTTCCAGTTCAGTGTGTAATGGTGATATTGATTCCTTCTTCCCATGTGTATAACCTTACATTTATCATTGTTAAATCTCATCTGCCACATTTCAGCCCAAGTTTCCATTTTATCCAGATCCATCTGTAGCAGAATACTATCTTCTCTTGTATTAACTGCTTTACATAGTTTTGTATCATCTGCAAATATCGATATTTTACTGTGTAAACCTTCTACCAGATCATTAATGAATGTGTTGAAGAGAACAGGTCCCAATACCGACCCCTGCGGTACCCCACTGGTCACAGCGACCCAGTTAGAGACTATACCATTTATAACCACCCTCTGCTTTCTATCACTAAGCCATTTACTAACCCATTTACACACATTTTCCCCCAGACCAAGCATTCTCATTTTGTGTACCAACCTCTTGTGTGGCACGGTATCAAACGCTTTGGAAAAATCGAGATATACCACGTCCAATGACTCACTGTGGTCCAGCCTATAGCTTACCTCTTCATAAAAACTGATTAGATTGGTTTGACAGGAGCGCTTTTCTCATAAACCCATGCTGATATGGAGTTAAACAGTTATTCTCATTGAGATAATCCAGAATAACATCCCTCAGAAACCCTTCAAATATTTTACCAACAATAGAGGTTAGACTTACTGGCCTATAATTTCCAGGTTCACTTTTAGAGCCCTTTTTGAATATTGGCACCACATTTGCTATGCGCCAGTCCTGCGGAACAGACCCCGTCGCTATAGAGTCACTAAATATCAGAAATAATGGTTTATCTATTATATTACTTAGTTCTCTTAGTACTTGTGGGTGTATGCCATCCGGACCCGGAGATTTATCTATTTTAATCTTATTTAGCCGGTTTCGCACCTCTTCTTGGGTTAGATTGGTGACCCTTAATATAGGGTTTTCATTGTTTCTTGGGATTTCACCTAGCATTTCATTTTCCACCGTGAATACCGTGGAGAAGAAGGTGTTTAATATGTTAGCTTTTTCCTCGTCATCTACAACCATACTTTCCTCACAATTTTTTAAGGGGCCTACATTTTCAGTTTTTATTCTTTTACTATTGATATAGTTGAAGAACATATTGGGATTAGTTTTACTCTCCTTAGCAATGTGCTTCTCTGTTTCCTTTTTGGCAGCTTTAATTCGTTTTTTAGATAAAGTATTTTTCTCCCTATAGTTTTTTAGAGCTTCAATGGTGC